>NC_045620.1:48652500-49001013 GCF_009829155.1 Mustela erminea
AGAGTGGGGGAAGTCTCGCTGGGAGGGAGTTGGGGGGGGGGTCTTTTATCTGTCTCCTGCATAGGTATCAGGTTACTTATGGAGATGTGACCTGGGCGTACACCCTTTTGGTGGGAGAGTCAAGGGTTAAGGAGGGGGGTAGGCTGGAAGAAGGCAAGACCCAGCGGAGGTCATTTCCATTGCTCTTCCTGCACTCCCGGGAGCCTCCAGAGCCGCAGGTCATTTCTATTGTTCCTCCTGCACTCTCGGATCCCGGGAACCCAACAGAGCTCTGGTCACATTGGGTAGTGGAAACTCCAAGGATAATCAGGACTCATTCTCTGCATGTCCTTTTCTGAAGTGGGTCAGTTTTAAAGGAGACTTGAGGTTGGGGGTCCCCTGACACTTTAGTCTGGGTCCTGCAATGTGACTTAATTCTACACCACATCTGATTTGGTAGAGGCTGGGTAAAGGAGGAGGAACTAAGACCCATAAATTTAAATTCTTCTTGGGTCTAACAGAATAGTAGGTATTGGCCTGGTTTTTAGGGAGCAAAGAAAGATTTAAAACAAAGTTTAAATAGGGAGATTTGGAACAGAAGAAGCTGTCTTGGTCCAGTCTCTTGTAAGCATCTCCCCAGAGACCATCTTGAGGTCTTGAAAAATGCATTGCATTGTATTTCATTAGTAAGCATCCTTCTATTAACCAAAAATCACATGCACACAGAAATTTTTTCAGAGGGAAAAGAGGGCTAGAGACTTAAATTCCCTAAGGTAACAAAGATACAAAGATGCAGGAATTTCAATAACAAGGTGTTTTAGACTTATGAGTGTGTTTTGTTATTGCAAGTTAAAATTTGGAAACTGGTTTATCTATAGCTGAGACAAACGAACAAACAAATCTAAAGGCTTCCTCCTTTGTCTTTAAACCCATATGCTCCGCAGCTATTCAGAACCTCTGTCATCCTGGCGCCTGCAAAATGTGAAGCAAGCCACCCTGTTAAAGACAAAGAATAACAATGAAATCTCAGGGGTGAACAAAAGAACAGGAAGCTCCTTTTCTCCCACTCATTCAGCTTCTAGTTTCAGATCCTAATCAAGTTAGAGCCAATCCCAGTCAAGCCTTAGCAAATCTTATTATCTAATTCATGAATCTCATTATATCCAGTTCATGTTGTGACAACTCCTGTACTGGGAAAAGTGTCAGAATTAACAAAAATGGGAAAGCCATCTGTGACTCTGAAACCACCACCAGCTTGGAGTGCCTTTCCGCCTGTGTTAGTAGGGTCTGCCTGGGTACGTTGCCTCCTTCTGTGATGAGGGGCCTGCATGGACAGAAAAATGAAAATGTGGACACCAAAAAAGGAAGGCAAAGCCAATGATGTTGCTGCCACAGGTGAACACATGGCTGGTGTTGGGCTGTCCTTGGTCTCTGTCTGGGTAGATATCCCAGACTGAGAGTGTATTTACTGGACACCATAGGTGAGTTACTTGACTCCTCCCACCAGTCACCAAGTCCTGAGCTGTTTGGCTCCAGAACACCACTCAAATCTGACCCCTCCTTTTTAAAACTTATTTTTATTAACATATAATGTATTATTTGCCCCAGGGGCACAGGTCTGTGAATTATCAGTCTGACACATTTCACAGCACTCACCATAGCCCATACCCTCCCCAGTATCCATCACCCAGCAACCCTATCCCTCCTAACCTTCCACTCCCCAGCAACCCTCAGTTTTTTGTGTGTGACTTTAAGAGTCTCTTATGGTTTGCCTCCCTCCTGATCCCATCTTGTTTCATTTATTCCTTCCCTAACTTCCACAACCCCCACCCTGCCTCTCAAATTCCTCATATCAGAGAGATGAGATGATATGATAATTGTCTTTCTCTGATTGACTTATTTTGCTCAGCATAATACCCTCTAGTTCCATCCACATTGTTGCAAATGGCAAGATTTCATTTTTTGATGGTTGCATAATAGTCATATATATATAGTCATATATATATATATATATATATATATATATATATATATATATATATATACCACATCTTCACCCATTCATCTGTTGATGGACATCTAGGTTCTTTCCATAGTTTGGCTATTGTGGACTTTGCTGCTATAAACATTCAGGTGCATGTGCCCCTTCAGATCACTGCATTTGTCCATCCTTACAACCAGAACTTTGTCAGTTCTCCTGAATTTCAGCAAGTGTCTTCACTAGCCCATCTCTTCCAATGGCAGCACACTGCATTCAAAATGAGCCTCATTCTTTTCTTGGGACACTACATCAAAACTAATGGCATACTGTATGGTGACTAACACAACATAATGAAAGTAATAAAAAGTAATAGTAAAACAAAAAAAAATGAGCATTCTAATATGCATATGGGATAGGGTCACTTGGCAGGTTACTCTTTCAGAAAATGTTTGACTGTTTTCAGAAAGTGTTTTCCACTTGTTATCAGAACAAAAAACATGTGTTTTTATCTGATGATGTCCAACCCCATGACCTTCCACTTACCTACTTGCCCTGTGAACACTTGGGTTATGAAATGGTCTAAAACTCTGTCTCCAACTCTCTTTTCCTTCCCCCCACTTTGCATTTCTTATGATAATCTTTTCACATGATATGACTTTATCCCAAAATATGCTTTTAGGACTGAATGAGTGAATTTTTTCATGAATTCCTGAAGGCTATACTTTTGCCTTTCCTGTGCATTTCCGTTGTACCTTTTATCACACAAACACCCCTCTCATAACAGTAGTATGATGTGTTTTAATAATCTTTTTCCCCAGTAGACTGGCAGATTCTTGAGGACAGGGAGCAGATCTTATCCAGAACTGTTTCTGCAGAATCTACCACTCTACTCAGAATATAAGTGTATTGAAAATGTATCTGTTAAAATGAGTGAAAAAATGCCTTCTCTAAAAGTAATTTCTCTATTATCTCAGTACTGAAAAGTCAGTGTTGGATCCAGAAAGAGTTTTTGTTGTGGTGGTGGTTGTTGTTTTGTTTTGTTTTCATTTTTGTTTTTGTTTTTTGTCCTTTAGGACTTTCTTTGGAAAATTTAAAGCAGAATAGAAACCAGAGTACGTTGTAGGAAAAGCAATGGGTTAGATTGGAGATAGACTGATGTTTCTATGTTAAGGCATCTCTGTACATAGAAATTTTGAGATGCATTTTCCCAATTAAGGATAATAGAGAAATAAGAGCTGAATTCCTCCTCTGCTTTCCATCAAATATTCCAATGAGTTGCCTAAATTATAACCATTACCACTATTTCTGCTTCTGTACCTTTGCTTGCTAACCCATGAGGAGATGGAAAAATACCAGCAAACTTTCTATAGGCACTCTGTAACCACACAACCCCCACCCAGAATTGAACCTGACAGAGTGGCCACTCCTGGACCCCCACCCGGCTCTGGGCCGAGAGATAACAGCCATCTGGCACCAGAGAAACCCCCACCCAGAATTGGACATGACAAAATGACTGCTCCCGGACCCCCCACCCAGCTCTGGGTACAAGAGATAATAACCATCTGGCACCCCGCGGCTTGACAGGGAGACCCTGGCCAATCCTGAGGTGACACATACCCTAGCGGTGCCAACCAAGCAGTTTGAAAAATGACAGCCCTTTGACCTAACCAATAATCTGTTCCCAGCTTTTTCCTGGTCTGTAGCGTGCCAGTCATACTATAGAGTTGCTTTTTGATTTTCCCGCGGTATGTGGCGATTTGCTACAAGATACTATGATGTATGCTAAGTCCCTGCCTCCCCAAAAATAGTGTATAAAAGATGTTGTGATCCCGAGTTCAGGACCTCTTAGCGTCACTGGCAACGAGTACGCAGAGGTCCGGGTTCGAACTTGTAATAAATGACCCTTGCTGTTTGGCTTTGACTCTGGACTCTGGTGGTCATCTTTGGGGGGGTCTTGGAATTTGGGCACAGCATCAAGATCTCTATGGAATTTTTTTTATTATGTCAGAGATAAGGTGGTAGAGCAGGTTGAACCAGAGTTTCTTTTTCAGTGACTGATGGACATGAAATACCCCCAATGCCCAGGTGGCAATTACTTGAAAAGCCTGGGACTTGAGTTCCAGCTTACATCCTTTCTATGTGGACCAGAAGTCCAGAGTGATGAAAGAGAGCAAGACGTTCTGAAAACTTTATATCAATAACCCCTCAATATTTAGTGTCCATAACTCAATTATTTACTTCTTACAATCTGAAGGCTGGCCACTGGGGAGTTCCTCTGTTTGTCCCAAGGGCTCACTAATGTTGCTGATTGCTTCAGTGGGCCTGAGGGCAGATGGTGTGACCTGTTGGCTTGGGCACCTTGATGTTTTCCCAGTGGTCTCCTGTCTTCCAAGAAGCTGGCTCAGGCATCTCTACAACATGGTAAGCCCAGGATTGCAGGAGGGAGAAGGTGGGAGCTGTGACCATGTTGAGGTTCTAGAGCAAGCACAGCATTGCCTGCCCCACCACCATCAGTTAGAGCAAGAAACAGTGGTGCCCAAGTTTAGAGTCGGAGGGAAAGGCTCTTGACAGGAGCCAACACTCAACTGTCAAGGGAGGTGAGATTTACTGGTGCTTGAATTGGATAACCTGCCACAGCACAGAGTAAATCAGTGCAAATCACTTGGTCTAGAATGGCACCAGCTTGCGCCTGAGACAAATCAGAGAGATTCAAAACATCTACAGCTGCAATGGTGGTAGGGCTGAAAGACAGTGACAGATAAAGAGGAAGAACCTTTCCTCTGCTCTGGCAGCTCAGACAGTCCTGGGGCATGAGCAAGGTCGTATACCACAGGGGCCTGAGAGAGGACACTTGATTTGACTCCAGGTCTGCTTTTGCAGCATGTGTCTTCCTGAAGTGATGGGGGAAGGGCTGACAGAAGGGAGAAGAGATGGGGAGATGTATTGCTGTCATCAGTAAGTCCAAGGCAGAGTAAAGCTGTGATACTACTCTGGGGTGGAGAGAAGAAGCAAGGACAAGACCCCATAGTTTCTGTGAAAGGGAGTGTTTTCCTATGAATCCATGAACAGAGCCCACAGAGGGAGGAATCCAGACCAATGTTTGTGTCTGTTATGGTAATCACTTGTGCGCTCTGGCTTCTCTTAATGAGCTCATTCAGACTATAAGAGCAGAATGATAAGTGGATAACAAATGTCTTATTATGTAAGACATTAAAAAATAATTCTGGGTTTTAGAAGTACCAGGAAACCAGGGATTCATAGTTCCAGAGCACCAGGTTTGATGAATTACTCCTAAGGGTAACATGTTTGTATTGCTTATATGTGCAGTTAGGATGGCTTCCTTTGAGAGAATGATAATGTCATGATGGAGCAGGTGGCAGGTGATAACTACTGCTTCTCTCTGGCTGGACTAGGATCGAAGAGGGAAAGTGTATGATATCTCATAGAAAGACTATGGGATTCCAAGACTGGCTCTTTTTTTTTCATGGTGGTATATTGAGGTAGTGCCTTCAGATCACATACTTGGTAAACATATAAACTTGGCCATGGAGAGTTGGGTTTTTATACCAACAAATAGGCAGCAAGTTAATCCTGGGAATCCCAGGACAACTTAAAGTCCCAGCAAACCCCAAACTTGTCCCGAGGCCATTATGTCAGCACTGGTAATCTTGTTGATGAACAGGCTAATATATATACACACACACATATATATATATATGTGTGTGTGTGTGTGTGTGTGTGTGTATATAATGGGTATAACAAACTGTGTGATAAGTGAGCAGCAGCAATCTCACATCTGAGATTGTCTTGCAGATGAATGCACTGGTCCAAGGATCCTCTTGCAGACAGCCCTTGTGGGAGCCACTGGGGCTAACAGGGAGGTTGAAAGCATTGGAGGGTGAAGGGACCTTCTTGCTGCTGCTTCCAGATTAGGTAGATGAAGCGTTCTTTGGTTGAGCAACCATACATTCTCAAGGGGAGGGCTGCCTAAAGGATGAAGCAGAGTTCCATGCACAAGTTCTGGGCTCCTGACCCACACAGACTCTTCTCACAGCAGTTACAGTTGCGGTAAGGCAAAAAAGTATGCATGGTAAAAAGAAAAAAAGAGCAGCTTTACCAACATTAATCAAGCTACCCACTTTGAGAGCTATGAAACTGACCCATGGTGAGAGATACTGAAAACAACTGTGAGGATGTTATGACTATTTTTGCAGAGTAGAACTTGTGTTACTGGGAGGTCTGCTGATGCAATCTATATACGTATGGCCATTTTCCTGAATGACTTATAGTGGAAGCTTATCAGATTGCACCACTTGTTTAAAATTTTAAAATTTCAAGTTGTTTTGCTATAGTCCCAAGCTGATTAATAATTGCCCTAGCATGGCTCACATCTGCCAACCATGACACAGCATAATACAATGAAATCCCTGTTGTGGTCATGAGCTGATACCATTTGGTGATTTTGACACCTCATTTTGAGAATTAGCCAATGAGCAGGGTGGATGCAGAGGCATCAGTTATAGTCAGGGTTTAAGCAATACAGTGTATAATAATACCTATAAGATACTAAAAATATACTTTATATAATAGTTTAAATGACTAAAATATACATAAAGATATCACTGGTTTATTTGATTCATTTAATAACAGAATCTTAATTCTTTGAGTTTCAGTAATGTTCTACCTGTTAAAACTCTGATTTAAACTTAAACCAACAAAACATATCTGGATGACCCATATACACATAAAAATTATTTATTATTTATTGGGAAACACAATTTACAACCACAATGAGATACCAACTCATGCACATAAGGATGGCTAATTTTTTTTGTAAAAGACTGACAATACAAAATATTGGCCAGGATTTTGAAGAACGGGGGTCAGACCCTTTGGAAAGCAGTTTGTTAGATTCTTATAAAGTTAAGCATACACTTACTATAAGAGTATGAAAGAATATGCCCATCAGAAAGTTGTACACTGTGGTTCAGTGCAACACCATTCATTATAGCCAAAAACTGGAGAAAAACTATCCACTTGTAAATAAAAATGAATCTCTGTTGATATATGCAGCAACATGGATGGTATACGGAAGTATACATATTGTATGATTCTGTTTGGGTGGAATCCAGGAGAGGCAAATCTGCTGTGACAGTGAACAGGTCAGCAGTTGCCTGGGTCTGGGCTTGAGGAGGTATTGATCACAGAGGAGCACATGGGATTTGGGGAGTGATAGGAATGTCAGAAACCTTGATGAGAAGGAAGATTACATAGTTTATATATTTGTTAAAAGCTATCAAATACTTCCCTAAAAATAGATGCATTTCATGCATTACAGCTTTTGCCTCTAAATAGTTTATTTTTTAGAGGGTTCCTAAAATGTATTTGTTGATTATAATATTCAGTCAATACAAAGATTAAGACATGAGTCCTGTATTCTTGCACTGCTATACTCCGATCAATTAGTGAGAGCAAGGAGTGCTGTCCACAGCTTTCTGGCTCCACTTTGGCTTAATTAGACAGTGACGTTCCTTCTGCGTGCATGACATCTCTGCTTCCTGTTCCTCTCAGGGCAGAAATCATTTTGCTAATGGGATTAGGTTTTCTCGGTTAGATGCCAGCAATGATCAAACAATTCCCCAGAGATTAAATCCAACCTGTCTCCTTCTGATTTCAAATATTGATTATTGCCAAATTCATTTCTGTTCAGTCCCCAGAAGATTCTGTTTCTGACAAAGCAATTCCACTAGCATTTTTTTTCTTTTTTTCAACCCAAAGACAGGAGTGGTTTTTCTTAAAGTTGACAGAAAGGATGTCACTTGTACTCTGCCCTTTAAAGCTTAACCACAGATACAGTCATTCTGTGTTGACAAGTATAGCCAAACGGCAGGAAAAAACAAAACACAACTTTAATTAGAATGTGGTATTTGCCTCTCTGACTACATAACAAGCAATTGCTTTAGAAAATATTCAGTAGGTGGTTATAAGATACTTTGTAAATCTATCAGTGAAACACATGAATTAAAACTATCTCCTCTTCACATATCTTCTAATGAAGTGTAGGAAGGAAACTTTTTGAAGCTAAAAGAGACATTCTTTGGGCCATGATGAAATAACACTGCAAAATATAGGTCCCTCCTAGAAGAAAAATGACCTCTCAGGGAAATTTTATATTCTTCACCACAACCAGAGGCCAGAGGTGCCTCCTATGATGATGTCATTTCAGACCAGAAATAACATCTTATTAAATCTTGTCTAAGGTTGACCCATCCTAAAATGAACGCAGCAGGGAAACCCAAATCTCTGAAATAAAGATTTAGTCTCTCTCTCTAACATGTTTTTTGCAAGATGGTCCACAGTTCAAGATAAAAAGGTCAGGCCGATATCACAGTGGGGAATTTTTCAGAGCAGATGGTGTCCTTTTTTCCTTTTGATTCTGATGGCAAGTGGTACTGGGACGTCAATTTTCAGGTGCAGAAATTGAGCTGCCCCAGCGGTATCACTTGTGAAAGCACCAATCAATAGAACAGGAAAGAAACCCCTGCCGACTGGAAGGTGGGGACTGCAGGCTGACATCCATCACAGACCTATGGCCATCTCTCAGGGCAGTATCAAAGGGAGATGAGGGGGGCGGGGAGAGGATCTGTATTGTCTTTTAGATGGACTGCTAAGTTCCCAGTGCTCCCATTCTCTTTCCCCACGTTGAAAATTTGGTGTTGCTGGAAGAGGAACAAGACATCCCAGAGTCATGCTCTCCGGTTTTTATTTCACAAACTTCAAGTACCTCAGCGATTTTCTCCTCTAACATGAGAATAGTATAGCAACAACTCAGAGATATTGCAGGTTCTGTTCCAGACCACGTCAATAACATGGATATCATAATAAAACAACTCAAATAATTTTTCTTTTCCAGTGCATATAAAAATTGTTTACACTATACAGGTTACTAAGTGTGAAACATAGCATTATGTCTAAAAAAATATAAACCTTAATTAAAAAATACTTCATTGCTAAAAAATGCTAACCATTATTCAAGCTTTCAGCAAGTTGTAATCACTGATCATAGATCACCATAACAAATAATAATGATAAATTTTGAAATATTTGCAAGAATTACCAAAATGTGACACAGGGACACAAAAGTGAATAAATACTATTAGAAAAAATAATACTAATAGGGTCTCTCGATGCACAGTGACCAGAAATCTTCAATTTGTAAAACAAACAAACAAGACACAGTATCTACGAAGCACAATAAAATTAGGTATGCCTGCAATTTAAATATTAGTTATATATATATATATAATTATTATATATATAATATATATCATATATTATATTATATTACATTATATTATATTATATATATGTATATTCCTTTTCCTATAGGAAAGGCTCTCTGCAGGCAGGGATGAGGTCTCCCATATGGCATTGCAAATGCCTCATGGTCTGATGTTTTAGTTTCTTCTGGTATAAATCAGGGAGCTGAGGAGAGGGGTTTGCTGTTTTCAATCATCCTAGAGGTATTCATTGTTTAAGATGAGAGACCTCCAAGGAGATCTTGACTGGCGCAACTGCCTCTAGTATTGACTAACTCTCATGGCCAGGGCACCTGGAAGTCTGTGATAGGTGAAGGGATTGGGAACGGGATTCATGCTTTGCAATTTAGATCCTTAACATCCTAGGCACATCAGGTGAGATAAGAACCTAGTTTAGTCCAAGCAAAGCAAGGCTTGAGCCAATGAGAGGGTGTGTTACAAAGTCTCTGTCCAACCACAGTGAAGGATTGTGACCCAGGGAGCCAACCAGAGCCTTGCTTTCAGGGAGTGTGATCCAGGACAGATGAGAAAGGAAGTGGAAGTGGAGGAGAAGGAAGCAAATGGAATGCACCTGGGTGGTGATGGAGGCGACCCTGCCTGGCCACGGGGCAGGAACCACCATTCTGATCTGGGAGATAAGGATGGCTTCTCCTGGAGAACCACCAGGATGAATGCCCTAGCTTCTGGTAAACCCTTGGAGTGAGTCTTTCATCACCTTGGGTCACTGCCATGACCAACAGCCCTACACTACTACTGGAAATAATACATTTTCCTAAATGTGTAAGTGACTCAAATAAGTAAAAATGGAAACTCCAAAAACTGCTGCAACTCTATGACAAATAAATAAATTAAACCCTGATTATAAGACCAAGGGAACATAGCTAAGGAAGAATGTGATGAGTATTGCATGTTTTATATGTCTGTATTAGAAGAATTAAAGGGGTACCTGCGTGGCTGAGTCAGTTAAGCATGTGACCCATGGTTTTGTCTCAAGTCATGATCTCAGGGTCATAGGATCGAGCCACGCCATGGGCTCCGTGCTGAGCCAGGAGTCAGTTTGAGATTGATTTTTTCTCTCCCTCTGCCCCTCCCCGCCCCACTCTCTTTCTGTCACTCTCAAATAAATAAATCTTAAAAAAAAAAAAAAAGAAGAAAGAAGGAAAGAAAAAAGAAAGAAGTAAAAGCTAACTGTAGAACTTAAGATGATAGAAAAGGAACCACAAATTAAGCCCAAAGGGAACACAGGAGGAAAGTAATAAGGATAAGAATAGCAAGGAATAAAACAGAGAAAATCTACTTACTCAAAATCTGTTATTGAAAAAACTAAGAAAGGTGAAAAGCCTGAGACAAAACTTTTGGAGGAAAACAGGAATGATGTAAACAACATTAATAATGCAAAGTAACATACAATTACAGATGTAGCAAATAATTTAAGCTTCTAATAAAAGAGAACATGGGTGCCTGGGTGGCTCAGTAAGTTAAGCTGCTGCCTTCGGCTCGGGTAATGATCTCAGAGTCCTGGGATCCAGCCTCGCATTGGGCTCTCTGCTCAGCAGGGAGCCCGCTTCCCTTTCTCTCTCTCTGCCTGCCTCTCTACCTACTTGTGATCTCTCTCTGTCAAATAAATAAATAAAATCTTAAAAAAAAAAAAAAAGAGAACATGTGTTGGAATATTTAGATAAAATTGATATTAGAGAAGTACAAATAATAAAAATTGAATGGAGAAGAAAAAGAACACTGGACTAACTCTATTACTTCTGTCATTACATGAATTAAGCAGGTATTTAAAAGTTTTCCCACAAGTGAAGTTCCCTACTTAGTTTTGCCGGTAATTCACTTTAGGACCCAGTGGCTCTTCCTTATATACATTTGCCATGTGTCTGCATTATTTTCATTGGCTTATACATATTAATTCATTTGTCACAATGGTTCAACCTTGCAGGTATTGTGCTATTCTGATCCACAGGTAAATTGGGGAAGGGAGGTTATGTGGCTTGCCTAGGACCACACAAGAGAGAGTGAGGATTTGAACCTGGGCCATTGGTGTATACAGACTCCATAATACCACCACACTCTGGACATTCAGATGATTTGCTAGGAACAGCAATCCCTTTTTACACAAACCTTTCCAGAGAAGGAGATCCCCTTTCATTGAGCTGGTCTAATTCTGATGCCAAAACCAGACAAAGGGAGGGGTGCCTGGGTGGCTCAGTAGGTTAGGCTCTGACTCTTGATTTTGATGATCTCAGGGTTGTGAGAATGAGCCCTGCATCAGGCTCTGCACTCAGTTCAGAGGCCACTTGTCCCTCTCTCTCTGCTCTTCCCTCTGCTCTCTCTCTCTCAAATAAATAAAGTAAAACAAAACAAAGCAAAAACAAAGGAAAGGAGAATCAGACCAAATTCTAGGGAACTCAGATGCAAAATATTCAAACAAAACCCTAAATTATACCAAAAAGTAATACTCATGACTAAGTTGAAATTATTACATAATGCAATATTAACTAAACATTAGAAAAATGAATAATTTAATTTAATTAATTAGTAATTTAATTTAATCTAATTTTTATTTTAATAATTAAAAGCAAAGGACAATACAGTTAGCTCAATGAAAGCGGAAAAATCATTTGAGAAATTTGATACAAATCTATGGTAAAAAGTCTTAGCCAACTAGAAATCTATAAAAATATTCTTACTCTGATAAATGATATCTGCCAGAAAGGTATGAAAAAATCCTGATTAAATGAAATGTTAGAAGCATTTCCTTTAAAAATAAGAACAAGACAAGGATACCCACCACCAGCACTTCCCATTCATGAAAGAAGGTACTGGCAAATTATAAGAAATAATATAACAGCACCTAATATTATTGGTTAATACAAGAACTGTTTATTAAAGTATTTTATACTCAACTACAGTATTATGTACTCAACTGTAATTAATTAAATGCAATGAAAATATTTCATTTACAATGGCACACATATAAGGGGCCTAGAAATAGTTTTTTTTTTTTTTAGAAATAGAGTTTTTAAATGTAAGACTTTAACATGAAAAACACATGATTCTTTGTCAAAAATGATTATAAAAGTCTTAATGAAGTGAAGAGACATTGTTTATGGTAAAAAATTCTTTATATTCTAGAGCTATCAAATGTCTCTAGTGTATCAAATGGATTTTTCGGTATAATACAATCCCAACCAAAGCCTCACCAGGGGTTTTCATGGGGCCTGACAAGCTGGTTTTAACAGGCGTTTGGGAGGGTAAGAGAACTGCAGGAGCTGGCTCAAGCTGTCCACAGATGTGGACCACCTACTTCCCTGCTCCTCACCCACAGAGCCTAACTGGCTACCCCAAGATGTCAGGGACCCTCATCTCTATCCATGTCTCCGGTCACACACTCACCTTTTGCAAGGGACACATGTGGCAGTTACCCACAAATGTCCTTCCGATCCCTTAGAGCAGTGTTCTCTCTCGGTGGTAGGTGTTCCCCTTGGGGCAGTGGAGGAGGAGGCTGGCCTCCACTGTGTTCTGCTCAGCCACATCCAGAAGATTCTTTCAGAACTCGGGGACAAAGGGATCCTTGTTCTGTCCTGCTAAGGCAACACCACCATGGAGACAAGTGGCCCCAAGTTTGTCCCTCGACTGGTCATCCTGAATATAGGACTAAACTCCCCTTCTTCAGATACCTCATTCACAAAATGGCAATGGCCCCAATTCCTGCAGGAGTGCTGTGAGGGTAAAATGAGAGCTCTCAGGTCTTGGTGTAAAACCAGTGGTGGTCTTTGTCCCTTTTCCAGGGAAAAGCTAGGGGATCATGGTCTGAATTAATTCAGACCCTATTTGACCCTTCCTCTTCCCCTTCATTCCTCCCTCCCCATAGGGCTTTCTTGGCCATCAGGTGATGCTCACCCTGATGCCTGCCAGGGAGTTAAACCTCTGGGTCTAACTTTCCAAATATGGCAATGAGAATGAGCAGCCAGCCAGCTGATAGATGGGATAGATGGGGAAACTGAGGCTCAGAGAGGTGATGAACATGTGAAGGCCTTGCCATGATACAGAGCACGTCCCTTAGGATGTGCCTTCAAGGTCTCCTTGTCCCTACAGAGAAGGCACTGGATTAATGGGTGGAGACATGCATCGGCTCTGTCACCAGGAGTTCAGCCTTTGGTGAGTGGGGGGCCCACTGGGGAGACTGAGCCTGAGAGGGTGTCCTGGATGGTCATAACCTGAGAATAAAGCAGTGTGTCTGCACACTCTCTGCAGGGAGTCACTGTTCTCCTTTCCTTGTGCTCTTAGTGCATAGGCAGCATTTATTTCCTGCACCTCCTTGTGCCCACGTAGTTAATTGCCCTTTTCCTGGGCCCTTGGAGTCACCTTCATGTAGATGTTCTGTGCGTGCCTGCAGCCACTTTCCAAAGGTTTGGATCTGTGGCTGTCTCTCATTTCCTAATCAAACGGACAGGTTTCACGTCCTTGTGGTCAGTGCATTAGGTAGCAGAAGTAATCACTAGCAAATTGGCCAGACAGGCTCAGGCAAGGCATCTCAGGTCAGCCTAATTTAAACGTGGGTGAAGAAGAACAGACTGGAAAATGAGACCAGTGCAGGCACACCCACAGAGTGAATTAAGCAGATTCAGGACTGACAGTGTCACACACATCTAACAACATGAAGGAGTGAGGACCAGGAGGTGGGGATGGGCCAGGACCGGATGGTTAGCTCCTGACTCCTAGAACCGCTCCCATGGGATCAGACAGGCAGAGAGTGTCCACATTTCCCCTGCTAAGAGGCAGAACAGTAGATCGGGACCCAAGTACATAGATGCCTGAGTGCTGGCAGAGCCTCCCAGCCTCAGTCAGTGGCCACAGGGCAGATAAGACTCCTGCAGGTCCAAGGTGCCACGGGCACAGAGGGTTTCAGCCAGGAGGGTCTCAGGCATCTGGTGCCAGATTCATTTTCTTAGAGATCTGGAAATCAATTTGTTCTAGTCCCAGCTCTGCATAGCCACCGAACTGTTTTCCTTCAAGTCGTTTTTTTCTCTGAGTCTCTAGTGACTTATTTGTTAAATAAAGTAACAAAAAGAACAACAACAAATATACAAAAGCCCAAACTGTCCTTTAAGAATGGATATTCTACAATCTGAAATATTGGTAAGATCTTCTGAATTAACCAATGGCTGTACAGATTCACCCATCACCCACACTCACCCCAGGCACCACACCATAATCCCCTCCTCACCCCTCCTGAGCCCTGCCCCCACCAGTAAACCTCCCACATGCATACACACCTCTCTGGGCTTCTGTGGCCATGCCTTGACTTCAGTTTATTTTCTGCCTCACAAAGCAAAGTATCATTCTGATACAAGGTTGAAACTGAATTAAATACATTTTATCTAATAATATGTCTTCTGCATTCAGCCAGGCAGACTAGGCTTCATTTTCCTAATATGGTTTTTCCGCTTAGTGGCAGGTGCTGTAGGTTGGCATTAGTGACACCCAATGAACAGCTTCCCCTGTCAGGGTCCACAGTTATTAGGACGTAGTTAGGATGACCAGGGATGGACTGGTGCTGTGCTGCAGGCCACTGTGAGGAGGAGCAGGACCTCAGGAAATGGAAGGGAGGCTAGTGTGGAAACTCTCCCTACTTTATCACTTCTTATAATGTAAGGACACTGAGTATGTGGGGACCAGTGTTGGTTTTTAAGTCTGAGGTCGGCCTTTGCCTAGTTACAGGGCCCAGGGCTCCCCTCTGGCCTTCGGGATGTTCTTGTCTATAAAATAATAGAAATACAATTAGGAAGCTGCCAAGTGCAGGATTCTGTGATTTTGAGGGAGAGAGAGGACAGGGTGCTGGGGGGCACTGCCTGATTTTTGCCAGCAGGCAAAGAGGTGACTCTCAATTTCTTTGAATCTCCAATTCTTCCTTATTTCCCTTAGAACTAACTCTGTCTTCAGTTTCTCTTGACAAGATGAGAACAAGGATTAGTTCAGAAATCTAAGTCCATCCTTTGATTTTGCCCTTTCGTGGTAAGGTGACCTTGGGGATTCTACTTCATCTTTCTCAGGTTTGTTTTCTCATTTGAAGAAAAAAAAATGTGATTTGGGGATCCTTCCTATTTCTAGCAACCTTGCTTCTGTGAAAGTAAACCTCTGTGAATTATAGCATGATCTATGATGTTTACTCCCTCAGATGCAAAAACTCAGTGCCCCCGGAATGGAAAACTCACCCCTACGTAAAATAATAAAAGTATTTCTGTGAACAGAAGTCTATATTTTAACAAAGTTTCCAAAGCAGACTTTGGCCAACTAACACCCTCAGGGGAGTTCTTTCTGACACCTGAGCTCCTTCTGTTCTTCTAAGACCTTCACCCCTGGACTTCACAGGCCATTGCCTCTAGGATACGTCAACCCTGGGCCTGTGAATGTGCAGCCGTGGGGCCTGGTAAAGTTTCCAGTGTATGAGTGTTTCCAGTAGCTGTGATAAAACACAGCTGTGTTTCCTGCTTTCTCCCTCCACAGGGGATGCAAACTTCTACCCTGTTCCTCTTCCTGATGTATTCTCTGGGGAACCTCAAGGGAAAACCAGTCAGCTCATTTTTCTGATGGGGAAGCAAGTTTGGCTAAAATTGGTTCTTAAGCTTGAGTGGTAATGATTCATGTTTGTTCTTTTTATCAGTTCTGGATGCTCAATACATAATACATTTTGTGGCTGCACACAGGTCTTTAAGTTAAACAAATAGGGGAAATTATAAACCAGAGGGTCTTTTTTTCCTGGGCTGCTGGCTAAGATGATTATGGGCAGATGTGTCGAGTTTTGGCTTTCCTTATCTTAAAGTCTCCTGTTCATTTCCTTAGCTTCCACTCTTAATTTACTATGTTTAACAGGCTCTTGTCTCTTCTGGTATTTATGGTACTCATGTAAAAAGATGAACTTAAGAGCAAGTTGCTTATACTCCTGTACTGATTTATATTTCATCTAGATGCTGTTTAACTTTTGGTGTTGAGATGCCTTTTAGAATTAACTGAAAGAAATCAAAGTGCATATTTTACTCCTCCACTGTGAGGTAGGTGACTGAGGAATGGACATTCCCATGGGCTTGCTGCCTGCCTCCGGGGGCCCTCTAGGGATCACGTGTAGAGCTAAGCCCTGCGACAGAGGGAGTGGCGGCAGAATGATCACCACCGGTACTCAAAATGTGATCCTGGAGCAGCCACACTGGACTCATCTGGGATCTTGTTAAAAACAGATCAAGTTTTTAACTTGTTTTTATCCTTGTTTCAAGGCAGAAGTCAGGCCCTGAGATCCTGCATTTAACAAACTCCCTGGGTGATTCAGGTGCACATCACTGTTTGAGAAACCCTGATTCTGGCCAAAGAGGAGCAAGGCTTAGGATTATGACATGATTGAAGGTAACTTCCTGAGGAGGTGAAGGCAGAGCTGAGTCACCAGGTTGAAGAGGGAACCAGAGCTTGTCTAGCCCCAAAGGGGAGAACATTACTGTAGTTGAAGGAAGCATCTTGTGTAAAATGAGGAAGTTGCTAAAGTTATCACTTTGTTCTGGGAAATGAAGGAGTTCGGTGTGTTAACGCAGAGGCTGTCCAAGGTGGCAGTGGCAGCTTGGAGGCAGGAAAGGTGGTCAGGGGCCAGGGTGTGATTGGCCCTCAAGTTAGCCAGTGGCATGATGGGATGTGTCCAGACTGGGAGTGTAGCTCTGCAGTCAGGCAGCCTGTTTTCCAGTTCTGATGCTGCAGCCTCTTGTGTGTGAGCAGGGGCAAGTTACAGAGCTTCTCTGTGCCTGTTTCCTCATATGCAACGTGGTGGTGATGGTAGCACCCACCCAGCAGGGCTGTTCTGAGGATTAACTCCAGAATTGTATCCTGCACACAGCTGTATGAGTGGTCCGTGTTGTTACTGATAACGGCAGGTCTGTAAGTAGTAAGCACCATAGGGAGATTTAGTTTCTTTTCTGTTTGTTTTTATCTGTTTCTTTAGAAATGGAGTTTTGTAAGTGACAAAGGTAATGGAATGGAAAGAGGAACAGATGCTACTGCAGTTTCATGGGAAGTCAGCAGGATAGTGAACCTAGCTCCAGGTCTGGGCTGACCTCACGCTGTAAAGGAGAGGCCAGAATCCAAGTGTCCATGTGCTCCTGGCCACTCACCCCAGGAAGGGACAAGTAACAACATTTCCAGGCATGGCCTTGCCCCAGCTTGACCCAAGTGTCGACAGATGTCAAATCATAAATGAAGACAGATTTCTTTCTAAAACAAGGCACCTGGTCTCCAGGAGGTTTAGGCACAGCTGAGTGCCATGCCATTGGACAGGACAAGGGAGTGGCAGCCTAGCTGGATCTCACATTGGCCAGTGTCCAAGGGGAAAGGAGGACAGAGAAGGGGACAGGCTGGTGGCATGCTGCAGCCCTCAGAGGTGTTGGCATAATAGATCTGCCACTTGTCAGCCATGTAACTGTAGCAGAGTCACCAAGCCACAGTGCCCTCAGTGTCTTCATCTGTGAAATGGGTAATAATGAAGGTGATAATCGCCTGCTTGGTATTATGAGTAATAGATGAGAACACAAATGTCAGGTGCCTACATGGGCTCAATATGAGTCTTATTTTTTTTTTTTTTAAAGATTTTATTTATTTATTTGACAGAGATCACAAGTAGGCAGAGAAGCAGGCAGAGAGAGAGAGAGAGAGAGAGGAGGAAACAGGCTCCCTGCTGAGCAGAAAGCCCAATGCAGGGCTCGATCCCAGGACCCTGGGATCATGACCTGAGCCGAAGGCAGAGGCTTTAACCCACTGAACCACCCAGGTGCCCCTCAATATAAGTCTTATTAAAGCTAAACCTCTAAAGTGAGGTTTGATGGTCTGCCTCTGACTCCCCCTTGAGTTTCACGCTGAGGGAGCTAATTCATGAAGATGAGAACTGATTAAGGAATTAACGTTCCATCTTGTTAACACCTAACGAGTACACAATGGCCCCCCATGCAAGGGCAGCTTGAAGAAATATGGCTTTGACAAGGAGCTCTGAGAAACTGGAAGACCTCTTGCCCTCTGCCTGTGGAGCTGGACGCAGTTTATACAAACAGCAAACTGAAAGAGGAACAAAGGAAGACAGAGGATGGGGTGCTTCCGGCAGGCCCTCAGAGGAGAAGAGAAGAAGCAAAGTTCTCTTCTGACTAGTCCCACTGCTGCTGCCCCCCCATCCTCTCTGAGGAGGAGCCAATGGGGTAGGAGCATTTTCTCTAGGACTGGCCAGACTCCAACCCCAGAGAAGGTGGAAGAGCTCCCCTCCCCAACATGAAAATGATGTTGGTGGCCCTACATGGGTACCACCACCCACTACTCAGAACATGGTTTAGAATGAAGTAAGGGAAAGAGGAGAGGAGGAGGAAAGCCTTTTTGTGTTGTCTGACTCACTGGAGCCCTCAGAGGGAACTTCGCAGAAGGCTGATCCTGCTATGGTTATCAGAAGCACTGTCCCCTATCTGTGAGACAACTCAGAACTCAGGGAGAAGAAGGCCCAATGGTGGGG
This sequence comes from Mustela erminea, assembly GCF_009829155.1. NCBI lineage: Eukaryota > Metazoa > Chordata > Mammalia > Carnivora > Mustelidae > Mustela > Mustela erminea. The sequence goes on from NC_045620.1 coordinate 48,671,312, forward strand.
TGGTTGCTCTTGAAGGGACAACATGTATTTCAGGGAAGGAGCACAGTGACAAAGAAGACCCATCCCTGCCAGGGACACCAGGGGAAGGAGCTGAGATGCCCCAGAGAATCAACTCCACAGAAAGGCGGTTAAACCAGGGTGACTTAAACCTGCTCTGAAGGTGCTTTTTCTATTTCAAAATGGTTTTTTTCCATCACTGACCCAGTGCTTTACAGTTTGGGCTGAAATTACAGTGATTAACGTCACTAATGGCCTAAAGACTTGAAAGCTGAGTCATTATCTCTGGAAACATTTCATTAAATATGCAGTTCCCTGGTGCTGACACTTCCCCTGCATCCTGTGCCATCCAAAAACATGGGCAGGCCCCTCATGGCTACAGATCTACCCCACGTCCCAGGCTCCCGGGACAGGTGATTGTTTTATGACTTAGAAAAACATTTAAAATAAGGCCTTTATCATTTATGTCCCTAGATGTCCAAAAGAAAAAGCCTGGAGAAAATGTGTTCCTTTTAAATGGGAAGTTTTTTGGGGAAAATTATAGAAACCTTTTTTCCTTGACACCCACTCTTCAGTTTCTCTGCCTGCTTTAGCTTCATCTGTTTCTCCCAGCTACCTTATTTGTAAGAAAATAAACGCGTGCAATGAGCATTCTATGATTTATCTTTAATTCACTTCAGCCCCTTTCTCTTCAGCTTCTTCTTAATTTCTTTTAAATTCTGATTTTGTGATTCTCTAAAACAGGAGTATTTTTTTCATGACAAATCCTCTTCACTCAGTAGTTGATTATATATTCTCTTAAATATGCCATTGCTTCCCAATGGTATTTATTAGTGTATTTTATTATTCTTGACAATAACTTACACTTTTTTATTTTATTGTTCATTAAGAAGATAAGTATATACATTGGAAATCAACATGTAAATAAAAATGGAATGAAGTGGGGCCATTTATAACCTGCAATACACACAATACACCACAGTAAATTTATGCAAATTTCTAACTTAACTATTGAAACCAAGATATTAAAAACAAAACAAAAAACAACCATTGTAATAGAAAATAATGTACCAATAGCTTCTCTGATCTAGATTAGCAGTGGTAGCGATGATGAAAATGTGGGAAAAGAGAGAAATGGCATGCATGTGAGTTCTCAGGGGAAACGCTAGCTCTCAGTTGTGCAGAACATGACTCTCAGTTACCCCAGTGAAGCTGTAGCTCTGAGCTCCACCATGTAAGGAGAAGGCAGACCTCCATTCTCAAACATAGGCTGGATAACCTGAGACCCTCTTGAACTATAATACACCCAAGAATGTTGAACACAATCTAAGAAACATCCTCTTCATGCAAAATCAAGCTTGTTCAGAAATAAGGAAAATTTCAAAGTGCCAAAAACAATGAAGAAGGTGAAAATCAAGGAGTTGAGAAAAAGAAAGTGGCTCTGGAAAGCTATCAGATAACAGCTGGCCTGGTGCTAAACTGTTTCATAGAAACCAACATCAGGATAGGCCATTCAGCAGCCATGGGGGAGCAAGAAAAACCAAGGCCCCCACCATTGTGTCTGAGAGTAGACAAAAATAGGAATGCTGCACAAAGCACAGGTGGGACCACACATCCCTCCCCCTCCCAGAGGAGTGACTGCTGCTTCTCTACCTATTCTAGCTCAAGTCCTGCTCCATCTTCCCACCCCTTGGACAAAAATCATTAGAGACTCAATCATGGAGTGATCTCATCTTCAGGCAGGATCCAGTTCAGAGATCTCTGCTTTATTGACCCCTTTCAGGTCATACAACACTAGCCCTTGCCTGGTCACAGGCTCCTCCTGGCACCCTCTGACTGGGAGGTGCAAGGTCTTTCTATGCTACAGCAGGTAATAACCCCAATGCTGGCCCCAGGTGCAGTAGACCCTGATGGTCTACCGCAGATGGTATGGGCAGAGTCAGCCTGTGCTGACACCTGGGGGCTCTTGGGCAGAAGGGGACCATCTCAGGAGATCAGGTCTGGGTGAGGTGATGGGGCCAGTGGGAGAGAAATCTTGAAAGGGCTGCAGCAAGAATTGAAAGATTTGCATACTTCACAAGAGTGTGCTTTATATGGTACAAGATTGGGGGTTCAAAAGTGATTGGTTGGGGTGCCTGGGTGGCTCAGTCAGCTAAGGATCTGCCTTTGGCTCATGTCATGATCTCTAGGTCTTGGGATCGTGTCCCAGCCCCCTATTGGGGGCTTCTCTCTCCCACTGCCCCTCCTCCCTCTCGTTCTCTCTCTCTCTCTCTCTCTCTCTCTCACTCATTCAAGTAAATAAGTAAAATCTTAAAAAAAAAAAAGTGATTGGTCATATAAGTGTGGGTATGTTTTTGGGCTCTCTATTCTACTCCATTGGTCTATGAGTCTATTTTTGTGCCAGTACCACTCTGTTTTGATAAATATAGATTTGTAGCATAGTTTGAAATATGAGATCATGATACCATCAGCTTTGTTCTCTCTCAAGATTGCTTTGGCTATTCAGGGTCTTTTGTGACTCATACGGATTTTAAGATTACTTGTTCTACTCTTGTTAAAAAAAATACTATTTTGATAAGGATTGCATTGAATCTTCAGATTGCTGTGGCTAATATGGATATTTTAATAATATTAAGAAGAAATAAACAAAAAATGGAAAGAGACTTATAAAGAACAAACTGGTGTTGCCAGAAGAAAGGTTGATGCATGGGGGGGTAGGAGAAATATGTGAAGGGGATTAAGAGGTACAAACTTTCAGTTATAAAATACATAAGTCACAGGGATAAAAAGTATGATATAGAAAATACTATCAGTAAAATTGTAATAACATTGTATGGTGACAGAGAGAGACTACGCTCATCATGATGAACACTGTACAACATGTAGAATTGTTGAATTACTATGTTGTATGCCTGAAACTATATAATATTGTGTGTTAACTATACTTTCATTAAAACATAAACATTAACAAATCAAAACATGTGGATTTGTATCTTAGTGGGTCATTTTTGCTGCAGTTTTGAGAATGTTTAAGATTAAAGACAAGCCAATGTCACGGCCACCGCAACGAATCGACCAGGAAAACTGTGAGGGCTAAGAGGATGGTGAAAAGAAATTAAGAGACAAAGAGATGAGGGCACGAGGGACACTGAAGATGATGTCCAACAGTGCCAATTTTATTCCACATCTCACAATCATTTATAAGGCAGGCCAGAATAGGAGGAGCATTGCATCAGTACATAGTCAGATGACCACAAGTTTCTATAACAAGTTTACATTTACTACAAGCAAACCTCGTGATGCCAGGTAGTTTTGGCTAAAGCCATTAGCAAGACAATCAACCAGGGAGTGGGTTATGGTAGGTACAGAACAACAAGAACTAACTAAGATTTCAGGACCCTGGCCACATTGTTTCCTACTGTAGGGAGTGTGTGTGGGAAGTCACGTAGGCGAGCGCATGACACATAGCACAGACCCTTTCTCAGTGCACTCAACTTTCCCGTCCTTAACCTTGTCAAGGTGTCCGGACTTTGAAGGAGACACAAGTCAGGGCCTGGTTTGGTCCTCGACTCCAACCATGCCATAGCCTCCAACATCTCCCCCTTCTTTTTTAAATAAAGCAAGCATATGAATTTGTGCCTGAGTATGCAGTCCTTGTTGTCCTGTACGAAACAAGGAAACTCCCCATCCTATAATCAATATAGCCAAGACAGTGAATATAATGATAAAAATCTGAAAGAAATATTTCATTATATTTCCAGGATTAAACCTGTGTAATCCATCCAAAATCTGAGATACCATAGTAGCAGGATTTTGTACATCTAGTTGTGAATGTCCTATATTAGCAATTTCCTTTTGCAACTCTGTGAGATCTAGACTTACATTACTATGAAACCATATTCCTTGAAAATGCTGTTTAACAGCATCCCAAGAATAGTTCAAGGCTTTCAAGGGAGTGACATAAATATGTTGAAATCCTCCATGACATATTAAAGACATTTGAGTTCTTAACACCGGTAATTGTCCCCCCCAAAATTCTACTGCTTCTTCAAATCCTTCCAACCAGCTTAAAATTTTTGGTCTCTATGTTCCTGAGTAGCCAAAGCATGAGAGATATTTTGGGCTAGAGAATTCACAGATGTGGCAGTTTGTACAGATTGCGAAAGAACACACAATGGTCACAACGGATATTATACAATAGATGTCCCCCTTGGAAAGAGGTGAGAACTATTGATCCCGAGCCCACTAACAGTAAAAAAGATCTAGGAACACAGGCCCACAAAGTCAGATTATAGTCTTTTGTGGCAGTACAACCACTCCTGGCTATTTGCACTCCGATTGGTCCCAGGGCAGCAACCAGAGTTGCTCCAGAGTTCTGCATGAAACATCCCTCCGGCTGTAAGGGGAGAGACGTCTTCTTTGTCTGTTCTGGCCCTTTAACGTGAGGCGAGCCAACCTCTGTTGGAGACGCGAGGATTCAGCACCACCTTTCTGGAAGCCAGCGTCGTAGGGTGTCCTCATCCTGCGGAAAAACACAAACAAAACCTCCTCTTCGGAGGACAGGGTCAGGACCCTTCCATACTCGGGTCAAGGGATCTTTTCACTGGGCATATGGAAGTGGAGAAAAATCAGGATGCCAGAATCGATCAGGCGCTGTCCGACCGGTTATCATCTACATACAAAAAATTTTAATATAGAGAGTTAAAATTAAATGCATATGAGGAGAGTATTTTACTTTTCCCTGTAGTATCTCCCCCTCTTTTAATTTTTTAAGATAGGATTTAAGAGTACTATTTGCGCGTTCAACAATGGCTTGACCCTAAGAATTATATGGGATGCCTGTAGAGTGTGCTATGTCTAAAACGGCACAAAAGGGTTTTTTTTTTTTTTTTTTTTTTTACAGAGAGAGATCACAAGAAGGCAGAGAGGCCAGCAGAGAGAGAGAGAGGAGGAAGCAGGCTCCCTGCTGAGCAGAGAGCCCGATGTGGGACTCGATCCCAGGACCCTGAGATCATGACCTGAGCCGAAGGCAGCGGCTTAACCCACTGAGCCACCCAGGCGCCCTAAATGGCACAAAAGGTTTGAGAAGCTTGAGATGTATAGGCAGTCTCATTATCCATCTTTATTGCTTTTGGGGTGCCCAAAGTGGCAAATGCTGAAAGCAAATGATTTTGAACATCAGTAAAGCATTCCCCAGAGTGTGCCGTAGCATGTAAAAATCCAGAAAAGGTATCAATAGAAACATGGAGATACTTAAGTCTTCCAAAAGGGGGAAAAATAGTTACATCCATTTGCCACAAATGATTAGGCATTAAGCCTCGAGGATTCACAGCGTAAGTTGGTTGGGGATGATCAATAGGGCAAGTGGAGCTGCTCTTACCTATTTGTCGAGCTTCTTCTCTAGTTATCCAAAATTGTTTATGTAAAGCCACTGCATTTTGATGAAAACGAGCATGACTTTGAGCGGCTTGCCCAAACTTAGTGGTTAACACCAATTGTATGTGAGTTAACGCATCTGCAATAGCACTGCCTTCAGTTACAGATCCAGGCAAGTTAGTATGTGCTCGAATATGAGCGATATAAATAGGATTAGCTCTTTTTTGCAGTAAACATTGAATACTCGTAAAGAGATGAAAAAGTTCGTCATCATTAGTAAGAATATAAGCAGTTAGTAACAACGGAATAGCATGTACTACATAATGGCAATCACTGTATAAGTTACATGGTTCAGGAAATTTTTCCAAGGCTAAATGTACTGCTTTTAATTAAGCTCTCTGTACAGACTTAGTGGCATAAAATGCTCGAAAAGATTCATGACCCAAATGAGAAGATTTATAAATGCCAATATATCCTCTTCTGGCCAGTTTGTAGAGAGGTTGCGCCATCTCTGCAAAGGCGGTATCCACAGCCTGCAGTAGCCCACCATCCCAAGAAACTCCCTCTCGGAGATCAAAGCCTAAATAAGTGGCATGGCTCTGACAAAGCTGTGCTTTCATTGCTGACACCTTATACCCTTTTCCTGCAGAGTCTGTAAGAGAGCTCTCGTCCCCTGCAAGCATGACCCATAGTCCTCAGCGTCTATTTCCACTATTCCCATAAGTCAGATTCTTCCTTTCAAATCCTTCAGTTCATCTAGTCCCATATTACTAATTCTGGTTTACTCCAAATGCAGCTTTTACTTCTGGAAATTCTTACCCATTTCAGTTCCCAGGATTTTAACTTATCAAAGACCTGTATTTGTCCCAAACATCTCCCATTTCACTTTCCTTTAGCGCAGTAACCCAAATGCAACACAAGGTTATCCTATCAAGGAAAAGTCTTGAGTCAAAGAGACCTCATTTACAACTCTGGGCAGGCAAAGAGAAAACATTTACATTTTCATAACAGTAGATCAATTAATCTCAGAAACTTTGCCCTTTAAAACAGAATTTCAGTCTTACACCAATATACCTGTAAAACCCATTTATTTCAATCTTAGTCTGTCTTGACCATAGCTAAAATTCCTTTTCTGAAGATTTCCCTTCACAAACCTTCTACAACTTGCTTTGCATTCAGGTTCTGTCCCAAGCCATTTCTTTCCATACAACCATCTCATTTAGGACAAGATTACCTTCTCTTACCCTCAAGAAAATGTATTCCCATTCCTTAAATCTTTCTTACATATCTCCTACTTTCCTACATACAGGGTTGCTTTCTCATTTCCAACAGCCTTTCTCTACCAGTGTCTTTCCTTTTTCTTCCTAAGACAGAGTTTTCTGGGTTTCCCTCCCATCGTAAATGATGTCACAGACAAAAGGGAGGGGGATGTTTTAGATGCTGTCCTGCTTGCATCCCTTGCGGGAACTTAGGAGTGTCTTAGCTAAGGTCTGTCCTTATAAACCCCAGACCAGTCTACTACATGGAGTAGATGACCGTTATGCCATATGATGCCCCACAAGACTCAGGTGCAGCCCACTCAGACTCTGTAGCTGAAGAGATGGAGCCATACAGACACATTCACACAGTCAGGCACTCTTCAGATTCAAACAGGATGGACACCCTCCCCTTTGGGTATCCCTGGCTAATGGGAGGTGATCAGTCTCCCCTTCCATTCTTTATGAATGGGTCTAGCTCAGACAGTGGCCCCGGGGCTGTTACAACAGAATTCAGTTAAGCACAAAAGATGTTTACCAACAGATTTCAAAAGCACAAACCTAGTTCCAGTGTTGGGGGTCTCGTGCCTAGAAGGGGTTAACCCAATCAAGCAACAGTTCTTGGGAACCTCTTCCACCGAGGGCCTTCACAGGTGGTGAGCTAGAGTGCCACCGTGTCTCCCTGGTGATTGTTTTGAGAACATTGTGAGGTTTGGCTTGTTGCCATTGCAGCTGCTGTCTCAAAACTAAGCTAATAAGGCTCCTGTGTTTTGTGAATATTGAGTTATGGCCTAGGTGCCCAAACCACGAAGGTCAAGGCTGTCTGATATCTCTGCATGGCCAACTATTCTCAGGCCAAAATAGAAGCTAGCACCAGATGTACAGGAGGTGATTCCCTTACTGTGTGGTATAAATCAGAACTCTGCAAAATAAACTTTGGCACTTGCTTGACACGTTCGCCTGTGTCCCTCCTGCTCCCCACACTCCCTTTCTTCATTCTCCTCTCCTTCAACCCTGCTCCTTCTTGTCACACCGGCAGTGACGTTCCAGCGACCGCTCAAGCATTTTATCCCATTTGAATTAAAGTTTCAGGTTAGCAAAGACTTTGAAAGCTACTTTAATAATTACCCATTAAAACTTTGAGACAGACAATTAACCATCAGTTTAGTCATCTCTTTGCTAACAGATTTTAACCCAACAGGTTTTAACACAGATTTTAACAGATTTTAACAAATAACATGAGCTTATTTGACTTTAAGTAAAAAACTCTAAAGTTTCACATTTACTACTGTTAACTCAAAAAACATGTGTATCCTAATTAATCCAACAAACTTAACTTAGTTCAAATACTGATTTACTGAGAACTTAGACCCCTTCTGCTTTAGGGCCTGCAATGCCATAACAAGATCCTCCTGTTGCACAGGAAGAGACTGCCCCATATTATTTTACTCCTGCTGTCGCCCGCCGACTCCGGCTTCTCTTACCGAAATTCGTACACTTACTTGTACCCGCGTGCTCCCTTGAAACGTCTCAAGGTCCCTGTTCGGGCGCCACTTGTCGCGGCCAGCGCGACAAATCGACCAGGAAAACCGTGAGGGCTAAGAGGATGGTGAAAAGAAATTAAGAGACAAAGAGATGGGGACAGGAGGGACACTGAAGATGATGTCCAACAGTGCCAATTTTATTCCACATCGCACAATCATTTATAAGGCAGGCCAGAATAGGAGGAGCATTGCATCAGTACATAGTCAGATGACCACAAGTTTCTATAACAAGTTTACATTTACTACAAGCAAACCTTGTGATGCCAGGTAGTTTTGGCTAAAGCCATTAGCAAGACAATCAACCAGGGAGTGGGTTATGGTAGGTACAGAACAACAAGAACTAACTAAGATTTCAGGACCCTGGCCACATTGTTTCCTACTGTAGGGAGTGTGTGTGGGAAGTCACGTAGGCGAGCGCATGACACATAGCACAGACCCTTTCTCAGTGCACTCAACTTTCCCGTCCTTAACCTTGTCAAGGTGTCCGGACTTTGAAGGAGACACAAGTCAAGGCCTGGTTTGGTCCTCGACTCCAACCATGCCGTAGCCTCCAACAAGCCAAGAAATGATCTATGATGTTCAAGATTGTATAGATGAGAGTTGATGCTGGGTTACAGGGGAAAGAGTGGACTGAACAAGTTTAAAGTGAAAACAAGATTTGGCAGGGGGTTTGCAGGGACAAGGGAGGAAAGAAGACCCCCAGTCTTCTGGGTCAGGCACTGGGAGAGTGTTGGTGCCATTTGGCTAAGGGAGAATGGGAAGAGAAGGATCAGGTGCTCATTTTAGGTGGAAAGTGTTTATTATTGTCTGGAGCATTTGTGTTTTGGGGGAGTTGGGACACACAGGTGGGTGCTCCCTTGGGAGTCCTTTGGATTTGGTGAGACAGAACATGTTGAAGGATGAAGACACTAGGTGAGCTAGGTTGGGTGTGAGACTGGGTGTTCAAGCTGGGTGCCTAGCCATGGTAAGGAGGGTGTGGAATATTACAGTGGGGATGTGGAGGGTTTCATTGTGACTTCTGACAAGGAAGTATGGGTGAGCAGAGCAAACTTCTACAAATCCTTTCATTTCTGAATCTACATCTCCTCTGTACAGTAGGAGTGATTGCATCTTCTGTGCTACTCTCAGGGTTGGGCAACACTTTGATAGGGTCCTCATTACCTGAGTGATGTTTTCTGATGCCACATAGTTACGTGCTTTCACAGGGAAGCATCATGGCATGAACATAATTCCCCACGAGATGGCAGCCACTAGAATGTTGAGTCTCCATTCCATCATTCTCTCTGTTCAACCCTCATATCCATCTCTACTAATCCATTAATATTCATGTCACAATCCCTCTGTTGATAGTTGTTAACTTGGATAAGTCAGAGAAAATGCAAAGTAACTGCAAAAAGAACACCACTGATTTGCAGAAGCTTCAGGATTTGGATGAGTTGATGAGGACAATATTGGGAGCTAGACAAAGAGCAACACTCTGGTGGCTCTGGCAGCGTCAAGACCCCAGGCTGGGAAGGAGAGAGATATCCCACAACACAACAGCTTCAGAAGAGAGCATCTTGACCATAAGAGGATTAAAAGAGCTCTTAGAAAATTAATGCAGCTCTGGAATACTATGTCCCACATCCAACAACCTTCTCCCCTTAGTATAGGACTGTGGGAGTCCAACCCAGGCAAAGGACTTCATACTGGGCATTCATAATATGTTTTGGAAAAATTCAATTCCTACATCCCCTACATACTTGATTCATTATTTGTTTATCTTATGAAGTAGAACATGGTTATAAAGAAACCTAATTTTTGTCTAACACAAACCAGGATCAACCGGTTATATTAGTTTTTCTTTCATTATTCAATATATTATGTCACACACATTTTTACTTCAATTACGATTGCGTTTGAGGGTTCTCTCTTCTGATATGAATAAACCTCCAGCAACAAGTAAGGAGTGAGGAGCTGGCTCTGTACCTAGCACTCCCAGCAGGTGCTTCATAAAGGGAAATGCTCTCTTCCAATGCCTCAGTTTCTTGGGGACAGGAAGGAAAGGGGAGGTTAAAGATGGTAAACCCTAGATTTCAGGGGCTGGAGAGAAATGAGGAGGGGACACACTCATGAATAGAAGTGCAAGGGGTAGATTGAGCACACACAATGTATTCAGTAGGGTGAAAGGAATCTCAATTTTCTTCCTACCAGCTTCTTAAATGAAGATTGCTGTTCATTCACTTTGCTCAAAGAGGAAAATCTCTTTCTTCTCCCTCAAGTAAGCAGTTGGGTCTGATTTTAGAATCTGGATATCCTCTCCCCATTTTAGCCCCATGGTTTGAGTTTTTCTTCTCTCTAGATTTGCCCAAAGCAAAGTAACATTGAATAACTCATCATGCAAGAAGAGATTAATTACTTTGAATAAATTAGCAATATTATTTTTAAGTAACAGGTAGTAATATAGTCATCAGCCAAAGATTTGAGTACGCCCTGTGGTTTGACAAAGTGAATGTCACTTTTTCTTCCTGTCACTGCGGGAGTGTGGACAAAGGGGGTTATCTGAGAATGCTATTCTGCTGGCAGTAGAAGGAGGTGCTACAATTGTTTTTCTAATTTCTGAAAAATGGGGAAGGGATGGTGAGATCCACCATTGCCTGGGTGTAGCGAAAAAGAGGCAATCTAGGACTTACCACTGCCATTAATTTATTAGATTCTATAAATGGGCACTGGAGGTATAACAAGGAACAGAGGGGAACTTGCATCTATCTTCTGCTGAGACAACATGCTGATGTTCATTGGGGTTAGAAACAGAACCATTCCTTGTTTATAAAAGTCTAACTTATAGAAGAAAAAGTACAGTGACATGTTAACCTACACACCCAAATGAATGAATACAAAGACTAAATTGTAATGGTGGGTAGGTTAAGAGCTTATCTGGGCAGGTGCTAAACATTTGGAGGAAACTTTACACACAACTTGAGGTGCAAGGGTGTTTTCAAAGTCTGAATGACTTCGAGAGAGATTGGGGAGATAAATAGCTAGAAATGAAAAGGGTGGCCACAGGGTATGATTTTTTCCCCCCGAGGGCCAGTTCAGTCTTATTTCTGTTACTCTCTGAAATGATGACGTTTTGGATATTTGTGTGGACTAAGCCCCAAGCTCACATAAAGTTGGCTGTAAAAGGGCTGCTACCATAAATTCATGATTTTTGAGGAGTCATCAGTGCTGTATGATGAAAACTGGGGAGAATATTAGAAATGAGAGGTCAGGAAAGGAGAAAAACCCCAAAACCCAAGCTTGGTTTTTCCCTGGAGCCTGAAGTATCAGGCTAATTGTGTCTCACACTGAAGCTTGTGTGTTCTGTGCACAGCTCTCAATTGGTTTGATTGGTAGAAAGTGCTGACCAAGACTGTGTGCCACCACAGTGATTAGCAAAGGACCTCCTGCAGGACCCTGGGTCTTTCTCCATAAGGTAAGGAGAGATGTGTGTGTATAGGAGGAATCATCAATTTTCAGAGTTGTTCCTCACCCTCTGACCTTTGCTCTATGAAGAAAACTGCCTATGAAGAGGAACAGAGCTTGTCTTAATGAATGTCAGAGAGAAGAATCCCAAATTGTCTCCTTGGTGCTGCCCAATGCCTTCAGGGACCGTTTCCATCCACCTTGGGGATCCATCCAAGGGGCAGAGGTGCTGCTATGCCAAGTAGGGTCCAGGGTTTAATTGGCCACCTCACTTTGGAGCTCTTCTCATTTTTCTCTTCTCAAAAGCAAATTTCTCATTGTTTTTAATTTAAACTCAAAGTCTCCAACACTATTTTAAAGATAAGGGAAAGTGCTGTCCCAGGCCATACTTTAAAACTTACTTTTAAATAGTCCAAGACAATGAGTATATACACTTGTGCCATTTCTTGACAATAACTTATGCTTTCTTGATCTGTTTACTGATGTTCCCTATTTTCCACCTTCTTCACTTTGTCTTCCTTTTATGCAATATCTTTCATCTTGTATAAAATATAGAAGCAAAGTTGATCTCTCTATTTTATAAAGATTTTATTTAAAAAGTGACTTACCACCAACCATAAGACTGGCAGCAGGATTTCTTGTAAGGTCTTCAGTCTTCTATATTTTTATAAAGTGGCATCATGTAGAATAATAATAAGAGGGAACAGGAACATCATTTCAGTTCCTCTTGTATTCCAGAAACTGTACTATACAACACAGTCATGCTGTCTTAAATCTGCACAAAACTCTGCAAGGGAGAGAGGAATTGGTTACATGGCATGAAAACAATGGAGTCACCTGTGAACCTATCTCTTTAACTGAGAACCACTGCTCAGTGGACACTAACACTGCAACATAGTGTCCTCTGCATAACGTCTTCTGCTTGTACAAAGTGTAAACATTATTCTGAGCCCCAGGGAAGATGGTGCAGGAGTAGGAGACATAAATTTCGTCTGGTCCCAAAAGTTCAGCTAGATAGTTACCAAAACATTCTGAACACCTACAAACTCAACAGGAGATCAAAGAGAAGAGCAGAAATTCTAGGGATAGAAAAGCAACCAATTTTTGGAAGGTAGGATGTGTGGAGAAGTGAATCTGATGTGATATATGGGAGGAGAGACTGAGGGGGTAGAGGCCAGCTCCCAGAAAACAATAGAGCAACAGAGCACAAAATTGGAACTTTTAGAAGTCTGTTCCACTGAGAGATGTAGCTCCAGAGGCTAAGTGTGGGGCAGAGACATCCTGGGACAGTGCAGTCTCAGGATTCTTGGTATCACTAAAATACTGGGGGTGCCTGAGTGCAGCAGAGCTCTCAGGTATCAGAGAGGGGAACCTGGCTGCAGAGACAGAGCTGAGAAGTGGGCTCTCAGCGTGGGTTAGCTTAAACTGTGATCTGATGCACAATCAGGCCATTGCTCTTCAAGCAGGGACTCCACAAGTTGCAGATCCAGGAAGATCCCCCCTGTCCTCCACCAGGAGGTGTGGTGTGGGGGCATATTGCAGGAATTGGCTGGGTTTGGAGACTACAAATGGGACCACATGCCAGAGATAGAAATCCTCATTCACAGGCTGACTGAGCAGGGAGCACAGCCAGAGACCAGGAAGACAGGCTTCATTGTGTGCTTTTTCCTGAGGGCTTGATGAATAGGGGGTCCTGAGCTCTTGGCTCCTCTGGGCCTGGAAATTGGGAGGCCACTATTTTCATTCTCATCTTTCAAAGCTGTACAGAAACCTTTCAGGGAACAAAAGCTACACACAGCAAACTGAGCAGATTATTTAGCCTGGTCCTTGGTAAGGGTGGTGTAATTCCACCTTGGGCAAAGACATTTGAGAATCACTGTGACAGGCCCCTCTCCCAGAATATCAGCAAGAACATCCAGTCAAGACCAAGTCTACTGATCAATGAGAACTACAAAACACCAGTGCTAGGGGAATGCAGAACATAGAATTCATGGCTTTTTTCCAATGATTCCTTAGTCTTTCAAAGTTAATTTTTTAAAATTTTTTGAAACAGCTTCAGGAGAATAGGTATTCTTTCTTCTTTGAAAGTTTGGTAGAATTCCCCAGGGAATCCATCAGGTCCTGGGCTCTTGTTTTTTGGGAGGTTTTTGATCACTGCCTCAATCTCGTTACTAGATACTGGTCTATTCAGGTTGTCAATTTCTTCCTGATTCAGTTTAGGAAGTTTATAGGCTTTCAGGAATGCATCCATTTCATCTAGGTTGCTTACTTTATTGGCATATAACTGTTGATAGTAATTACCGATGATTGTTTCTATTCCCTTGGTGTTAGTTGTGATCTTTTCCTTTTCATTTATAATTGTATTAATTTGGGCCTTTCTCTCTTTTAGTTTGTCCAGTAGTTTATCAATCTTATTGATTCTTTCAAAAAACCAGCTTCTAGATTTGTTGATGTGTTCTGCTGTATCTCTAGTTTCTATCTCATTAATCTCCGCTCTAATCTTGATTATTTCCCTTCTTGTGCATGGGGTTGGCTTAATTTGTTGTTGATTCTCCAGCTCTTTAAGGTGTAAAGAGAGCTGGTATGTGCTGGATTTTTCAGTTCTTTTGAGGGAGGCTTGGATGGCTATGTATTTCCCCCCTAGGACCGCCTTTGCTGTATCCCATAGGTTTTTGACTGAAGTGTCTTCATTCTCATTGGTTTCCATGAATTGTTTAAGTTCTTTTTGATTTACTGATTGATCCAAACATTCTTAAGCAAGATGGTCTTTAGCTTTCAGGTGTTTGAATTCTTTCCAAACTTTTCCTTGTGGTTGAATTCCAGTTTCAAAGCACTGTGGTCTGAGAATATGCAGGGAATAATCTCAATCTCTTGGTATTGGTTGAGTCCTGATTTGTGACCCAGTATGTGGTCTACTCTGGAGAAAGTTCCATGTGCCCTTGAAAAGAATGAGTATTCTCTCGTTTTAGGGTGGAATGTTCTGTATATATCTATGAGGTCTATTTGGTCCAATCTGTCATTCAATGCTTTTGTTTCTTTATTGATTTTCTGCTTGGATGATCTATTACTGAGAGTGGCAGGTTAAGATTCCCTACTATTAATGTATTCATATCAATATGACCTTATTTGGATTAACAGTTGTCTTATGTAGTTGGCTGCCCCTGTATTGGGGGCATAAATATTTATAATTGTTAGATATTCTTGATGGATAGGCCCTTTAAGAATGATGTAGTGTCCTTCATTATCTCTGACTACACTCTTTAGTTCAAAATCTAATTTATCTGATATGAGAATTGCTACCCCAGCTTTCTTTTGAGGCCCACTGGCATAAAAGATGCTTCTCCATCCCTTCACTTTCAGTCTGGATGTATCTTTAGGTTCAAAATAGGTCTCCTGTAGACAACATATGGATGGGTCCTGTTGTTCTATCCAATCTGCAACCTTGTGCCCTTTTATGGGAGAGTTTAGGTCATTTGCTTTGAGAGTGATTTTTGAGAAATACATTTTTATTGACATTGTGTTGCCTATGAAGCCCTTGCTTCTATAGATTGCCTCTGTAAATTTCTGTTCTATGACACTCTTGGGTTCTTTCTTCTTTTATAGAGCCCCCCCCCCTTAATATTTCTTGTAGTACCATCTTGGTGGTCACATACTCTTCTAAACCTTGCCAG
The DNA here is from genome assembly GCF_009829155.1 of Mustela erminea. Taxonomy (NCBI): domain Eukaryota; kingdom Metazoa; phylum Chordata; class Mammalia; order Carnivora; family Mustelidae; genus Mustela; species Mustela erminea. Next base: position 48,686,600 of record NC_045620.1, read on the forward strand.
TCTTGGAAGCTCTTTATCGCTCCATCCATTTTGAATGTCAGCCTTGCTGGATATAGTATTCTTGGTTGCATGCTATTTTCATTTAGTGCCTTGAATATGTCTTGCCAGTCTTAAAGCAGGGAAAAAATATACAGTGGAAAAAAGACAGTCTCTTCATTAAATGGTGCTGGGAAAATTGGACAACTATGTGTAGAAGAATGAAACTCGACCATTCTCTTACACCAAACACAAAGATAAACTCAAAATGGATAAAAAACCTCAATGTGAGGCAGGAATCCACCACAATCTTAAAGGAGAACATAGGCAACAAGCTCTTCGACATTGGCCACAGCAACTTCTTTTAAGACATGTCTCCAACAGCAAAGGAAACAAAAGCAAAAATGAACTTTTGGGACTTCATCAAGATCAAAAGTTTCTTCACAGCAAAAGAAACAGTCAACAAAACAAAGAGGCAAGCCATGGAATGGGAGAAGATACTCACAAGTGACAGTACAGACAAAGTGGCTGATATCCAAGATCTATAAAGAACTACTCAAACTCACCACACACAAAAGAGATAATCATGTCAAAAAATGGGCAGAAGACAATAACAGGCACTTCTCCAAAGAAGACATACAAATGGCTAACAGACATATGAAAAAATGTTCATCATCATTAGCCATCAGGGAGATTCAAATCAAAACCACATTGAGATACCACCTTACATCATTTAGAGTCACCAAAATTAACAAGACAGTAAACAACATGTATTGGAGAGGATGTGGAGAAAGGGGAACCATCTTACACTGATGGCGGAAATGCAAGTTGGTATAGCCACTTTGGAAAACTGTGTGGAGATTCCTCAAGAAATTAAAAATAGAACTTCCCTATTATCTTGCCATTGCACTACTGGGTATTTACTCCAAAGGTAAAGATGTAGTGAAAAGAAGGGCCATCTGTACCCCAGTGTTCATAGCAGCAATGGCCACAGTAGCCAAACTGTGGAAAAAATCAAGATGCCCTTCAATGGATGAATGGATAGGGAAGATGCGGTCCATATATACTATGGAGTATTATGCCTCCATCAGAAAGGATGAATACCCAACTTTTGTATCAACATGGACAGGACTGGAAGAGATTATGCTGAGGGAAGTAAGTCAAGCAGAGAGAGTCAATTAACATATGGTTTCACTTATTTGTGGAGCATAAGGAATAACAAGGAGGACATGAGGAGATGGAGAGGAGAAGGGAGTTGGGGGAAATAGAAACCAAAAGAACAATAGAACAGATCAATGAAACTAGCAACTGGCTCTTTGAAAGAATTAATAAAATTGATAGACTCCTGTTCACATTTATGGAAAAAACAAAAGACCAAGGATGCAAATTAATAAAATCATGAATGATAAAGAAGAGATCACAACTAACACCAAATAAATACAACAATTAAAAGAACATATTATGAGCAATTATAGGACAGGAAATGAGATAGTCTGGAAGAAATGTATACATTCCTAGCAACATATAAACTAACAAAACTAAACCAGGAAGAAATATAAAACCTGAACAAACCCATAACTAGTAAGGGGATTGAAGCAGTCATCAAAAATCTCCAAAAAAACAAGAGCCCTGGGCCAAATGGCTTCCCACAGGAATTCTACAAAACATTTAAAGAAGAATTAATACCTATTCTCCTGAAACTGTTCCAAAAAATAGAAATGGGTGGAAAACTTCCAGTCTCATTTTATGAGGCCAGGATTACCTTGATCCCCAAACCAGACAAAAACCCTATCAAAAGGAGAATTACAGACCAATATCCCTGATGAACATGGATGCAAAAATTCTCATCAAATACTAGTGAATAGGTTCCAACAGTACATTAAAAAGATTATTCACCATGACCAAGTGGGTTTATTCCTGGGCTGCAAGGTTGGTTCAACATCTGCAAATCAATCAAGGTGATACAATACATTAATAAAAGAAAGAACAAGAAGCATTTAATACTCTCTATAGATGCTGAAAAAGTATTTGACAAAGTAAAGCATCCTCTCTAGGTCAAAACTCTTCACAGTGTAGGCATAGAAGGTACATACCTCAATATCATAAAAGCCATATATGAAAAATCTACAGCAGATATGATTCTCAATGGGGAAAACCTGAAAGCTTTCCCCCTAAGGTCAGGAGCACAGCAGGGACGTCCACTATCGCCATAGCTGTTCAACATAGTACTAGAAGTCCTAGCCTCAGCAATCAGACAACAAAAAGAAATAAAAGGCACCTGAATTGGTAAAAAAGAAATCAAACTCTCTCTCTTTGCAGATGATATGATATTTTATGTGGAAACTCAAAAGACTCCTCCCCAAAATGGCTAGACCTCATAAAGGAATTCAATAAAGTGTCAGGATATATAATCAATGCACAGAAATCAGTTGCATTTTTATACACCAATAACAAGATGGAAGAAAGAGAAATTAAGGAGCCCATCCCATTTACAATCACACCCAAAACGATAAGATCCCTAGGAATAAGTCTAACCAAAGAGGCACAGAATCTGTACTCAGAAAACTATAATGTACTCATGAAAGAAATTGAGGAAGACACAAAGAAATGGAAATCTTTCCATGCTCATGGATTGGAAGAACAAATAATGTGAAAATGTCTATGTTACCTAGTGCAATCTACACATTTAATGCAATCCCTATCAAAAGACCATCAACTTTTTTTCAAAGAAATGGAGCAAATAATCCTATCATTTATATGGAGCCAGAAAAGACCCCAAATAGCCAGACGGTTGTCAAAAAAGAAAATCAAAGCTGTGGCATCACAATTCTAGACTTCAAGCTTTATTACAAAGATGTAATCATTAAGACAGTATGGTACTGGCACACAAACAGATACACAGATCAATGGAACAGAATAAAGAGCCCAAAAATGGACCCTCAACTCTATGGTCAACTTTTCAAATCAGGAGATAAACTTCGACAAATCAGGAAATAAATGTCCAAAAGAAAAAAAGATAGTCTCTTCAACAAATGGTGTTGGGAGAATTGGACAGCCACATAGAGAAGAATGAAACTGGCTCATTTCCTTTTACCACACACGGAAATAGATTCAAAATGAATGAAAGACCTCAATGTGATACAGGAATCCATCAAAATCCTTGAGGAGAACACAGGCACCCCTTTTTCGACCTCAGCCACAGCAACTTCTTCCTGGAAACATCACCAAAGTCAAGGGAAGCAAGTACAAAAATGAACTATTGGAACTTCATCAAGATAAAAAGCTTTTTCACAGCAAGGAAAACACTCAACAAAACCAAAAGACAACTGACAGAATAGGAGAAGATATTTGCAAATGACATATCAGATAAAGGGCTAGTATCCAAAATCTATAAAGAACTTATCAAGCTCAACACCCAAAGAACAAATAATCCAATCAAGAAATGGGCAGAAGACATAAACAGATATTTCTGCAAAGAAGACATCCAAATGGCCAACAGACACATGAAAAATATCATGTTCAAAAATACCATGCTCAGTATCACTCAGTATTAGGGAAATACAAATCAAAAGCACACTCACACTCTAGTCAGAATGGCTAAAATTAACCAGTCAGGAAATGACAGGGGTTAGCGAGGATGTGGAGAAAAGAGAACCTTCCTACACTGTTGGGAATGCAAGCTGGCACAGCCACTCTGGAAAACAGTATGGAGGTTCCTCAAAAAGTTGAAAATAAACCTACCCTATTGAGGGTAGATAGAGGATCATAGGGTAAAGAAGGGAAAAATGAACAAGAGGAAACCATAAAGGGAGACAAAGCATAAGAGACTCAATCTCAGGAAACAAATTGAAGATTGCTGGGGTGGTGGTGGGAGGGATTTGTTGACTAGGTGATGAACATTGGGGAGGGTGTTTACTATGCTGAGTGCTGTGAATTTTGTAAGACTGCTGAAACATAGACATGTATCCCTGAAACAAATAATACATTATATGTTAATAAAAATTAGGAATTAGAAATATTAAAAAAAAACATTATTCTGTGTCCCTAGGTGTATATTCTGTAGCTGCTGGTCTCCAAGCTCCTGTGGATCTTCCCTGGTGAAATATGAAATTGGCCTCCATCCATGGATGGCAGGAAGAAACCAATGAAAGAAGCAGCACACTCCAGATTGGTAGGTGGCAGTTTTATTAAGCAAGGGAACTTGTGTATGAGGCTTGCATTGGGTTACTGCAAGATGAGTAGATCCTGCACCTTCCTGCCATAGTCCCAAGTTTATATAGTGACCTTAACTGAGTTCAGTCGCATATACCATTCAGATGGGCTCAACGCTATAATATTGTCTCAAGTCTGTGTCCTTGGGATATCCTTTTAGGGCAGGGGAGGGAAAAAAATGTACATTCCAAGGACATGGGCAGTGAGGAACCTTTAGTTGTCAAGGTCCAGCTCACAGGTGAACCAGTGGTCATGTCATCTCAATGATCTCCCTCAATAGTAGCAAGTAAGACTTCCATAATAACCTCCGGATGAATATGTGAGTGTATGAATGATAGTCATTCAAGTAATCTTATTATCAGATGTGTAGTCCACCTAGAAATTTCCCACATGGGAATATATATTTTAAATATATATTTATGGGGGTGCCTGGGTGGCTCAGTGGGTTAAAGCCTCTGCCTTCAGCTCAGGTCATGATCCCAGGGTCCTGGGATTCAGCCCCATAGTGGGCTTTCTGCTCAGCAGGGAGCCTGCTTCCCTTCCTCTCTCTCTGTCTGCCTCTCTGCCTACTTGTGATCTGCCTGTCAAATAAATAAATAAAATCTTTAAAAAGATAAATATATATTTATGAAAACATGCTAAGGTCTCTGGAACATCACTCCTTTCTTCAGATACCTTGGCTCCAACCTTTATAATGAGATTGATATGTTGGTGTTCATCACTGTGTTCACCAAGCAGGTGCATTCAAAAAAATCAGCCCACTATAGTTTGCTCCTCACAGAGAAACACCACCTTGACACCACCTTGCCAAGCAAGCTACCATAGTTGGCTGGGAAAAAAAACAAAGGGATGAATGAGAAAGATATCATAAGAATGAAGAAGAGAAAAAGAGAGGGACAGAGATACAGGATAAAGAGACAGAGAGGGGTGACATATAAAGCAAGCCAATGGCAAAGTCAATGAAGACTAAACATTTACTCTTTGATTCTCAGAACTGAAAGAAAATATAAGTATTTCTATTGAAGTTAGTATAGACTTACGTGCTTAACTAAATAAACATGCATGCATGTATATAGATGTGTATGTATGCACATGTTTACATGCACATAGATGTATATGTGTGCACATACATGTATATATGCACATCCTTATCTGGCTGGCACTGTTAGTTGTCCCTTGTGGAAATGTCACTGATGCCCCTCACCCAGATCCCCATTATTCAGCTGGTACACCCACTCCCAGCTGCAGTGAGGTTTATTGTCAAGCCCCTAAGCCATACCCTTCCTGGGAAACTGCCTTTGGTTAATGGAAAGCCTCCCTTGGGTGGTGGGAAATGCCTCTCCTGGAGCTGCCCTCAGCTTGTACCCCTGCAATAAAGCCTACTTGATTGTAAAACCTAATCCTGGGACATAAGGGCCTGTTTCCTGCCTTGGGTGGGACTATCTCAGATGTCATTTACCATCCCAAGTCCCCCACTGATCCCAGTTTCCTGTGTGGACTAATAGCCACCCTAAACTAAGCAACTTAAAACAACATTTTATTATATATCATGGTACATGGGTGAGGGATTTGGGAAAGGCTCAGCTGGGCAATTCTTCTGCTCCACATAGTGTTGTCTGTGGCTTATAGTGTCTTTAGCTGTCAGATGGATTGGTCCCAAGTGTCACAAACAGGTTCACTTACTTGCCTGGTGCCTTGGTGGGGGCAGTTAGAAACCTGAGCCTGGCTGGGACCTTGTCCCTCTTCATGATATCTCAGGGTCTCTGTGTGGTGTCTCCAGGAGGAGACAGCCTCTTATCTGACAGGTCAGGGCTCTAAGAGATAGGATGTCGCAGCTAACAGTTCCTTAGGGCCTGGCCTAGAAACAATCATAGTGCCACTCCTACCACTTCCTTTTGTCAAAGTTGTCAGAGATACACCCAGACTCCATGCGAGGGGCCAGAGGCCTTCCTTCAAATGCAAAAGGTCACAGAATTTAGTCCTCAGTATCAGGCAGGTGCTAGACTTCTGATGAAATCACATGTTGCCTGCCACGTTCTGATTCCCTCACTTCATTGTTTTCTCCTGTGAGCCCTCCCTCAATAAATCAGTTTGCAAGAACCCCCATCTCAGACTCTGCTTGTAGGGAACATGATCAAAAGTGTCAACATTGCATCCATCTGTTGTCCTCTTTGCTATCAGGATCATAATTTTAGAGGTTTATTGTTGTAGCCACAGGCAACCGATCATTCTGTTTTTAGCTTTTCTGGCTTACCTTGCAGCTGAGGGGAGGTTAGATGACCTAGTTCCGTCCAATGAAACCTGAAAGAATCTTTCTGTGGGACTTCTCAGAAACCTTTCACTTTCTCAGTAACAAGAAACAGATGTGTCTGACACTGACCTTCTTTTTTCTCCTCTCTCTCTCTCCCTTTTGACCTTGAGTACAGTTGTGATGGTTGGAAATGCAGCAGCCATTTTGCAAACATGAAGGAAGGGTCAAAAGACTATAAAGGCCATCAATTTTGACATTATTAAGTCACCAAGCCATTGGCAAGAACCACTTACCTCTGACTTCTCACATGAAGCAAAACAACCACTTTATATTTAGGGTATTATCTCGGGTTTTCTGTCACTTGTATCCAAACACAATCTAACTAACCATTTCAGGAGGATAAATTAGCAAAACTAATAAACGAGGCACAGGACAGGTTCCTTTTCTACAGCTTAAACTGTAGATAGGTATCTTTGCAAGATGATATTAAAGCAATTTGAAATATTGGCTTCATTTGGGGGACTTTTTCCCTTGAGTCTATGTTTAGGGTTAGTATAAATATGATAAAAGAAATAATATGATTTACTCTCCTTTGTCATTTGTGAATTTTTGTTCTCTTTATTAAATTCAGATTATGGATTGTCATGTCTACAAATGTATCAGAACCTAGGTGTCATTTTCAAAACATTCAAGAACTAACAAAGTTTAGCTTTGAAACTGGTTTATCATTTTCCACTTAATTCTCTACTCTTTCTGTTCACATAGATTTTAATGGGGCTCAAAGTAAATATTAAAAATCATTCAAATCTAGTGTCACCATTGCTCCAGTTTTTTTTTAAAGATTTTATCCATTTATTTGACAGAGATCACAAGTAGGCAGAGAGGCAGGCAGAGAGAGAGAGAGGGAGGAGGAAGCAGGCTCCCTGACAGGCAGAGAGCCAGATGTGGGGCTCAATCCCAGGACCCTGAGATCATGACCTGAGCTGAAAGCAGAGGCTTTAACCCACTGAGCCACCCAGGCGCCCCCAGATTTTTTTTCTTTGTATGCAGGCTACTGAGGAAGACATTTCCCTGGGTGGCAATAGCTTTGTACCAGTAGAGAAATGAACTTGGGCTTTCCTTTATCTTCCTGAAAAAGGCCAGTGGGTAGGGCCTGATTACACAGCTGCTAACTCTATGTCCTTGCCATTGTTTTAATACAATTAATACACAATATTATGTTAGTTTCAGGTGTACAAAATAATGATTGGAAAACTCTATGTTATGCTGTATTCACCACAAGTGTAGCTGCCTTCCATCACTGTATAATGGTATTATAGTTTATTGACTGTATTCCTTATGCTGCACCTTTTATCCCCATATCCAAGCTATTGCAATGTTATTGACCATATTACTCATGCTTCATCTTTTATCCCTGTTATCCAAATCATAACTGGAAGCCTGGATCTCCCACTCCTCTTAGCCTATTCTGCCCATCCTCTACCTCCTTCCCCTCTGGCAATCACCTGTTTGTTCTCTGTATTTATGGATCTGTTTCTGCTTTTTGTTTATCTGTTTATTCATTTGTTTTGTTTTTTAGATTCCACATGTAAGTGAAATAATTTAGCCACTTGTCTTTCTGTCTGATTTATTTCATTAGGCCCATCCATATTGTTGCAAATGGTAAGATCTCATTCTTTTTAGGGCTGAGTAATGTCTCTGCCATTTGTTGTCTTCCTGGTTATTTCTTTTTAATACTGCCCTCTTTTTTTAAGATTTTATTTATTTTTCAGAGAGAGAGAGAGAGAGAGAAAGAGAGAGCATAACCACAAGTAGGGGGAGTGGCAGACAGAAGAGGTCTGCCTGCTGAGCAAGGAGACTTGTGTGGGACTTGATCCGAAGACCCTGAGATCATGACCTTAGGCAAAGGCAGACACTCAACCAATGTGCCACCCAGGTGTCCCTAATACTACCCTCTTAATATTGTGTGGACACCCTGAGATTACCAGATATCATGGGTCAACCATTGTCTTAGCTTGGGTTCCTCACAGGAACCCAAACAGATGTTAAGGTAAGAGCTTACCAGAGGAGAATTTATTCAGGGGAATTAATGCTAGAGAACAGGAGTGAAAACAGGAAAAAAGACACAAAGAAAGAGACCATTCAACCCTTGGTTTGAACAGATCACCACTGTGGGCAACTCAGCTCACTCTTGTTGAGCTTCCTTTGGAAATTGTGTCAAATGTGCCTTAGAATTGTCCGCACAAAGAATGGGAGTGGGGAGCATTTACCACAGGATCCATACCCTAAATTGTCCAGGTTGCCCCTTGGGTGTTGCTTTCTTGTGCTTCCAAGTAGTGCAGGAGTAAGCACCAGGTGGTTTCTGCAACTGACACATTCTATGGTAGCACAGGAGCCCTGGCACAGGGAGCAAGAGATGAATGGTTCAAGAGAAGTGGCTCTCCTTTACATAGTTGACCCAGGCAGCAAAGTCTGGAGGAAAGGTGGGCTGAGAGGATACGAGATGAGACACAGGAAATGCTCAATATGGATCTAACAGGAGAGGTAGTAGGAAAAAAAACAAATAAACAAACAAACTTTTGTGGAGCAAAGAGGGGCAGAGAACATGAATGCACCCATGGGAGGTAAAATTAGGATGGTACAACTGGAAACCCTAATGGACCATCTGGAAGAGAAAACTGTGAAAAATTACCTGGGAGTTAGAGGACATAAGACAAAGCATGGAAAAGAGATGGGAAAATATGGAGTTTGTCAGAACTGAGAGAAGAATCTTAATACCCAACAGAGAAAGGAAGAACAAAAGCTCATTGCAAAGGGCCCAAATCAGTGTGGTTTTAGAAGTATCAGTAAAAACACCAACAGTAGAAAATTCTGGGAAAAATTATTTTCAACCAAATTATTTCTAACCATTTTTTTTCTCCAAATTCCTGATAAACACAATAGTAGATAGTTTACAACATGTGTGTCTCAAAAAATCATCTGCCAACTGCCCTTTCATAGAAAACTGCTGGAGGATGTGCTCCACCAAAACAAGGGACTAAACCAAGAAACCAGAAGACAGCAGACCCAGAAAAGGGGAAACAACTTGAGAGAGAGTTTAAGGGGATCTGAGGATGACAAAGAGACTCCAGGATGACAGTTCTACTCCAACATATCAGAACAATCAGTCCCAACAGAAATAGATCTGAGAGGTCTCAGAGAGATGTTGTCAGGAAAATGGAATTGGTGGAACACTTTTTACTTCCCTGTGATTTAGACCAAATGTTGGCACTTTTTTTTTTTTTTTTTTTAAAGGGCCAGATGGTGAATATTTTGTGCTGGACTTTGCAAGAGTCTGTTGCAACCGTTCAACTCAGCCATTATAGGGAGAAAACAGACCTGGGGAAAACATAAATCCAGGGGGTGGATGTGTTGCAGTACAACTTTATTTACAAAAAGGAGAAAACAGGTCAGTTTTGATCCATAGTCCAATTTACTGAGTCCCATTTTGGAAAATAAGGGTGGAGTCAGGGTATGAATTAGTGATGATTTCATAGGAACCTAGGCATATAAAAAGCCAAGTTAATTGTTAGCTTCATGACAGACAAATTTTTGAAAAACATACTCCAGAATAACAAAATAATGGTGCATATTTGGTGCTCATCTATGAACTATCTTTATGTAAGTACAATGATGTAAACACTGAATACTTACATACATTAATTTATAATATAACTGTATGGGGACCATGAATGGATTGAAATTATGCATGTGAGGGATGGGTGTGCATAAGAGAAGGAGGCAAACTCTTGGCTGCTATGGGAGGAAGCTTAGGTGATGTTTAGAATGGGGAAGCATGTAATTTAAATCCGTGGCAGGGCACCTTAATAACAACTAGCTAAGGGTTGTAAGAGATGAGATCTAGGAATAGGATTTTGGAGGAGTGTCTGGGGACCTGAAGAGATTGCCCAAACTCTCTGAACCTCTCTTTATGGCCTGGCAAGAGCCTTCCTTCCCCAGAACAGCCCTCCTTGGGGCTGCTCAGTGCACCCCTAAATCAGAGACCTAACATGGGAGTACAGACAAAATTGGATATGTGGCCAGGGTGTCCCCCTGCCTATGGGCAGGGCAGCTCACAGTGGGAGTGGATTTGGGGTGGGAAGAGGAGTAGGTGTTCCTAGACTGGCGATAACAGAATGGCTTCCTTAACAATGCCACATTCCAGCATGAAACTCCTAAGGTTACAACTGTAGGATATTTGCAGGTGTATTTTTCAATGCAGAAGGATAGAATGCTTTTTACTTAACAGTTTATTTTATTGATTTATAACTTTTTTTCCAGATCTAAGGTAGGTGAACTCTTCCCCCAGGTCCCACTATGACGGCACACCTGGCTGCTCTGCCCAGTATGGAGAGTCAAAGCAGGCCACCAGAAGGAAAGAAGTTGACAGGAGAAAAAGGCGGAGGAAATTCAACCCACAGCATAGGTACTTGGCTTATGTGCCGTCTGACTTAGGACCAATGTCCACCCGGAGGTATCAGTGGCCCTCTTTCTGTCTAGGTCTCATCCAAGGTTGCTATGAGAAGTCAGTGCTAATTCAGGAACAGAGACTTGGAGAGGGCAAGGTGGCCGTGGGGGGTTCTGGCACAAGCACATCGTGATGCCAAGTCTATCAAACAACACTGGACTTCGGGTTGGCTGGTGTCAGGTTCTAGACCAAAACTGGTATGATCTGGGGGTGCTTCAGGTATGAGTCCATGGGCATACTGGAGCTGGGGCCAGCAGTGCTGGGGAAGGGGCTGCGGATGTACTGTGGGTCTGAGTGAGCTCAGAGGCTGGCCACTCACTCTGAGGTTTCCCCTTCTCAATGTAAAGAGGTCACAGCTCCACTTCAGGGGGTTCTGTGAGTTAAGCCTGGACATACATCTCTTTTATTCTGTACTGAAATCCTGTGCAGTACTCTGTCTCACTTTACATGTAAGGAAACTCAGTTTCAAAGAGTAGTGTGCTCAGGGCCACATGAGCTGCTCCAACTCCAGGATCATGCCTCACAGTCTTCAGAAGTTCTCCGAACCTCATGGCCTCTCTTCATATCATTGCATAGAGCCAGTTTCCACCTAGGTGCTAAATCTCTGGACAGGAGCTACAAAGCACACTGAAACCTTTGGAGGAAGACAGAGTACTCAAAAAAGAGAAAAAAGAAAGAGTTTTTGTTTGTACTTTATGTCTTTGATTTGGGTTTCATTAACCTCTTTGGTAGTCAGAACATCATGACTTTGGTAGTGACTTGGGTAATCTTTATAATACAGCTTTGCTCAGAACCTCAAAGAACTCATTTACACTTTCTGGATATGTTATTGTCAGAAATCTTGAATAGACTGATGCCCAGTACTACTGGGGGAAATCGAACTACAGAAATGTCAAGTCTCTTACCAAGATTTAAATAGCCATCAGGGAAGCAAACAAACCGAGTATGATCTCTTACTGTGTGCCTGGTCATGTGGGGGCTGCTCTGTGAAAGACTCACAAGATGGCCACTTTCCTCAACAAGAAATGTGTGCTCTCCTAGCTGGAGTGGGTCAATCTACAGCCTCCTGCCAAAGCATAATTATTGAGGACAGAAGCAATATTCAGGGACAAGAGCCGTGTTCAAGAAGGCCCAGAGTAGGGATGGAACCTGCACTCAGAGCCAAGTTCATGTCTCCTGTTATGCACTAAGCATCACTTTTGCAATCCGTCAAAGGAGACAATCCCACCTGGCTCTGAGCATACTGAGATATTTGCAGGTGGTTCTGCCAAAGTGCTTCTCACTGTGTAGGACCTATGCCCTGCAGGGTGGTCTTCCTCTATTCCCCATATAATAATAAAGAATAGACACTCTTGGGTGTGGACATTGTCAATGTAACCCTAGAACAAGGCTGAGAAAAACACATGGTAATCATTGTGCAGTGAGGACCACTGTGGCTTGATCTCCTGCCATGACAATCATTTCTATATCTTCACTGTCCAATATGGTAGCCACCAGCCACATGTGGTTATGAGCACATGTGTCAAGAGCACTTGACATGTGGCTCTGGGAACAGAGAGACTGACTTCCATTTAATTTCATTTTAATTAATTCACATTAAACTTAAATAATCTCACCTGAGTAATGACTACCCAAGCGGACCATGAAGAGCTGGACCATAGTGTATGAATAAAGAGGGCTTATCTATGTTCAATTTCACTCTTCCTGGGATACACTCTGTGCATCCTAGATCCCATTCCCAGGCCCTCTGGAAAGCCTCCACCAGAGTCTGGTTCTGCAGGTGGCAGCAGAGTTAGTACAGCCCCAGCTATGGGCTCAAACAATTACTGACTAATTAGAAGAATGAGCTGAGCTACAAGGGCAGGGGGAGCACCTGGGTGTGTCATTTTTGCTTTTGCTCTGATCAAAGGAAGGAAGGTGTGAAAAATTCATGGAGAGTGTAAAGTGCTGGGGAAATACTAGTTACTCTGTCAAATTGTAATTATCACAGTGGCCTACTTTTGCATCTTCCCCCTTTGTGTCTTGTGTGATTTTCACATCCCTTTGGCGGGGTCTATTTCAAGTTTACAGAATTGAAAACAGACTTAAAATTTGAGGGACTTACCTAAGACACATGACAGTGAGTGCAGGGCTCAGTGGAGCCCAGGTCTTGATCCTCTGAGCCCCTTTGGCTGCTAGATAGGTAGGGGACATAGTGTCCCTAATGTCTGTCCTGACCTCCTATTTCTCTGTCCAAAGGAAGTTGTTCTCTTTCCAGGTGGGAGGGGCCAGGAGCTTCCCTCAGCTTTGGCTATGAATGAATCCTCTTGTCTGGACATAGCATACCCAGAACTGGCTTTGCTCTGGGGACAATCACCTGCCCTTTCTGCCCCTCAGCTGAGTGTTGCTGGGCTGGCTACATAGCTTCCAGGTCCTCTTGTCAGTCCCCTTCTCCCCAGTGGCTGGCACTATGACTCAGCTCATTGCCTGGGTGGGGAAAAAACAGGCTCTAAGGACAGCAGAATTAGTTGTTTTGGAATCTGAATCAAGCATATCTGTACCCCAGTGAGTTCCCTGGTACAAATGCACCCTTGACTTGGTTCTACAAAGATGAGCAAAGCCACTGGTGGGATTTACAACCTGAACACTGCAGGTATGAACTCCATCTGCCAAGATCCATGTGCTGGTTGTGCAAGCCCCTCCCCACCTTCTCCAACACAGTCAGATTCCCCTGCAATTCCCATGGTGTGAGACCAGAGTAGGGGCTCTCACAAAGAGACCCACGAAGCTGGGGGCTGGTTGTCCCCCCTGGGTTCTCTTTTCCCACTGGTGGGGCTAGAAGCTCAGGAGAGACCTCTCCACGTGGTGCTGCACTGGCCTGGGGGAGGGGCAATGTAGTCAGTGTTGGCTACTTCCCTTACTCTTTCAGTCTTGGTCTCTGTGGTATAGGGGGTGCTTTGGGCTCACCCCAGTGTTCTAGGATTGTCTCAGTGGTGTCTGTTATTGAATTATTGTTAGTTGTTCTTGTGAGGGAGAGCAAAATCAGAAACAACCTGTGTTGCACCATCTTGGTGACATCACTCCACCAAGTCTGACATTTTTCATTGTACTGGTAGGAGCTTCTTCCAAATTACATTTCATTAAACTCCAAAATCCATTCAAAAGCTCTGATACTGGTGAGGAGAGAAGAATGTGCCTCATGTTTAAGGGTCTGTATAGATTCCTCCTGTGCATGCCAAAACCCCAGAGCTGGGAGAAGATCTTGCTGAGGTAGAGAAAGCACCTCATTTTAGTTGATGTGGTGTGCTGTTGCCTAGTGTTCATGATCAGGGACATACGTCTCTTGTCCTCCATGTCCCACCACTGCACTATCATCCTGCCCACCCAGGCTGACCTTTCACCTTTCTTAAGCTAGAGCCCTAAAGCACAGTCATGTTCTTTTAACTGTGGAGGTTGGATTGCCACCCCAGCAGCAATGGACTGCTTCTGGAATTCACGCTCTCTGGACACTCAATAGGACCTCACTGCCATCTTGTTAGGTGTTCTTTTGCTTGGAAGTGCTTTTGCTTCTCTCTCTAGAAAATGTGTGTTCACACTTCTGGGTCTGAGTCAGATGCCATGGGACAGGAGGCTTAGACAGAATGCTTCCTAAGGGGAGAATGGACTTGGCATCTCTCTGCAGCCAAATAGGGGGATTCTTACACAGGGATTCTCCCCCTTGCACAGGGGGATTCTCCCCCATTCTCACAGGGGTCTAATTATCCATACCAAGGGGATTACCAAGGGGTCCTGAGCTATTTAAAGAGGATATCTATGTGGTAGGGTAGGGCCTAAGTTGAGTGCCAGATCACAGAGGCCACCAGTTTGCTGGATGAACCAGGGCCTATGCTGGCTGCTGCTGAAGAGAGGACCCTGATCCTTCCCCAGCTCCTGGGCACAGCCTGGGTCCTGCTTATTCCATCTAGCACATGTGCTCTCCTTGCGCCATAGGCTCCCTGGTGCTTGATCTAAAGATGAAGTACCCTCAAAGGGGCTGATCCTGCCCCATCCCTCTTCCTCCACCACCAAAGCCATGAACTTGCAGCTTGTGTCTTAGGTTGGATTCAAGAGGAGGTAGTTTATTTGGGAGGTAAGGGAATAATGGCAGGGGAGGTGGGGGAAGCAGGAGGAAAGGCAGCCAATGAGAAGGTGTTGATAAGCCATTTACCATGATGGTGCATGGATCTTTTTTTTTTTTATTTATTAAATTTATTTATTTTTTTAAATAAACATATAATATATTTTTATCCCCAGGGGTACAGGTCTCTTAATCACACAGGGATGCTGCAAAGGGGGTAAATTCCACTGCTCCTTGAAAAGCTCCCACTAGAGGATGTTATGGGTTAAATTGTGTTCCCCCAAAAGATTTGTTGAAGTTCCAACCAGTATCTGTGAATGGGTCTTTGCAGATGTAATTGAGTTAAGGTGAGGTCATTAGGGTGGGCTCTAATCCAATATGATTAATGTTCTCATAGAAAGGGGTGAGAGAGGGGCGCCTGGGTGGCGCCTGGGTTGAGTCTCTGCCTTCTGCTCAGGTCATGGTCTCAGGGTCCTGGGATAGAGCCCTGCATTGGGCTCTCTGCTCAGCAGGGAGCCTGCTTCCCTTCCTCTCTCTCTGCCTGCCTCTCTGCCTACTTGTGATCTCTATCTGTCAAATAAATAAATAAAATCTTTGGGGGAAAAAAAAAAAAAAGAAAGAAAAGGGTGAGAGACCCAGAGACCCAGAGACCTAGACATGAAGGGGAGGAATGCAGAGCAGAGACTGGAGTGCTAGGGCCACCAGGCAAGGCAAGCCTGGGCTTCCGAAAACTGCAAGACATGAGGCAGAACCACCTGTAGAGGCTTTGGAAGCCCAGCATCCAGAACTGTGAAAGAATAAATTTCTGTTTCCTTAAACTACCCATTTTGGGCATTTGTTATGGCATCCCCAGGAAAGCAAAGTGGAGGGTGTGACCTGGGCTGTTTGTCCATGTCCCATCTTTGTACTCCTGTAGTGGAGTTTCAGTGCATATTTTGTTGTTTCCATTTTAAGAGAAGGAAATCTGAGAGCTGGTGCATGAGACACAGGGCCGTGTCTGATAGGTCCAGAACCCTGGGGTGGGGCAGTGGAGCCCTGCTTGCTCCTGGTGGTCCTCCTCGGTACATAGTGAGTCCCACAGGAAGGAAGACACACCTTTCCCTTGTGTGTGGCCCTGCTAGAGTCCCAGGCTGTGTGGCTGCCTGGAAAGAATGCCTCTTCCTCATTTGCTGGGAAGCTACCACCTCGCTCTACCCCATCCTTCTAGTTGAGGACTAGCTATGGGTAACCCAGCTCAGCATAAACAGCTCCCCTGTCCTAGAGAAGGAGGTGGCTTGTCACTGCTCAGGTCAGTTCTCCCTGCCACGCTGGAGCCTGAGCTCTCCAAGGGCAAACAGGCGGCCTGCCTGGGGCAGGAGGGCACAAGAGAAAGACTGGTCTCCATGCCTGTATACACTGTGGAAGAAGGTGTCCACCAAGAGCTAACCTATCTTCATTTATATATATTTTCCTTCCTTGTTCAAATAATAATTCCATGTTCACTCTCTTTTTTCTTTTTGCTCATTTAGGTTCTAATACTCACTGTAAAATGTCCTTAAAGCAGAAACTTCTTCCTCTTTATTCCTCAGAGAAATCAGTCATGAATGACATTTGCCTTTTGCTGGTCTAGTCATCCCTTGTGTATATTTGGGGGAATAGGATTTCTTCTACATCTTGACGCTTTCTCCTGTGTTTTGTTTTGTTTTTTTTAATTTCACAATTTCTTTGTCTCTTCTCTTTTTAAGGTCATAGGTAAACATTCACACAAACATTGGTAAAAACTCACAGCTTGGATCACAGAAGCAGCACAGTATAATCATGAAGCCCCTGGTCAGGTCACCATGCAGGACCCATGCCATAGGTTGGGGTCACTGTCCCATCCCCCTACTGGTCATGTGACCTTTAGAGGATCATGCACCTTCTCTGTACCCCATTTTTTCATCTGAGGATGGAAATAAAATTTGTACCCACATTGTTCTAAACATTGAATGGGTGAATATGTACCAGGGATTCACAACAGTGTCCGGTATTGGTAGATTCAATAAATGTCACCTACAAGAGATGGAGAAATGATTAGATATGGCCAGCATTATGCATACACTCACTCACATGTGACATGGGGAGGTATAAACACTACACAGATCTTTGTCCACTCACAGCCAACATTACCATGTTGACCAAGTTCAACAAGACTGTCTCAAAACAATTTTATTATAAAACAATTCAGCTGAGTAATTTTAAACATCTTATTGGCTTTATTGAATGATATATGAATCAGGCCACATCCAATTCAGCCAATGGAAAGGAACTCATAGGAGTTGTGAAAAATAAAAAGTTTTTATAAGCAGAAGGGAGTGAGAACAGGAGGTTACACTGAAGGGGAAAAAAAAAAAAGTGAGTTGATTATCTCCATGCTACTTTCCTCTAGCAGATGGCAGAGGTCTGCCAGGCAGATTACCTTGCTAGTGCTGACCAGGTGATTCCATTTTTGAGAGACCCTAAACTGTAAGTAAATTAGGTCTCACTTTGGTGATGTGGGACTTAGCATAAGGAACTCCATTTGGGGCCTGTTGTGTTGTTTTTAACAAATTAATAAACTTTACATATCCAACTGAGAACAACAGGCACGCATTGGAGAAACCCCTCCTTGAAAACACTGCCCTGCCCCCAGCAGTCAGGAGGAGCAGAGGGCACTGAATGAGGCTGGGTCCCTCAGGATCCTGGGGGCAATTACGGGCTCTACACCTGTCAGCTCTGGGACCTCAAACAAGTTACTTCGTTTTTCTCTCCTTTAGCATTCTCAGCTTTAAAATGGGGTTAATAATGATTCCTGCCTGAGAAAATGAAGTGAGACATTTGCAACAAGCAAACATCCCATGTTTCTTTTCTGGGTCTTAGGACAGGATGCCTTCAGGGATGCCAGTAACCTGCACCCCCACAAGACCCGGCCCCCTTGCCTGAGTTACCTGATCTCACAGTTAAGGCTGCCTCTGCTCTCCTTGCCTCCTTTCTCTTCCCCTATCTCTCCCACCCTTACCTGTGAATCCATGAGAATGGGGCTGCATCCCGGGCTCCGGCAGGCCCTAGAGAAGGTCTCTGCACACAGACATTAGGCCATTCTGGCTTGGGAGACCTGCTCCCCTGTTCTGCCCCTAGGAGCCTCTAGTTCTGTTCTCCACAGACACCAGCTGTCTGGGGGCTTCTGCCAGGGAGAAGGGGCCTCTCTCTCCTAGCTGCACACATCTGCTGGCCCCAGCACTTCTCCTGAAAGCCAATTAGCAAGCCTTTCCCAACAGGGTTATTCTGGCAGCATATAGATATACAGCACCTGTTTGAAATATCTGTTAATACATCTTTGCTTCAGGGCCCTCTAAGTCCAGATCTTATTTGCTTAGTGCCATCAGCAGAATGTTTGGGAGGTGATTAGGTCATGAGGGTGAATCCCCTGTGAATGGGATTTACACTCTTATAAGAGAGGCTCCAGAAAATTCCCTTACCCTTTCCAACCAGTGAGGGCAGTAGAAACACAAGCCAGGAAGCAGGACCACCAGACACTGAATTTGATCTTTCCAGCTTGCACAACTGTGAGAAATAAGTTTCTGTTGTTTATGAGCACACCCCCAACCCCGTCTCTGGTAGTCTGTTATAGAAGCCCCAAAAGACCAAGACACTTAGCCCCTTCCTCAGCAGGGCAATGGGATTGTTGCTCACCTTTTGGACTATGTTACTGGACAGGGCCACGAGCATATTCTCAGAAAGGTGGGACAACATGTGAGAACACTCCAGAGGTGCCAAGGGCCGGCCCTTACATGGCTCAGTATGAGCAAGGGGGGAGGGATGGGACAGACGGACTTGCCCACGGGACAGAAGGACATGGCCTGGGCTTATCACAGTAACACAGCTTTATGACAGCTGCCTTCCCCTCTCCCCAAATCAGTTACAACCTCCAGCCAGCTCATCCCCTGTGTTAGGAAGAAGCCAGGAGGCTTCTTAGATGCCTGCTTTATTCTACAGTTTCCTTTACACAATATTCCAAGGTCCCTCCAATTTCACTGCTCCTAGATTGTTAGAACGAGAAGCCCTTGTTTTGTTCCCAGGAACGACCTTCAAAAGAGAGTGTGGTTACTTCACAAGTCAAGACTTAGATCAAAGGATACTCAAAATAAAATTAATGATAATATAATGATAGTAATAGTAATAATAACCACAATAATAATAATAATAGGCAGGATTGCTTCCCATATGCCAGACACATCCTCTGAGCCTCCTGTGCTGATGCTAACCCATCTGGGCTTCACGTCTCCTATGAAGAGTTATTTCAGTCAATGTTTCCTCAAAAAAGGACATTCTTCTCCCAGAGTCTGCACACCTTTCCCAATTTACTTGTGTCTCTACTCAGAATACCTCTTATCAGAATACCTTACCTTATCTTATCAGAATACCTTCCTTTCTACTCTTAAACTAAACCCCTCCCCAAGATTCTCTGTCCTGTTTACCCTCTGACTTGCTGGACTTTGGTGCACATATTTTTTATTTATCCAGAATGCCCCCACCCCCAGGACATAAGCTTTACCTGGGCAGTTACAGCCCCCCAGCATGGCACATGGGGTGTGCTCAGTGAACAGCTATTGCATGAATAAATCCCCGTATTACAGATGAAGAAACTGAGGCACAGAGATGTCACCTAACTTGCACAAGGCTACACAGCAGAGCCAGGATGTGACTGTAGGCAGGTATCTGAGCCGACACTTTTTTTTTAAGTTTTTACTTTAATTCCAGGTAATTAACATACAGTGTGATATTAGTTTCAGGTGTATAATGCAGCGATTCAAAAATCTATACATTACTCAGTGCTCATCACAATAGGTGACCTCCATCACCTATTTCCCCCATCCCCCACCTGTCTCTCCTCTGTCTCTCCATCCCCCACCTGTCTCTCCTCTGGTAACCAACAGTTCCTTCTCTATGCTTAGTCGTTCCTTGATTTGACTCTCATTTTTTCCCCTTTGTTTGTTTCGTTTCTTAATTTCATACATGAGTGAAATCATATGCTATTTGTCTTTTTCTGACTGACTTATTTCACTTAGCATAATATGCTCTAGCTCCATAGTTCCATGTCATTGCAAATGGCAAGATTTCATTCTTATTTTTTTTTAAGATTTTATTTATTTATTTGACAGAGAGAGATCACAAGTAGGCAGAGAGGCAGGCAGAGAGAAAGGAGGAAGCAGGCTTCCTGCTGAGCAGAGAGCTCAATGCGGGGCTTAATTCCAGGACCCTGAGATCATGATCTGAGCCAAAGACAGAGGCTTTAACCCACTGAGCCACCCAGGCACCCCAAGATTTCATCCTTTTAATGGCTGAATAATATTCCATTATATAATGTAAATAATGCTACTATAAACATCAGAGTGCATGTATCCTTCTGAATTAGTGTTTTTGTAATCTTTCGGTATGACTGCTGGGTCATAGGCTAGCTCTATTTTTAACTTTTTGAGGAAATGCCATACTCAATGCATGAGTTTGTATTCCCACCAATAGTATGTAAGTGTTCTTTTTTCTCCCCATCCTTGTCAACACTTGTTATTTCTTGTGTTGTTGATTTCAGCCATTCTGAGAGGTGTGAGGTGATACCTCATTGTGGTTTTGATTTGCATCTCCCTGATAATGAGTGATACTGAGCATCTTTTCATGTGTTTATTGGCCATCTCTATGTCTTCTTTGGAAAAATGTTTGTTCATGTCTTCTGTCCATTTTTTAATTGGATTATTTGGTTTTTGGGTGTTGAGTTGTATAAGTCCTTTATATATTTTGAATATTAACCCTTTATCAGATATGTCATTTGCAAATATCTTCTCCCATTCTGTAGTTTACCTTTAAATGTGTTGATTGTTTCTTTTGCTGTGTAGAAGGTTTTTATTTTGATGAGGTCCCAATAGTTATTTTTGCTTTTGTTTTTCTTGCCTCAGGGATAGGCCCACACTCTTACCCATGCATTGTTCCCAGCCTTTATGGGCTCATGGCTTGCAAAGACAGTCATACAAGTAGCAATCTGATTGGACTCATGTGCCAGGTCCAGTTTGTTCATTCTACACCTCGTATCTTCTCAGGCACAGAGGCCAAGTGAAGCTGTGTTGTCTGTCCATTTATTCTCACTTCTCCTGCCTAAATGCTTGTGTTTCTCCACTTCTCTACTTGAAATTTCCTCTACCTGCAATGGAGTCCCTATGCCCATGTGCAAAGCAGATAGATTTTATGGCAAGGGGCAACCTCAGTTGATGAGGGATGGGAGTCCTTGGATACATTAATACCATCTTCATGAGTTTGTATTCCCACCTTATTGAGACAATCCTAAGGTATGCTCCACATGGTCTATAGCTGCACCCCTCCCCCCGGTGGAATTGTGTCCCACTTGCTGATAGCAGTTACTGATTCATCAACAACCCCTTTCCCTTCTCACGTCTCCATTCCTCACTTATATTCTGTGGGATTCTCTCCCTGGAAACCACCTGTACTTGCACCTCTTGGTGTGTCCTTTTGGAGAATCAAAATTAAGGCATTCATCCATGAAGAACATAATCTAGTTATGTTAAAATTGTGTATGACAATTTATCCCATAGACAGTTTGCCTTCAAATAACCAATTTTCATAGGTTCTGATGTATGTAAGGACATTTCAGTTTCCTTTTCTATGCGTTCCATTACCTTTAGTATCAGTGAGCTAAAATGTTCCTTAGATATGATCCAATTTAGTGGTGGTTGATAGTGTTTGCACCTCATGTCCCTTGAGGGTCTGATGAAAGCTACAGACTCATCCTCGCCCCTGAAAACTGCACACACATACACTATTCTCTGCAATCTCAAGACATTCTTGGAATACCCAGATGAATACCTACATACACCTTTGTTCAAGTTCCCTAAGTTCCAACTGCTCATTTCACAGGTGAGTGAACTCAAGAGGAACCTGCACATACCTCTCAGCTGGTAGGTTGCATGAAGCTTCCTGACTCCCTAGCTAGGCATCTCTTTACCACAATGCATCTCTATCTGTATTCTTATTTGTTGTGGTCTTAAAATACAATGAAGTATAAGAGCATGAGACAGTGTAATCATCATCAATATAAATATCAATTTATTAATTTTATTGATCATGAGGGGAAAAAAAATATGTTCCCAGCCCAGCTTCTTTGTTCAGTATGCATTTGCAGCTCCAAAGCAGGATTTTGCATCTTGACAATGCTACCTGAAAGGCTCCATTATCTTATTATTAGAGTCACGCCCACATTCACTTGCCTTCCTCCCCCAATTAATCTGACAGAGCCTGTTCTTTACCAAGTCTTGCTCAATTATCCAGCCCTCTGCTCTATTCAGATACCTTTCAGGCTGTTTTTCCTTCTAACCCTCTATCCACCCTCTACATTTTCTGTTCTTCTGGGGCCATCTTTTTCTAATGCAAAGTTGCAAAGTAAGTTTGTCTCTGTTATTCATAGCTCAGCCTCCTGGCACATGTCCAGCTTTCAGAATAGTTTTTCTTTGTGGTGGTAAAGGTTTAAATTTGGATTTCGAAAAAACTCCCTTGGGGAAAAAAAATGTCTGGGGGACGCCTGAATGGCTCAGTGGGTTAAAGCCTCTGCCTTCAGCTCAGATTGTGATCTCAGGGTCCTGGAATAAAGCCTGGCATCTGGCTCTCTGCTCAGCTGGAAGGCTGCATCCTCCTCTCTCTTTGCCTGCCTCTCTGCCTATTTGTGATCTCTGACAAATAAATAAATAAATAATAAAATCTTTTTAAAAAAATGTTTAAAGTGTCTCTGAGAATATTTTTATTTGAATGAGTTTGTCCTCCAGGCATCCAAGTCAGGCCTCAGATTCTTTCAAAATTTATTTTTAAAGTAAAGAAAATTTGGGGTGTCTGCATGGCTTAAGCAGTTAAACATCTCCTTTGGCATAGCTCATGATCTCAGGGTCCTGGGATCAAGCCCCCCGTCAGGTTCCCTGCTTAGCAGGGACCTGCTTCACCGTCTTCCTCTTCCTCGTCCCCCTGTTCATACTATCTGCCTCAAATAAGTAAAATCTAAAAAAAAAAAAAAATAAATATATATATATTTTTTTAAATCACTGCGTTATTTATCTAGTGATGTCATTGTTACTCATTGTTCTTTCCTTTCTTGGTTATTTCTCTTTCTCTGTTGATGTGTATAAAGATGTATTATTCTTCGTTGAGTAACAGGTATATGACATGCAATGATTAAATATTCTACAAAGCAACCTGATAAGGCAGGTGAGGATGGTTATACCATCACATTGATTAACACTGAACCCATTTTCATAGGAGCTGAGGCAAGAAGATGAGAATAGAAGGTTATAGATAGAAATGGTCTCTCCATGTTGGGAACATGTGGTTGTGAGCTCCTTGTTTGACACAAGGTTGTTGACTCCTGCTTCACACAAGGATGTAGCTGACTGTAACTCTGACCTCCAGAGCTAGATCCAAGTTCATGGAGTCTTGGGAGTTGAAGTCCTGCCATTTCTTAGATCCTTGCAGTTTTCTAGAACCCATTTGCCAGGTGGCTAGTCAATCAGCCAATATTTGAACCCTTTTAGGCAGCTTTTGACTTTTCTTTTAATAATTTTAATTTTTTTTAATAAAAAAATGTTTTTTATCCCCAGTGGTATAGGTCTGTGGTACAGGTCGCCAGGTTTACACACTTCACAGCACTCACAATAGCACATACCCTCCCCAATGTCCATAGCCCCACCCCCTTCTTCCCACCCCCTCCCCCCAACAACCCTCAGTTTGTTTTGGGAGATTAAGAGTCACTTATGGTTTGTCTCCCTCCCAATCCCATCTTGTTTCATTTATTCTTCTACTACCCACTTTACCCCCCATGTTGCATCTCCACTTCCTCATATCAGGGAGATCATATGACAGTTGTCTTTCTCCGCTTGACTTATTTTGCTAAGCATGATACCCTCTAATTCCATCCATGTCATCGCAAATGGCAAGATTTCATTTCTTTTGATGGCTACATAGTATTCCATTGTGTATATATACCACTTCTTCTTTATCCATTCATCTGTTGATGGACTTCTAGGTTCTTTCCATAGGTTGACTATTATAGACATTGCTGCTATAAACATTCGGGTGAATGTGCCCCTTTGCATCACTACGTTTGTATCTTTAGGGTAAATACCCAGTAGTGCTATTGCTGGGTCATAGGGTAGTTCTATCTTCAACATTTCGAGGAACCTCCATGTTGTTTTCCAGAGTGGTTGCACCAGCTTGCATTCCCACCAACAGTGTAGGAGGGTTCCCCTTTCTCCACATCCTCGCCAGCATCTGTCATTTCCTGACTTGTTAATTTTAGCCATTCTGACTGGTGTGAGGTGATCTCTCATTGTGGTTTTGATTTGTATTTCCCTGATGTCGAGTGATATGGAGCACTATTTCATGTGTCTGTTGGCCATCTGGATGTCTTCTTTGCAGAAATGTCTGTTCATGTCTTCTGCCCATTTCTTGATTGGATTATTTGTTCTTTGGGTGTTGAGTTTGCTAAGTTCTTTATAGATTCTGGACACTAGTCCTTTATCTGATATGTCATTTGCAAATATCTTCTCCCATTCTGTCAGTTGTCTTTTTGTTTTGTTAACTGTTTCCTTTGCTGTGCAAAAGCATTTGATCTTGATAAAATCCCAATAGTTCATTTTTGCCCTTGCTTCCCTTGCCTTTGGCGATGTTCCTAGGAAGATGTTGCTGTGGCTGAGTTCGAAGAGATTGCTGCGTGTGTTCTCCTCAAGGATTTTGATGGATTCCTTTCTCACATTGAGGTCCTTCATCCATTTTGAGTCTATTTTCATGTGTGGTGTAAGGAAATGGTCCAATTTCATTTTTCTGCAAGGGGCTGTCCAATTTTCCCAACACCATTTATTGAAGAGGCTGTCTTTTTTCCATTGGACATTCTTTCCTGCTTTGTCGAAGATTAGTTGACCATAGAGTTGAGGGTCTATTTCTAAGCTCTCTATTCTGCTCCATTCATCTATGTCTGTTTTTGTGCCAGTACCATGCTGTCTTGATTATGACGGCTTTGTAATAGAGCTTGAAGTCCAGAATTGTGATGCCACCAACTTTGGATTTCTTTTTCAATATTCCTTTGGCTATTCGAGGTCTTTTCTGGTTCCATATAAATTTTAGGATTATTTGTTCCATTTCTTTGAAAAAGATGGATGGTACTTTGATAGGAATTGCATTAAATGTGTAGATTGCTTTAGGTAGCATAGACATTTTCACAATATTTATTCTTCCAATCCAGGAGTATGGAATATTTTTCCATTTCTGTGTGTCTTCCTCAATTTCTTTCATGAGTACTTTATAGTTTTCTGCATATAGATCATTAGCCTCTTTGGCTAGGTTTATTCCTAGGTATCTTGTGCTTTTGGGTGCAATTGAAAATGGGATGGACTCCTTATTTCTCTTTTTTTTGTCTTGTTGGTGTAGAGAAATGCAACTGATTTCTGTGCATTGATTTTACATCCTGACACTTTACTGAATTCCTGTACAAGTTTTAGCAGTTTTGGAGTGGAGTCTTTTGGGTTTTCCACATATAGTATCATATCATCTGCGAAGAGTGATAGTTTGGCTTCTTCTTTGCCGATTTGGATGCCTTTAATTTCCTTTTGTTGTCTGATTGCTGAGGCTAGGACTTCTAGTACTATGTTGAATAGCAGTGGTGATAATGGACATCCCTGCCGTGTTTCTGACCTTAGCAGAAAAGCTTTCAGTTTTTCTCCATTGAGAATATTTGCGGTGAGTTTTTCATAGATGGCTTTGATGATATTGAGGTATGTGCCCTCTATCCCTACACTTTGAAGAGTTTTGATCAGGAAGGGATGCTGTACTTTGTCAAATGCTTTTTCAGCATCTATTGAGAGTATCATATGGTTCTTGTTCTTTCTTTTATTAATGTTTTGTATCACATTGATTGATTTGTGGATGTTGAACCAACCTTACAGCCCTGGCATAAATCCCATTTGGTCGTGGTGAATGATCCTTTTATTGTACTGTTGGATCCTATTGGCTAGTATTTTGGTGAGAATTTTTGCATCTGTGTTCATCAAGGATATTGGTCTGTAGTTCTCTTTTTTGATGGGATCCTTATCTGGTTTTGGGATCAAGGTGATGCTGGCCTCATAAAATGAGTTTGGAAGTTTCCTTTCCATTTCTATTTTTTTGAATAGTTTCAGGAGAATAGGAATCAGTTCTTCTTTAAATGTTTGGTAGAATTTTCCCGGGAAGCCGTCTGGCCCTGGGCTTTTGTTTGTTTGGAGATTTTTAATGACTGTTTCAATCTCCTTACTGGTTATGGGTCTGTTCAGGCTTTCTATTTATTCCTGGTTCAGTTGTGGTAGTTTATATGTCTCTAGGAATGCATCCATTTCTTCCAGATTGTCAAATTTGTTGGCGTAGAGTTGTTCATAGTATGTTCTTATAATTGTTTGGATTTCTTTGGTGTTAGTTGTGATCTCTCCTCTTTCATTCATGATTTTATTTATTTGGGTCCTTTCTCTTTTCTTTTTGATAAGTCTGCCCAGGGGTTTATCAATCTTATTAATTCTTTCAAAGAACCAGCTCCTAATTTTGTTGATTTGTTCTCTTGTTTTTTTGGTTTCTATTTCATTGATTTCTGCTCTGATCTTTATGATTTCTCTTCTCCTGCTGGGCTTAGGGTTTCTTTCTTGTTCTTTCTCCAGCTCCTTTAGGTGTAGGGTTAGGTTGTGTACCTGAGACCTTTCTTGTTTCTTGAGAAAGGCTTGTACCACTATATATTTTCCTCTCAGGACTGTTTTTGCTGTGTCCCACAGATTTTGAACCGTTATGTTCTCATTATCATTTGTTTCCATGAATTTTTTCAATTCTTCTTCTTTTTTTTTTTTAAAGATTTTATTTATTTATTTGACAGAGAGAAATCACAAGTAGATGGAGAGGTAGGCAGAGAGAGAGAGAGAGGGAAGCAGGCTCCCTGCCGAGCAGAGAGCCCGATGCGGGACTCGATCCCAGGACCCTGAGATCATGACCTGAGCCAAAGGCAGCAGCTTAACCCACTGAGCCACCCAGGCGCCCCATTTTTCAATTCTTCTTTAATTTCCCGGTTGACCCATTCATTCTTCAGAAAGATGCTGCTTAGTCTCCATGTATTTGGGTTCTTTCCAAATTTCCTCTTGTGATTGAGTTCCAGCTTCAGAGCATTGTGGTCTGAAAATATACAGGGAATGATCCCAATCTTTTGATACCGGCTGAGACCTGATTTAAGACCGAGGATGTGATCTATTCTGGAGAATGTTCCATGTGCTCTAGAGAAGAATGTGTATTCTCTTGCTTTGGGATAAAATGTTCTGAATATATCTGTGATGTCCATCTGGTCCAGTGTGTCATTTAAGGCCTTTATTACCTTGTTGATCTTTTGCTTAGATGATCTGTCCTTTTCAGTGATGGGGGTGTTAAAGTCCCCTACTATTATTGTATTATTGTTGATGTGTTTCTTAGATTTGTTATTAATTGGATTATATAGTTGGCTGCTCCCACGTTGGGGGCATAGATATTTAAAATTGTTAGATCTTCTTGTTGGACAGATCCTTTGAGTATGATATGGTGTCCTTCCTCATCTCTTATTATAGTCTTTGGCTTAAAATCTAATTGATCTGATATAAGGATTGCCACTCCTGCTTTCTTCTGATGTCCATGAGCATGGTAAATTCTTTTCCACCCCCTCACTTTAAATCTGGAGGTGTCTTCGGGTTTAAAATGAGTTTCTTGGAGGCAACATATAGATGCGTTTTGTTTTTTTATCCATTCTGATACCCTGTGTCTTTTGATTGGGACATTTAGCCCATTAACATTCAGGGTAACTATTGAGAGATATGAATTAGTGCCATTGTATTGCCTGTAAGGTGACTGTTACTGTATATTGTCCTGTTCCTTTCTGATCTACTACTTTTAGGCTCTCTCTTTGCTTAGAAAACCCCTTTCAATATTTCCTGTAGAGCTAGTTTGGTGTTTGCAAATTCTTTCAGTTTTTGTTTGTCCTGGAAGCTTTTTATCTCTCCTTGTATTTTCAATGATAGCCTAGCTGGATATAGTATTCTTGGCTGCATGTTTTTCTCGTTCAGTGCTCTGAATATAACATTCCAGCTCTTTCTGGCCTGCCAGGTCTCTGTGGATAAGTCAGCTGCCAATCTAATATTTTTACCATTGTATGTTACAGACTTCTTTTCCCGGGTTGCTTTCAGGATTTTCCCTTTGTCACTAAGACTTGTAAATTTTACTATTAGGTGAAGGGTTGTGGACCTATTCTTATTGATTTTGAGGGGCGTTCTCTGCACCTCCTGGATTTTGATGCTTGTTCCCTTTGCCATATTGGGGAAATTCTCTCCAATAATTCTCTCCAGTATACCTTCTGCTCCCCTCTCTCTTTCTTCTTCTTCTGTAATCCCAACTATTCCAATGTTGCTTCGTCTTATGGTGTCACTTTTCTCTTGAATTCTCCCCTCGTGGTCCAGTAGCTGTTTGTCCCTCTTTTGCTCAGCTTCTTTATTCTCTGTCATTTGGTCTTCTATATCGCTAATTCTTTCTTCTGCCTCATTTATCCTACCAGTGAGAGCCTCCAGTTTTGATTGCACCTCATTAATAGCTTTTTAATTTCAACTTGGCTAGATTTTAGTTCTTTTATTTCTCCAGAAAGGGCTTTTATATCTCCCGAGAGCGTTTCTCTAATATCTTCCATGCCTTTTTCGAGCCCGGCTAGAACTTTGAGAATCGTCATTCTGAACTCTAGATCTGACATATTACCAATGTCTGTATTGATTAGGTCCCTGCCTCTTGTTCTTTTTTTTTTGTGATGAATGTTTCTGCCTTATCATTTTGTTCAGATAAGAGTATATGAAGGAGAAAGTAAAATGCCAAAAGGATGGAAACAACCCCAGGAAAATATCCTTTAACCAAATCAGAAGAGACCCCAAATCGTGGATGGGTGGGCAAAGGGGATTAAAAAGAGGTTCAGGAAAGAAAAAAGAAAGAAAAGAAGCAATTAAAAAAAAAAAAAGAAAATGAGTAAAGAAAAAGTATAAAAAAGAAAAATATATATATTAGATAAACTAGTTTAAAAACGTTAAAAAAGAAAAGGGTAAAAGTAAAAAAAAAATTAGCAGAAGAAGAGAAAAAAAATTGAAAAAGAAAAAAAATTAAATTAACTACAAGACTAAAGATCACGGGGAGAAAGCCGAGTTCCGTGCTTCGCTTTCTCCTCCTCTGGAATTCCGCTGCTCTCCTTGGTATTGAAACTGCACTCCTTGGTAGTTGAACTTGGTCCTGGCTGGATTTCTTGTTGATCTTCTAGGGGAGGGGCCTGTTGTAGTGATTCTCAAGTGTCTTTGCCCCAGGCGGAATTGCACTGCCCTTACCAGGGGCCGGGCTGAGTAAGCCGCTGGGGTTTGCTTTCAGGAGCTTTTGTTCCCTGAACGCTTTCTGAAGATTTCCAGAGGATGGGAATAAAAATGGTGGCCTCGGGGTCTCAGGCCCAGAGGAGCCAAGAGCCTGGGGTCCCATTCCTCAGTGCACCCTCAGAGAACAGCGTCCAATTACTCTCATCTCCCTGGCCTCTGGCCACGCTCCGAGCTCACCGAGCCTGCGACTGGTTCAAGGTAACCCTGAGCTGAGAGCTCACTCCTCGGCTCGGTCTCTGTAGCCGGCTTCCCTGTTCTAATACCAGTAAGCTCTGCGACAGTCAGACACCCCCAATCCTTATGTGACCTTGCGGGACCTGAGGCCACGCTGACCACGCGTGGGCTTCACCCTGGTTTTGCCTCTGGAGCGATGTCTCTCAGTGGAACAGACTTTTAAAAGTCCCAATTTTGTGCTCCATTGCTCCGCCACTTGCCCAGAGCTGGCCCCTCCCCCCAGGGTCTATCTTCCTGTTGCCTTGGATTCACTTCCCCGCCAGTCCTACCTTTCAAAAAGTGGTTGATTATCTGTTTGTAGAATTGCTGTTCTTCTTCTCTTCGATCTGCCATTGGATTTGTAGGTGTTTGCAATCTTTAGATAAGCTATCTAGCTGATTGCCTGCTAGCTGAAGTAGTCTCAGTCTGCTACTTCTCCGCCATCTTCGTCTCAATACCTTCTGATCCCAGAAGTGGAAGTCCTGTTGGCTGCCCTCTCTCAGCACACAGTGTGTTCCTCTTGCCACAAAGCGTGAACTAAAGCTGTGCTCTCTTCCCCGCAGAATTTCCTACGACCCTGCCAGGTACCCGAAGTGCCTGCCCGAGGCCTACTACCTGTGCAGGGGCTGCCTGACCAGGCTGTTCGGCCAGCTTTTGACTTTTGATGTGTCAGTACAAGGTAATGGTGGGCTGGGACACCAATTACAATGGTGGGGGTATTGGTCAATATTTAGAGTGGGAGAAAATCTCTCATCCTCTAAAACCAGAATAAAGGAGATCAGGATGTTTGGGGTATAGATAAGATTTTAAGTAGGTGTTTAAGTTTTAAGGATTTTAAGTAGGTTTGAAAATTGACAGAGTTAAAACCTGGATGCTTCAAATCTGTAATGAATTTAGAGTCAGGGTTGAATGCTGGGAATGGATTGAGCTTGGTTGAGTAGGGTGCTAGGGGCAAAACATGACTACTTAGAAACAAAATAGGGATCCAATAAGGAAAGACATAGGAATGGACATAGAGTTTTAGGGGCCTCACTAAATTTGGGTGTTATTTCATGCTTCTAATCTACATAGTTATAGGATTTTCTCCAAAATTAGTGGTTCTGAGTCAAGATAGTAATTTACTTGGAGCAAAAAGAAAATAATACCAAAACCCCCAAAAGTTCTGAGTTATCCATTTAAATGATCAACAATGGGATATAGTGTATGTAAGGAGAAAGTCCAGGGGCATTTGCAGGAAGGAAATCCCAAGGCATTAGGTGACCAGAGACCACAATGAGATCATAGGACAATGTATAAGAAGTTGGGGAGAAAAAGCCAAAAAGAGAGATGATTCTTTAAAGGTCTGTAGATTGGGTTTGTAATTTCTGAAGTAGAGCCAGCCTGGGTAAGAACATGCTGTGTTTCTGTTTATGTTACTCAGGATAAATACGTTTGGTGCCTTTTCCTCAAAGAATGGGATTCCTATTTGTTTTTTAGGATTTATTTTTTGTTCTCGTCTAAATATTGTCTTCAAAAGTTGCCTGATATCTTTTTGGAAAAATACTACCTTTCCAAGTGTTAATCAAATGTGGAAAGCACAACAACAGTAATGATGATGATGACGATGACTCTCAGTAAAATTATTCCCCTCCAGGAATGGAATTTGATGTGGTCCCTTCTTGATGAACAAAGGAAAAATAGAGACATATAATGTAGCACATATTGGCTCAGACCTCTCACAGTAGGGTAGCCAGTACTGGCTCTCTCCTAGCCCCTCCTTTGTGTTGACCTGAAGCCTGGAGCTGATTCCCAGCTTGTGCTGAGGGTTGTCCTGATTTTGCCCCAGAGTCTCCATGGGAGTTTAGCTGCTGTAGGCTTTGTTCTATTTTTCAGCCACACGAGGAAAACTAACTACATCTTGCTTGGCTGGATTTTCTTTATCTCCATTGTCTCGTATTTATTGAGAACTTGCTCAGGTTTTCTATAGCCCATTATTGGACAATCTAAGTTAACCTGCTCCAGCCATGGAAGACACTAATGTACCTCTTGCAAACTCCATCCAGCCTTCCAAAACCAAGCCTATACTCCTGGGTGTGATGTTTCTCCCCTGAGTAAATTCATTCTACATACAAGCAGGATTCCTGGTTGACTGGAGTAATTTTCCTAGAAACCTGAATCTAAATAGTCTTTAGTTCTTGCACTCAGCCATTAGCCCCAAAGAATCCTGTCATGCTGACATATAGACCAAATTCAGAACAAAAATCAGAAGTAAATCTAGTTATCATCTAGATATATCTATCTAGATATATCTAGGTTTATCTATCTATATCTATCTATCATCTATCTATCTATCATCTATCCATCCATCTATCTATCATCTATTGTCTATCTAGTGAAGCCTATTGAAAATTAAATCTTACCCCACTTTTATTTGTCAGTGATGAACTGAAGAAATCCTAGGAGAGAACCATTTTTCCAAAGTTGTAGTTGATCTAGGATTAATGTCAACTGAGGCTACCTGTCCTAGTCCTAAAGTTGCATTCAGTCTACTCTAGAGGATACACCACTGCTCACAGACAGGATAACTTCTGGTTTGGGTGATTTTGTTGCCTTAGATAGTCTTCTTCAAATATTTTCAGCATTACTTCTTACTCCAACTAGTTACCAGTTCCCCAAAGCCTCCAACTGACTTGGGGAAGGTGCAGGCTCAGGCTGGCAGCATGCCTTGCCATCCTGCCCTGGGGTCCTCCCATGCAGCTGTGGATGACAGCCACTTGTCCCTCACCACAGAAAGTGCTGAGGAGTGTTCCACTTAGGATGGCTGCATAGCAATTACCCTAAAACACAGTAAATTAACATAACCACATTTCTTTTGCTCAAGAACCTGCCACTTAGCAGGGCTCAGTGGAGCCATTTCTGCTCCCCTTGCCTTAGTTAGAATGGTACGAGGCTAGGGGACCTCACGTGTGTGTCTGGTAATTGGTGTTGGGTGTTGGCTGGGACCTCAGCTGGGGATGTCTTCTAGAATACCTTCACATGGTCTCCTCATGCTTGGGTTTCCACAAGCATGATGGTTGGGTCCCAAGGGGTACAGAAATAGAGAGAGAGAGAGAGAGAGAGAGAGAGCCCCTACAAGTAAGCCAGGAAGAAGCTGTATCACTCTTTATGAGCTAACCTCAGAAGTCATACAGTGCCATATCCACCACATTATGCAGGGAAAGGACAAGGACATCACCTCCTCATGGGGAATGGCAAAGGTCTGGAAGAGCAAGTGGACCCAGACATTTGCTATGGTTACTTTTGGAAACTACAACCTACCATAGAGGAGTTAATGCATCATGGAGTAACCCTCAATGGATGGGAGCAAAAATGATGGGAAAACACTCATCCTTTCTTCTCTTGGAAGCACAGTCCTGATGAAGAGACTGAGCAGAGTTGCCCGGCAGTAACTTACCACTGCATACTGTATCCTGATGTTGTTGTTCTGGCTGTTTCCTTTCTATGCCCAGTACTCCTGCCCCAAAATCCTGCATTCAAAGACTGTCTCTACCAATAACCTCTTCACATATAAGACTCTGTCTCAGATACTTCTTCCTGGGGAGCACAAGCAAAGGCAGTTAGTACCAGTAGTGGACCTAGAGAACAGCATCAGGGTTAATGTTTGAGGCTATGTTGCCACCCAGGTGTCAATAGCATAGTTCATAGTTACAAGCTGTGATAACTTTGGCACAGATGGCATCAGTCAGCAAGGCCCTCACCTGTGGTTGTTTGACCTGTGGTACAGATCGAAGGTAAGCAGTGGGTATATTGGTTGGAGCAGATAAGCAGTTTGGGAATAATGCTAATGGTAACATTTGTGCAGTTGGGTTTTTGAAACTGTGTGCAAACCTTGGGGAAGATAAGCTCATATGTCCCAACTGTCAACTCCAGCCATGTGTGAAGGCCTGAGACCTCATCTCTTGCAGTTGCAGGCAAGATACCAAAAGATTTCTCCTATGTTTAAAAGTCTAGGTCTTTCCAGGAAAAGACAGAACTTGAATCCTGGGATGAGAACTTTTGTGTAAATAAGCCTACAAATCCTGACCTACAGATTCCCTGAATCCTTGCTGCCCTGTCAGAAGAGAACAGCCTCTCCTTGCTTTATGCTGGGGTAGGAGGATGTATGGACCTGGGGTTCTGGCCTGTGAGGAGGGCCTTTGAGCTCCTTGAATCTGACCCAGGACAGCTCCCTGAGTCACACTAGGATGCCCACCGATGTGAAGTAGAGATGCTGGATCTGCCCTGGCACAGCAATGAGGGAGGGATGGGACAGCTCTGAGGCACCCAGAGGACACTCCCTTTGTCACAGCAATGGGGAGCCCCAAAGCAGGTACTGATACTTCTGGTGGTGGTGGTGGTCCTCAGAGGCTGATGTCAACATGGAGAGATGCCATGGGACCAGCAGGTAAGACTGTGGATGAAGTGGAGCTAGAGACAAGGAAGTGGTGGTCAAGCATATGCCAGACAAACCACCAGAGGCTCTGGCCTATAAGGACCAGCAGTGAGTGCTCACAGAGGCAGGAGTGAGCTAACAAACTCATTATTCCCCTGGTTGAAGGCAAGGCTCATGGAGCCCAGGTGGAGGTGGACACCAAGTTCTAGCTCATTTCACTTGAGTCTGAGAGCTGTGGTCCCTAGTCCCTGAATGAAGAGTTGGGATGCTGGCTGGCAGAAACCAGCATCAATCCCCTGTCCTGAGGAGTAAGAGCCATGTGATAAGAGAAAGGTGAAATTGAAATCCTAAAATTGCCCCAGGCTTTCCACCTGGTCCAAGATGATAAATCAGAATAAAAGCACACTCTAGCAGGAATTGCAAAGATTAGCAATAGAAAATCCAGATTAAAAGACAACATTACTAACTTGCGTAAACAGGGTTTTAACATCTCAACTCATTTGTCCTCATGCATTTGAACACATGTTTGACATCATTGGCACTAGCATGAGCCAGTTTCATAGGCAGGGCAACTGAGTGAGTGCAGGAGTGTCTAAGAACCTTTTCTGAGCTCATACACCTGAGTAGTTTCAGCCTGGCTCTCATCCCGTAACAGTAGTTCTCAGTCCTGATTAAAGAAGAAGGCCTGAATTGGGCCTGAAAGCTTTGGTTGATCTGACCTGTGGATTTAGGAGCAGCTGAGCCAGTCAGATCTTTGCTTTAGAGGAGGGTCCACACTGACACCCTTTTTCCCTATCAATCTTGTTGTGTCCTGTTGAGCTGCCATAAGGAGCCATAGAGGTAAGGGCAGAGCATGTCCAATGGTGAGCTTACTCTGCTCCTAGGAGCCTGAACTCTGCTTCCTGCAGGTTGGGGTCAGGTTCCCTGAGAATGTTTTCCCTGAGAACCTGAGGATCCAGGCAGATGGGACACAGCAGGTGCAGGAGAATGGGCTCTCAGGGACTATCCTGGGGAGAGTACCTTTGAGGGAAGAGGCTCTAGGCTGAGAGAGATTCTGACCTACAGACCTGTGGTCCTACTGGGGAGCTGGGACTGTTATTAAAAATAACAGTCTCCAGGAAGGAAAAAAAAAATAGTGCCATGACAGTTACCTAGGATTCTCTGAAACCAGAAAACCCCATAGGATGGACCTTCAGAGCTGCAGTCCATGGAGGCCATGGCTTCATTCAAGGAAGCCCAGGAGGCAGAATTCCTTCAGAGAGGGCTGTGGCCTGGATGGAGCATAGCTTCCCCTGCCATGCAGGCAGCTCCAAGAAGGCTTCTGCTGTAAGCCTTCAGCAGTCAACACCCACCTTCTGTCCTAAAGGGGGCATGGGAGACACCCAGCATCTAGGACTCCTGCCAGTCTCAGGGACCACTTTGGGGAGAGAAAACAGGCAGACCTTGGCTGCAACCCTTCTGTGACTCGTGGCAAGTTGACCCCTTTGATGTCCTTGAACTCACCTTCGGGCTTCTGGGATGCACTAGAAGCATGATGTATAATGGAGACTGTGGTCTATATCACTGCTCCATAAATAGTAACTATGTATTATTAATTGTTTCATAACCATAGGTCATATATAAAGCCATTAGGTGAGGGACAAGGATCCTGGGGCAGCTTCCTCATTTTCCACAGTAGATGGGAAAAGTGTAGCTTGGGGCCTATTTGTGTACTGTGTTGAAATGTGGCTGAGAGGAGGGCTGTCCCAGTTCCCCTGTGTAGGACTTTTCTGGGGACCAAGAATACACACATGCATTCCCTCACACACATTCTTTTCTTCTCTTTTTATTTTTACTTTCATGCTCTCTGTCAAAACTGGTAAAGGAAAATACATTTTAAATACCTTGACTGTTTGAGATGTTCCAGAGTGCTTTTTGGAAGTGGTATAGGTGTTCCCTTTTCACCAGCACCCTTCCCAAGTCTGAGAAGTGGGGCTGGGAACTATATCTGTGACTGTGGCTACACTGGGGACTTAGTGGCAGGCAGCTCTGAGAATCCTGATGAGCCCATGTGGGGCGCTATGGCTCACCATGGCAGACCTGCATCCTGTTCCCAGAGAACATGCTTCCCTCCAATTTTTCTTTGTCCTCCTCTCTCTTTGCCCCTCCCTCCTTTCCTCCCTTCAATCTCACTGCAAACTGCCTTACGTGTTATGGTGGGGAGGGGTCTACTAGACCTTCACACTCACCATTGAGACAGCTAGTACCTGTGACTCTCCACCTGGGTCTCCATCTGTGTGGGGTCTGGGACAGCCCAGAAGTTCCAGTGGGATTAGTAAGCCTGGAACAACTCTCAGACAATGGTAGTGGGGAGAGCATGGGATAGTTTGGAGACATGTTCCTCACTACCACCTGGGGTTCCCGTGGCTTTGAGCCTAGCTGACCACAGTGATGACCCAGCTGGGTGAGCACATACCCTTTCTCAGCCATCTTCCCCACTCCAATACATGTGCTTCTTGGAAGCATCTTCCAAAAAGCTGCCATTCCTCACATTCTTAATGTGGGATGTCCAGACCAAGGCAGGTGAGTTTGGGACAAACTGATGCATCCATATCAGCCTTACTTTAGAGGAGGCTAACCTGTAGGAAGCAGATAAGATAGCACAAACTTATTTCTAATGTAAAACAAAAACATAATTTAAAATAACAGTCTCCAGGGAGAGAAAAAAATAATAATAATTCCATGACTGTTACCTAGGATTCTCTGAAACCAGAAAACCTCATAGGCTGACTGAGTCACACTGACATGTAATAATGTCTACCTGATAAACAACATCATCTTCAAGATAATTTCATGTCTTTTAATGAATTGGGTCTTTATTAAAGCTAGAATAAGTAGGCAGACTTTATTGAGCCTATTTCACAGATGAAAAAACAGTGGACCAAGTGACCATCATCCCACTCCATTGACACATGGGGTCTCATTCAAAGCCATCCCCTCCAAGAAAACCTTTTCTTCCCTCCAGACAAACCCTTCCCCAAACCTCTTCAGCTTTGTTGGCATATACTATTTAGGTGTTTTCTTTCTTTCTTCTCTTTTTTTTTTCCCCATTATGAACACATGTGATTCAAGAATTTCTTGCAGGATGTTCCTTACCCAATAGCTGCAGGGGCTTATCTTTGCACCCACATTTTGTGGAGTGTGTTTGAAGATGTTTGAGGGCTCCTGTGTCTCCTTTGCCTGGCCTGCTTCCCCATCTTGGGTAGCCCAAGCCCACCAGTTATTTTGCATCCCATCCTCACCATCCTTCCTCCACCTTACCCCTCTCTGCAGACCCTCCCTTCCTTTTATTCTCAAAGCAACACCAACACAATGCAGAAATATGTGGCAGATATTTAGGGGTAATGATGCTCACTTGGACCACAGGCAGAACAGGAAAATAATAAAAAGTGAATACTGCATAACCATTATTTAAAATTCTTTAACCCCACAAGCTATGGGAGAATCTCCCAGACATGCCGTCAAGAACTCAAAGTGGCTGCTTTCACAGTGGGACTCTACTCTGTTCTCCATAGCCCTCATCTACCTCTCATAGACTTTCTTCTCCAGCTGCTTGTAGACAGTTTCCCAAATCACTACAATGGTATTTCTCAAAGCATATCACTCCTTGCATGTCTGCGTCCTCTCCTCCCTAGCCTGAGTCCACATAGGCTTTCCCTTGCAGCTTCATTCTTTGAGGGGCTCTCTAAGTGAAATGAAAGCCTCTCTCAGTAGGAGGAGCCCTGTATTCATTCCTCCCAACAGCTTCTCAGCAACACCTTGGTCCCTCCTGTGCCCATCTACCACATCATCAGGTGCAGGTCTGAACCACAGTATTCTCTTTTGCTTGTACCTATGCTTTCCTGTAGTCACATACCTAGGTTAAGATTATTGGCTCTAAGCTTAGATTACTAGGTGTGAGGTGTCCCCATGGCTCAGGTCCTGATAACTTTCCTTGCAAGACAGTGAGCTCTGGAGGGCAGGGAACACAATATTTTCTCTGGGACCTTTGCATGCTCAGCTGACCTTGGGGCCCATGGTAGGTGCTAAGCGACAGTGCCTATTAACTTAGACCTGAGCAAGGAGCTGCATCTCCTGAAACCCCACATTATTTCTCCATAGGCCGCCAGTTACTACTCTCCACACTTTGGAAATAACAGCTCGGACCTTGATTGTTGCAATGATCTTTAGAAATGAAAAATTCTGAAGTGTAGCTCTTCTCTGCTCCCTTCACCTAGGGAAGGGGTACTCACTGTACAGCCAGGAGTTCACTCAAAACAAATAGTAGATTTCTATTCTTCAGACATGAGAGATTATTTCTCATTCATGGGACAGCTAAGATAAGGCCAAATTGGAAAAATAAGAGCCAAAATTCCTCTGAGAATATATCAAAGCCTCTAAAAGCAAAAGACAAAAGACAAAACACACACTTTAATCTCTCTCTGTGTCTCCAGTGCTTCATAGTCAAAATTCATCATGTGGGGCAGTAATGATGAGAATGCAAACATTTCATCCTGCAGGTTTTCTGTATTATGCTAACATAAAAGTAAAGATCATTTGGTCAGGTTTAAAAAAAAATAAAAGGAGTTGAGATTTTTCTCACACAGGCATTCTAAACAGCATGTATCTTCAGGGAAAGCAAAGCAGTAGAATTGCTTTATGCCATGGAACCCTGAGGGATGGATGCTCAGGGAGATCATCATTGCAGCAGGCTTCATTGGAGACCCTGGGGGCCTCCTCCTTTTTAATAGGCTGAGATAACACATATGGCACTCATAAACCCCAGTTTTCCAAAGCATAAAGAAAGAAAATCCTCTCTCTCTCTGTATGTATCCCACTATCATCTGTCTATCTGTCCACCATCCAGAATGAGAATTATGTGTTCTATCAATTTGTGATGGTTTCATGTGAAACCAGGACTGGAAACACCATGTTCGGACTTCACTTGGGCAAGCAATGACAAGATCTTTTTACCCAAAGCCTGCAGAAAAAGCCTCCATGTTGGTAGTCTTACTGGACTTGTTGAGGTCTTCAAGGTGTTGAGAGATGACAGGTAGATCAGTGGAGCTGTTGCAAGTATCATGCGGCACATAGTGACTTGTTTAGGTGGAGTGAATGGTTTTTATCTATACCAGTTGGAAACCTGCATGTTTACGTAACTTTATTTCACTTTTTATTTATTCATTCATGTAATTCTCCAATCATCTAACCTGCAAATATGTTAAAAATTTACTCATCATGCCCTGGGCTACGTGCTAGGATGTACAAGCAAGGGAGGCATGGCTTGTGTTATTTTCCTATTGTTCCCATAACTGCCACCAATGTAGGTGTCTAAAATCCCAAGGATCCATTGTCCTTTATTTCTGGAGGTCAGAACACTGACGTGGGTTTCATGAGCTAAAGTCAAAGTGCCAATAGGGCTGTGTTCTCTTGGTGACTCTAATGGAGAATCTCTTTTCTGGCCTTTTCCATTTCCTAGTGACTGCCTGTACGTCTTGGTGCCTGGACCCTTACTCCAACTTCAAAGCCAGCAATATTATATCCCTCTGATGATTATCCCATAGTCACATCCCCTCCTGAAACACGGACTTCCTTTTATACTTTTAAGGACCCTTGTTATTCTATTGGGTCCACCCAGTACATCCAGCATAATTTCTCTGTTTTAACGTTTCTAATTTACCTGCACCTGAAAGGTTTGTTTGCGCTATAATATATTCCCAGGTTTTAGGGATTCAAACATGGTTATCTTCCCACCACATATACTTCCTGAGAGCTGATAGGTAAATAGGGGTGATACCCAAGCACGTGTTGACTGCAGTATCTCACAGTAGGTGTGCTGATACAGGGCTTTCCGAGACACTGTACCACACCAACAGAAGCCAAGAAATTTTCCTTGAGTAAGCAGCACTTGAATTGAAAGACATCAAGGGCTGACCTAGGGGAAATAAAGGAGGAGGAGCGACAGATGCCCAAATGTGTTCCAAGCAGGAAACTGGTGCTTATAAAGTGTGAAATTGCTTCAGCAATTCTATAATTTCAAGTAGTCAAGTGAGACCTGGGACACAGAGGCACATGGGGATAGTGAGGGATGAGACCAGAGAGGCAAGTGTAGGACAACTTGGGCAGGGCCGACGTTGCTTTGTCCATGTGCATGCATTGTGCCCTGAGACTTATTGAACTCCACTGGGGCTTTAAAGCAGGGAACAGGGCGCCTGGGTGGCTCAGTGGGTTAAGCCGCTGCCTTCGGCTCAGGTCATGATCTCAGGGTCCTGGGATCGAGTCCCGCATCGGGCTCTCTGCTCCATGGGGAGCCTGCTTCCTCTTCGCTCTCTCTCTGCCTGCCTCTCTGCCTACTTGTGATCTCTGTCAAATAAATAAATAAAATCTTTAAAAAATAATAAATAAAATAAAGCAGGGAACAGCTCTGTTTGAGTTACTCTTTGAATGGGTCATGCTGGAGGCAAGGTAGGAAATTAACTGGGCCAATCTGGAGTCACTGATACAAGCTGAATAGGTATTGTAGGGATGCAGGTGGAAAGCAACAATCACACGAGTAAGGTATATCGGTAAGAATAGAGAAGGAGGGAGGTACAGATGGTAAATTGATAAGGAAGAATCTCTAGGACTTGGGGATTGATTCAGTGTCTGGATAAATAAAAGGGAAACTGTGATCCTCATGGTTCTATCTAGAGGAAAAAGAAAATAAATCATATCTTTCGAGGATTTTGAGGAGTTGGGTAAAGATAATTTTACTCTTTGGCATGTGGTATCCAAAGAAGCTCTAGGACATCAGTAAACTGGAGAGATGGCTCCGAGCCTTGGGTAGGGCTACAGTTTTGGGAGTGGTCACCATCTGAAGGGCAATTTTGAGATGGCAGATGGAGGAGGAAAAGAGGACTAGAGAGGGATCCCTAAAGACCTGCACTATTTAAGGCAGTAGCAGAGGATAAGGAGCCCATGAGGAGATGAGGACTTACCAAAACAGAATTTAACCCAACCAAAGCACAACAGTGTGACAGCCCATGGATGAGCACATTCTGTGAAGGGCTTGCTGGTGCCAGATGCCACAGTGAAGTCAAATGAGAGAAAGTCCACAACACATGCACTGGATTTCCCAAACTACACTTTCTGTGTCCCATCCTTGCCAGAAACAGCCCTGCAGGAACGCAGGACAATAGCTGGTGATTGAAGATTTGTGTGTGTCTTTCTGTATGCATGTGTGTTTCCAGGGAGAGGTTGAAACAGGTTTAGATTCTCGGGTTGAATATCCAGTTGAGATGGGGAATTTGTAGATACAGAAAAGAGGGTGATGCTTTTTTTAATTAATTTTTAAATTTTTTTAATAAACATATAATGTATTTTTATCCCCAGGGGTACAGGTCTGTGAATCGCCACGTTTACACATTTCACAGCAAAGAGGGTGATGCTTAAGTGGAAATGGAGTCAGCTGTGACGGGAACCCTGTGCAACTGGCAAATCACCTGTATTCACTGGATTTTGCAAACCTGCCTCTTTGGTGCTACTTGTCCATGCCTTCCTGGAGATCCCTGGATTCTTTTTCATCACAGGACCTGGTCTTCTTGGGATTTGGAATAGTAGAATGTAGTGTAGTTGATGTGTTCAGTGTTTACTTGTTAACTGTGCCTGTCATTCTTTACTCTCCCTGAGAGTTCAGAGTCACTCTAGTGGTGATAATCTATTTTTTTTTTTTTTTGCTACTATTTTTTTTTAAATTTTTTTATTTTTTTATTTTTTTATTTCCAGCATAACAGTATTCATTATTTTTGCACCACACCCCGTGCTCCATGCAATCCGTGCCCTCTATAATACCCACCACCTGGTACCCCAACCTCCCACCCCCCGTCCCTTCAAAACCCTCAGATTGTTTTTCAGAGTCCATAGTCTCTCATGGTTCACCTCCCCTTCCAATTTCCCCCAACTCCCTTCTCCACTCTAAGTCCCCATGTCCTCCATGCTATTTGTTATGCTCCACAAATAAGTGAAACCATATGATAATTGACTCTCTCTGCTTGACTTATTTCACTCAGCATAATCTCTTCCAGTCCCGTCCATGTTGCTACAAAAGTTGGGTATTCATCCTTTCTGATGGAGGCATAATACTCTATCCCCAGGGGTACAGGTCTGTGAATCACCAGGTTTACACACTTCACAGCACTCACCAAAGCACATACCCTCCCCAATGTCCATAATCCCACCCCCTTCTCCCAACCCCCCTCCCCCCAGCAACCCTCAGTTTGTTTTGTGAGATTAAAAGTCACTTATGGTTTGTCTCCCTCCCAATCCCATCTTGTTTCATTTATTCTTCTCCTACTCACTTAAGCCCCCATGTTGCATCACAACTTCCTCATATCAGGGAGATCATATGATAGTTGTCTTTCTCTGCTTGACTTATTTCGCTAAGCATGATACGCTCTAGTTCCATCCATGTTGTCGCAAATGGCAAGATTTCATTTCTTTTGATGGCTGCATAGTATTCCATTGTGTATATATACCACATCTTCTGGATCCATTCATCTGTTGATGGACATCTAGGTTCTTTCCATAGTTTGGCTATTGTGGACATTGCTGCTATAAACATTCGGGTGCATGTGCCCCTTTGGATCACTACGTTTGTATCCTTAGGGTAAATACCCAATAGTGCAATTGCTGGGTCATAGGGCAGTTCTATTTTCAACATTTTGAGGAACCTCCATGCTGTTTTCCAGAGTGGCTGCACCAGCTTGCATTCCCACCAACAGTGTAGGAGGGTTCCCCTTTCTCCGCATCCTCACCAGCATCTGTCATTTCCTGACTTGTTGATTTTAGCCATTCTGACTGGTGTGAGGTGATATCTCATTGTGGTTTTGATTTGTATTTCCCTGATGCCGAGTGATATGGAGCACTTTTTCATGTGTCTGTTGGCCATCTGGATGTCTTCTTTGCAGAAATGTCTGTTCATGTCCTCTGCCCATTTCTTGATTGGATTATTTGTTCTTTGGGTGTTGAGTTTGCTAAGTTCTTTATAGATTCTGGACACTAGTCCTTTATCTGATATGTCATTTGCAAATATCTTCTCCCATTCTGTCAGTTGTCTTTTGATTTTGTTAACTGTTTCCTTTGCTGTGCAAAAGCTTTTGATCTTGATGAAATCCCAATAGTTCATTTTTGCCCTTGCTTCCCTTGCCTTTTGCGTTGTTCCTAGGAAGATGTTGCTGCGGTTGAGGTCAAAGAGGTTGCTGCCTGTGTTCTCCTCAAGGATTTTGATGGATTCCTTTCGCACATTGAGGTCCTTCATCCATTTTGAGTCTATTTTCGTGTGTGGTGTAAGGAAATGGTCCAATTTCATTTTTCTGCATGTGGCTGTCCAATTTTCCCAGCACCATTTATTGAAGAGGCTGTCTGTTTTCCATTGGACATTCTTTCCTGCTTTGTCGAAGATTAGTTGACCATAGAGTTGA
Organism: Mustela erminea; assembly: GCF_009829155.1. Classification (NCBI taxonomy): domain Eukaryota; kingdom Metazoa; phylum Chordata; class Mammalia; order Carnivora; family Mustelidae; genus Mustela; species Mustela erminea. The sequence continues at coordinate 48,730,213 of NC_045620.1, forward strand.
GGGTCTATTTCTGGGCTCTCTATTCTGTTCCATTGATCTATGTGTCTGTTTTTGTGCCAGTACCATGCTGTCTTGATGACGACAGCTTTGTAATAGAGCTTGAAGTCCGGAATTGTGATGCCACCAACGTTGGCTTTCTTTTTCAATATCCCTTTGGCTATTCGAGGTCTTTTCTGGTTCCATATAAATTTTAGCATTATTTGTTCCATTTCTTTGAAAAAGATGGAGGGTACTTTGATAGGAATTGCATTAAATGTGTAGATTGCTTTAGGTAGCATAGACATTTTCACAATATTTATTCTTCCAATCCAGGAGCATGGAACATTTTTCCATTTCTTTGTGTCTTCCTCAATTTCTTTCATGAGTACTTTATACTTTTCTGAGTATAGATTCTGTGTCTCTTTGGTTAGGTTTATTCCTAGGTATCTTATGGTTTTGGGTGCAATTGTAAATGGGATTGACTCCTTAATTTCTCTTTCTTCTGTCTTGCTGTTGGTGTAGAGAAATGCAACTGATTTCTGTGCATTGATTTTATATCCTGACACTTTACTGAATTCCTGTATAAGTTCTAGCAGTTTTGGAGTGGAGTCTTTTGGGTTTTCCACATATAGTATCATATCATCTGCGAAGAGTGATAATTTGACTTCTTCTTTGCCGATTTGGATGCCTTTAATTTCCTTTTGTTGTCTGATTGCTGAGGCTAGGACCTCTAGTACTATGTTGAATAGCAGTGGTGATAATGGACATCCCTGCCGTGTTCCTGACCTTAGCGGAAAAGCTTTCAGTTTTTCTCCATTGAGAATGATATTTGCGGTGGGTTTTTCATAGATGGCTTTGATGATATTGAGGTATGTGCCCTCTATCCCTACACTGTGAAGAGTTTTGATCAGGAAGGGATGCTGTACTTTGTCAAATGCTTTTTCAGCATCTATTGAGAGTATCATATGGTTCTTGTTCTTTCTTTTATTGATGTGTTGTATCACATTGACTGATTTGCGGATGTTGAACCAACCTTGCAGCCCTGGAATAAATCCCACTTGGTCGTGGTGAATAATCTTTTTAATGTACTGTTGAATCCTATTGGCTAGTATTTTGTTGAGTATTTTCGCATCTGTGTTCATCAAGGATATCGGTCTATAGCTCTCTTTTTTGGTGGGATCCTTGTCTGGTTTTAGGATCAAGGTGATGCTGGCCTCATAAAATGAGTTTGGAAGTTTTCCTTCCATTTCTATTTTTTGGAAAAGTTTCAGGAGAATAGGAATTAGTTCTTCTTTAAATGTTTGGTAGAATTCCCCCGGGAAGCCGTCTGGCCCTGGGCTTTTGTTTGTTTGGAGATTTTTAATGACTGTTTCAATCTCCTTACTGGTTATGGGTCTGTTCAGGCTTTCTATTTCTTCCTGGTTCAGTTGTGGCAGTTTATATGTTTCTAGGAATGCATCCATTTTTCCAGATTGTCAAATTTATTGGCGTAGAGTTGCTCATAGTATGTTCTTATAATAGTTTGTATTTCTTTGGTGTTAGTTGTGATCTCTCCTCTTTCATTCATGATTTTATTTATTTGGGTCCTTTCTCTTTTCTTTTTGATAAGTCGGGCCAGGGGTTTATCAATTTTATTAATTCTTTCAAAGAACCAGCTCCTAGTTTCGTTGATTTATTCTATTGTTTTTTTGGTTTCTATTTCATTGATTTCTGCTCTGATCTTTATGATTTCTCTTCTCCTGCTGGGCTTAGGGTTTCTTTCTTGTTCTTTCTCCAGCTCCTTTAGGTGTAGGGTTAGGTTGTGTACCTGAGACCTTTCTTGTTTCTTGAGAAAGGCTTGTACCGCTATATATTTTCCTCTCAGGACTGCCTTTGTTGTGTCCCACAGATTTTGAACCGTTGTATTTTCATTATCATTTGTTTCCATGATTTTTTTCAATTCTTCTTTAATTTCCCGGTTGACCCATTCATTCTTTAGAAGGATGCTGTTTAGTCTCCATGTATTTGGGTTCTTTCCAAACTTCCTTTTGTGGTTGAGTTCTAGCTTTAGAGCATTGTGGTCTGAAAATATGCAGGGAATGATCCCAATCTTTTGATACCGGTTGAGTCCTGATTTAGGACCGAGGATGTGATCTATTCTGGAGAATGTTCCATGTGCACTAGAGAAGAATGTGTATTCTGTTGCTTTGGGATGAAATATTCTGAATATATCTGTGATGTCCATCTGGTCCAGTGTGTCGTTTAAGGCCTTTATTTCCTTGCTGATCTTTTGCTTGGATGATCTGTCCATTTCAGTGAGGGGAGTGTTAAAGTCCCCTACTATTATTGTATTATTGTTGATGTGTTTCTTTGATTTTGTTATTAATTGGTTTATATAGTTGGCTGCTCCCACGTTGGGGGCATAGATATTTAAAATTGTTAAATCTTCTTGTTGGACAGACCCTTTGAGTATGATATAGTGTCCTTCCTCATCTCTTATTATAGTCTTTGGCTTAAAATCTAATTGATCTGATATAAGGATTGCCACTCCTGCTTTCTTCTGATGTCCATGAGCATGGTAAATTCTTTTCCACCCCCTCACTTTAAATCTGGAGGTGTCTTCGGGCTTAAAATGAGTTTCTTGGAGGCAACATATAGATGGGTTTTGTTTTTTTATCCATTGTGATACCCTGTGTCTTTTGACAGGGGCATTTAGCCCATTAACATTCAGGGTAACTATTGAGAGATATGAATTTAGTGCCATTGTATTGCCTGTAAGTTGACTGTTACTGTATATGGTCTCTGTTCCTTTCTGATCTACCACTTGTAGGCTCTCTCTTTGCTTAAAGGACCCCTTTCAATTTTTCCTGTAGAGCTGGTTTGGTATTTGCAAATTCTTTCAGTTTTTGTTTGTCCTGGAAGCTTTTAATCTCTCCTTCTATTTTCAATGATAGCCTAGCTGGATATAGTATTCTTGGCTGCATGTTTTTCTCGTTTAGTGCTCTGAAAATATCATGCCAGCTCTTTCTGGCCTGCCAGGTCTCTGTGGATAAGTCAGCTGCCAATCTAATATTTTTACCATTGTATGTTACAGACTTCTTTTCCCGGGCTGCTTTCAGGATTTTCTCTTTGTCACTGAGACTTGTAAATTTTACTATTAGGTGACGGGGTGTGGGCCTATTCCTATTGATTTTGAGGGGCGTTCTCTGAACCTCCTGAATTTTGATGCTCGTTCCCTTTGCCATATTGGGGAAATTCTCCCCAATAATTCTCTCCAGTATACCTTCTGCTCCCCTCTCTCTTTCTTTTTCTTCTGGAATCCCAATTATTCTAATGTTGTTTCGTCTTATGGTGTCACTTATCTCTCGAATTCTCCCCTCGTGGTCCAGTAGCTCTTTCTCCCTCTTTTGCTCAGCTTCTTTATTCTCTGTCATTTGGTCTTCTATATCACTAATTCTTTCTTCTGCCTCACTTATCCTAGCAGTGAGAGCCTCCATTTTTGATTGCACTTCATTAATAGCTTTTTTTATTTCAACTTGGTTAGATTTTAGTTCTTTTATTTCTCCAGAAAGGGCTTTTATATCTCTCGAGAGGGTTTCTCTAATATCTTCCATGCCTTTTTCGAGCCCGGCTAGAACCTTGAGAATTGTCATTCTGAACTCTAGATCTGACATATTACCAATGTCTGTATTGATTAGGTCCCTAGCCTTCGGTACTGCCTCTTGTTCTTTTTTTTGTGTTGAATTTTTCCGTCTTGTCATTTTGTCCAGATAAGAGTATATGAAGGGGCAAGTAAAATACTAAAAGGGTGGCAACAACCCCAGGAAAAAATGCTTTAACCAAATTAGAAGAGATCCAAAATCGTGAGGGGGGAGAAAGGGGATAAAAAGAGGTTCAAAAAGGAAGAAAGAAAAAAAAAGAAAAAAGAAAAAAAAAAGAAAAAAGAAAAAAGAAAAGAAAAAAATTAAAAAAAAAAAAAAGGAAAACACCTAAGAAAAATGTAAAAAAGAAAAAATATATATGTTAGATAAACTAGTAAAAAATCGTTAAAAAAGAAAAAGGTAACAGTTAAAAAAAAAAAAAATTTACCCGAAGGCGAGAAAAAAAAAAAAAATCAAAAAATGAAAAAGAAAAAAATTAAATTAACTGAAAGACTAAAAAAAAATCACAGGGAAAAAGCCATGAGTTCCGTGTTTGGCTTTCTCCTCCTCTGAAATTCTGCTGCTCTCCTTGGTATTGAAACCGCACTCCTTGGTAGGTGAACTTGGTCTCGGCTGGATTTCTTGTTGATCTTCTGGGGGAGGGGCCTGTTGTAGTGATTCTCAAGTGTCTTTGCCCCAGGCGGAATTACACCGCCCTTACCCGGGGCCGGGGTGAGTAATCCGCTCGGGTTTGCTTTCAGGAGCTTTTGTTCCCTGAGCGCTTTCCGTAGAGTTCCGGAGGACGGGAATACAAATGGCGGCCTCCTGGTCTCCGGCCAGGAGGAGCCGAGAGCCCAGGGCTGCACTCCTCAGTGCGCCCTCAGAAAACAGCGCCCAGTTACTCCCGTCTGCCTGACCTCCGGCCGCGCTCCGAGCTCACCGAGCCTGCGACCAGTTCAAGGTAACACCGAGCTGTGAGCTTACTGTCGGCTCTGTCTCTGTAGCCGGCTTTCCCGTTCCAATACCCGCAAGGTCTGTGACACTCAGACACCCCTGATCCTTCTGTGACCCTGCGGGACCTGAGGCCACGCTGAACCCGCGTGGGCTTCGCCCCGGTTTAGCCTCCGGAGCGATGTCCCTCAGCGGAACAAACTTTTAAATGTCCTGATTTTGTGCTCCGTTGCTCCGCCGCTTGCCGGGAGCCGGCCCCTCCCCCCGGGGTCTATCTTCCCGTCGCTTTGGATTCACTTCTCCGCCAGTCCTACCTTTCAGAAAGTGGTCGTTTTTCTGTTTCCAGAATTGCTGTTCTTCTCTTTGATCTGCCGATGGATTTTCAGGTGTTTGCAATCTTTAGATAAGCTATCTAGCTGATCTCCGGCTAGCTGAAGCAGTCTCAGCCTGCTACTTCTCCGCCATCTTGACTCCTCCTCCTCTAGTGGTGATAATCTTAAGGGGCCTGAAGGATGATCTTATTGATTGATCAATGCCCATCCTAGATTATTATGCTCCTTCCAGATGCCCATCCATTGTGGGTTAAAGTGCCCTTGCAGAAAGTTTCTTTGCCTTTCCTCTGATAGAAGGTGTCTTTATAATGGAATGTGGATTATCATGGGGAGTCAGTTCAGAGGGGGCTCAGCTAGGAAAAAAAAAATGGGACAAATATCACAAAATGACATATTTTAGAAGGTAGTTCCTTGGGCTGGTTTTGAATGCTCCTATCACCTGCTTCCATGATGCAGATGGGTATCAAGGAGTCAGAAGATTTTCGCCATGGTCTTTGCAGCAATTCTGACTTGGTTCTATGTTGTCCGTCAACTGAAGGTCTGAGGTGGTTGTTGGTACAGGATTTTCAATGTGCCACATGTCAACAAGAGAAGGAGGAATCTCATCATGTCCAAAGCAGTTCTTTAAGATACCAGCGATAGGCGTTCATAGCCTCCTGAGCCATTTTTAAAGGCTGCATTGGAAAGACGGCAAGATAGGTAAAAAACGACAGTTCTGCAATATCTTTAACAATCTTCCATTCCTTCAAGGCTTTATACCTCATCTTTGTTTGTGTGTGTGTGTGTGTGTGTGTTTTTCTTACTTAAATGAATCCTGCACCTCTCTCAGCCCAGGGGTGTAAAGAACACTGAAAATGCATCCTTCTGATATGTAGTGGTACTTTTTGTCCAAAGGGAGTCCTGCCTCAGTGGTACCCACTCTCTCTTCAAATTTTGAGAATTTAAAATTTAAAATTTGCAAAGAAGAGAGTCATGATTGGTTAGTGATAAACTCATGTAGGCCTGGGTTTTCCATCCTTAGTAAAGAGCACTAAATTTTAAGTCAAAATGCCAGGGTCTATACTAGAGTCTGTCATTTGCATGCTGTGTGCCTTTAGGAGAGCCACTCAACCTCTGTGAAATGCATATTCCTCTTTTAAGGTTAATCCTTATATATTCCCACCAGCTCTAAATTTTTCTGATTCTAACTCTATTGAGTTTGAATTCTTTTGTTTCTCTTGGTAGAAAGATACTTGGAAGCATCCTGATTCCTAAGAGAATCATCAGGGCAAATGTACCCAACGAAAGATTTCAAATGACTTTTAGTTGCTAAGAGTATGAAAACTAATGGTATCTACTTAAGGCAACTGGATCTAAGACAGATTAAAATTTAGTTTGGGCCATTTCCTAGTAGCCATTCAAAACTATGATGGTTAATCATGACTCCAGTATTCAGGGACAAATGTTCAGGATTCTAAATGAATTGAACATTAGCATTAGCATGGAGTTCTGGGAAATAATAAAGAAAACAAGGAAAAAGAAAGGGGAGGAGAGAGGAGGAAGGATGGAAGGAGGGAAAGGAGGAAGAAGAAAAACTTTGAGGAAAAAAATTAATGAGGTAAGCATCTCTCCAGGGAGGAAACTCAGAGTTCATTTAGGGTTACTGCAAGGCTTGAGTGAAAACTTAGGAAACTTTTAGCATAGCATTTGATAAGAAATCTCTATAATTAACCTTCTCATTCCTTCCAAATGACCCCCAAAAATCACATGCAAAAGAAAAACATTCAACTGTCTCTTTTGAAGCAACCGTATTGATTAGCCATCTTCGTAATTATGCTGTGTAACAAACACCTCAAACAAACTCAGAAACCTAAAACAATGAATGGATATTATTGCTCATTTGTCAGTGGGTCATATGGGGTTTGGGTGATCAAGGCTGGGCTACGCTGGGAAACTCTGCCCCAGACTGCAGTGGCAGTCTGTATGCGTGAGAAATGTGCCTCACACATTTCTCATTCTCCTTGGTCTAGCGGGATAGCCAAGGTGTGTTCTTCTCATTGGCAGATGGATGAAGTAATGAAAAATATGCAAGGCCTCTTAGGGAAGGCCATAGAACAGGCAGTTCTACCCATATGACACTGGCTAAAGAAGGTCACAGCGTGAACAGACATACTTCTCTAATAGGAAATGTCACAAGGCAAAAAGCATAAATAATTACAGAAATGAAGAATCAGGGCCACTGATGCAATCTATTTAACAAGCATCATTGTTTCACTGGTTCTTCTGGAATCCTTCTGCTCTGGCCCATGATCTGCCTTGGTGTCCTCATGTATATCTCTTCCTGGATTTCAACCATCTACCTCAACCCCGCATTACTGATTCCTCAGTCTTTCCTAAAACTCTGATCTGTCTCTTCTAACTTGCCATGTGGACAAATTCTCTCAGTGAGTTCAGTCTTAAAATACCCCAGAGCACTGGCACCTTGCTAAGTAGATCCCATCGGCTGGAGCAAGGATTTCTTCTAGCCTCTTGGGCTTAGGGAATGATGAATGGGAGCCATTCTGGCACAGGCACCAAAATGCTGCATGATGGCAAATTCTCTCACTTACTGAAACTCATTGCCAGTCTAGTTTCTCTGAGATGAGCCAATCTCACATTCCTTTCAAATCTTTGAAGTTTCTATGGAACTTTTTAACCTAGAAGTACCTGTATAACATGGAGATCATAAAAAGAGTTTGTATATCAAAGAGCAAGGTGAGGAGGCCAGTCTACCAGCCAGCACAGAGTTCAACAATCAATGAATCCATATGCTCACTTTGCTTCATACCCTACCAGTGTTAGCTTCTAGATCACAGCTAATGCTGAAAGAAACATAATTCTCATGGGTCGTCAGTTCTTCCAGTTTATAATGAGAAGTCAAAGGTAAAGCAAGGTCAAGTCCACAAATAGAGAATGGACTTCAGACACTAAATAAATTTAAATAAAATAAAAGTAAACAGAGTATTTGGGTGGGTATTTTATTTTATATTAATGGCAAGTTTCTTGTTAGCTACATGGAGCTGTCTCTCAGACTGTTCTTCCCAGGCTTGTCTATGGATATTTTGCATTTGATGAATTTCAGAAATTACTACCAGATGTTCTCACATTTCGATTAGAGTGTTGTGCTTTGAAAAGCAGATTATATTCTTCCCTGTGCATATGAAGTGGGTATGGAAGAGAAAACAATGTGTAGGTGTTAGTGAAGACCCCAGTTATTTCTGCAGTGGTCATTTTGCCTGGTATGCTCTTTCAAAATACATTCTAAGATCCCTCTTGGGATATTAGAGGGGCCCAGCCCTTTTGCTTCAAGGTGTATCCAAGTCTATGATGCCTCCAGAGGATGAGGCTGAAACTGGTGTCCAGGCGACACCACATCTTTCTTTGCCCAGCTTCTTCCTCTTCTTTGCCTTCTTTCTCACAGCTGGGTAGGTGTCTCTCAAGTCTTCCCTCAGCAAATCATTGCCCAAGATTTGGGCAGTTCCCTTGAGCACATGGACTTCATGAATTGTGGGGTGGCATAGCCACAACAGGGGTCCCTCTAAAGAAATAGTCCTCCTTTATTTTGGCCACGGTGGTATTGCTTCCTCCAGATAAGTCACTTTGGTCATGTCACTTTCTCTGGTGGCCATTTTCTACATCTGCGGAGTGAGGCTATTGGATTGTCACTCTCAAGTTTCTTTCTTGCCATAAAGTGTGTGATCTGTCATCTACCATGAGGCTGACTATGTAAAAAAAAGACATAGCTCTCTAAATAAAGCTGTATTTGTAAAAAAAATAATTGGGGGGAGGTATAGTATTCAGTAAGGAAAGGACTTGGTGTAAACTCACCCAGCCGTTGGAGTCCCTGTAGATCCATATGCTCTATGTCTCAGGACAAGGACTATTTCCATAACATGTGTTTCATGTTGAGCACAAACTGCTGCCCTAAAAACAGCCTGTGAGCATTTGGTTATACGCTCTGTGTCTCTGAGATAAGAGCAGAAGACGTGTTTTGAAAGGTGAATGATGGTTTCAAAGAAGAACTAAAATGTGGTGTTCTGCTCAGAGTGGTATGCTTTAATATTTGAAGGCATGCCCATCAATATTTCATGTTAATACACAAATTAATATTTAAACCTATTAAGTTCACCTAAGTAAAGTATTTTTATTTTCACATGAGTTCTCCAAAACCAACGTGTTTACCTTATTGAAGTCCATCATATATGTCAGTAGAAAACTTGCCAGCATTATTGGGAAGTGATGTCAGCAGGTCCATTAACCAGGGAGAGTGATTTGATGAAGCCCTGAACACTAAGGCTGCTTGAAGCCCAGGACCATGGAAGCAGGTGGGAGAAAAAGTGTCAGGATGGAGAGCATAAAGCCTAGCATGCAAAAACCACTGAAGTGCTGGGGTCACTCATCAGGAAATGGTATGCAGGTGGCTTGGGGGAAGCAGGTGTACAGGGAAAGTTGGATGGATGTCAACACTGCTTTGCTGCCTTTATATGGGCCAGCACTGTCCCCAGAAGGATCTCTTGGCCCCAAGACAGTGGAGAAGCATTTGGAACAGTCCAGTTCAGTAGTTTTCAGACCTCCTCCAGGGAGCTGCTATCAGGACAGGGCCAAGGGACAGAGTGGAGGTTGTGGGGGTGCAGGGGTAACACCATTCCACTTGTATCAGTTTTAAATATTAAGGGGGTGGTAGGGTGGAAAAGGTTTCTACTGTTTAATATGAACACTGGGAGTTACTCCAATTTTATTTCAGTTTTGTCACAAAGCAGTTTAATTGTTGGTCATGTAGCAAGTTGCATGTTAAAATATCTGATTATATAAGTGAATGAAAAGGCCTAATTCTAATAGAAAGATTTTGTGTGTTCCTGCATGTTTCCCAGTGTGTGTGTATAGAGGCATTGCCAAGTGAATCTTTCATGCACTGAGGTTTCTCTCCTGAAAGCTGTTGGTCTTTCAGCCTTTACATGGGTAATATAGTAGCACCAGAGGATGTGACAGCAAAGCTGTCAGCAGCATTTTCATCACCACCTGTATTTAAAGATGTGACTGCAATGCAGTCTACAACCTGGACTGGGAAAGGTGAAAGCCACTTCCCTCACATCCACCCACTTTAGGGAGGTGGGCTCTAAACCACAGGGGACAGGGGCTGGCAGATCCCCCCTTAAACCCCTATGGTTGATGGGGCCACAGACAGGCCTTGGGAGGATAGAGGACAGGGCAGTCTGCTGCCCCGGTGTCCCTGCTGTGGAAATGTCAGTAGGGCTGCTCCTTGAATCACAGGTTAAGATGTCAATTCTCTCTTCATAATGCTGGAGGCTGTGGGAAAAGGAAAATGAATCCTCTCCAGAGAAGCACTATGCCTTCTGAATGTGCTTCCTGCAGAGAATGGGCTGGGATTACGATTTTTTAAAAAAAATTTTGTGTTTTTCAGTATTAAACAAATAAGCACAAGAAAAATAAAGAGAGAGAGCAAAGGTGTTTTTAATGCAGACTATGTATACTTGTTGGTACTTAGAATGACTTTGCACAAAGCAGTTCTCAGGGATGGCTCCATGCTGTGTGCTCCTGGAAGGGCTCTGCCCAGAAGCCCAGTAAGCACTCTCTTGTTTGGATTTGAGCACTCCAAATCCATTCTTCTCCAATCAGAATGAAGAATGCAGACCCTGTAGTTCATATGAAAGTTTTGATTTCTGGTACTTAACATTCTCGAATCTCAGGAAAATAAATGTGAGAAGATCTATCTATTATTTGAAAAGTCAGAGAGATGCAGTTCTTGCACAAATCTTGCTTCACATGATGATATTCCATGACTTTGTTGAGTAACTTGGGTCTAGAGAAAACAGAGGAGCAGCTGTCATGGCAGCAGGAAATAAAGTGTTAATCTTTAGGCCTTCTTGCCTCATCTGTTGTCAGCTGGGATCAGAGGTGTGAGGAGTAGGGTGAGTGGGAGTCAGAGTGCAAAGTGACTTTCTTAGGAGAGCAAGGAAGGCACACAAATTATAAACCTTGTCATACTTCTTAAATCACAGGCTAAGCCCAAAGCAAACCTAGGAGATAGATAATTGATAAATCTCCTACAGAAAGTGTCATGGATGAGAAACTGGACTCGGGCACTGAGTAGGGGTGAGAAGTCAGAGGTGGAAGAAGCAGGGAAATTTCAGAATAAGGAACTTATTTTTCTGGAAAAGAAAAGCTTGAGAGGGACTCATTTTTCATCTTGACGTATCCTTAGGATATATTCCCTGGCCTGGTATTATTTTATTTCAGAGCTTGCCAGAATGAAAAACAAAGAAAAGGAACAAAAAAAGAAAAAGAAAGGAAGAAAAGAAATAAGTTCAAGCTCCAGAGATAAGATCTGTAGCATGATCCGTTTCTGGCAACCCTTTTCTCCTCTATTGAGGCTGAGCATCATAGGGTCTCAAGGTAGTGTACTCATGTTGATCCATTGTGGTACCCCCCCCAAAAAAATAGAAAGTCTGTTTTTATTTGTATCTCAACTTTTTAGATATTCTATTATAATGCATGTTTTATAAGGTATTCCAGTATAAAACACTGTGTGCAGGAATTGGTGGTCATTTTCAATAAAGAAGTTAGTGTCCACATGTTGGGGTATTTCACTGTAGAGGTACCAGATCGAATTGATTCATGGTCCTTGGTTTGGAAGCTCACCTAGAAACCTATGTGAGGTCTCGGGTGCTTCCTCAGTAACTCAGAGCTATTTGGAATTGGCATAGTATGCAGCTGCCTCTCCTGAGGCCCTGCACTGAAACTCAAACATTAGCTGTTGAAGGGATTAGAATGGCCCTTCCAGGAGCAGGAGTCTTCCTGCCTGTTTTGACCACTTCAGATTACAGAGCCTGGCAGAGGGCTGGTGTGCCAAAATATATTCACTAACATGTTCATGGAATGAATATGATTCCCCACCACCAGTCCTTCATACCAACATCTTAATAAATGCAAAAATACCAGTATTACTTTAGTAGAAAATCTCTCTCTTGTAGTTTTTGGCTGCAAATACTGAAAGCCCTTCGGGATTGAACTAAGCAGAAATGTCAGATGGGTCTGTTTTTGGAAATTTCCCAATTGCCTTCCACACCCATTGTCTACGACTGACTCCATCATGCCCCTGGTCTGCCATTGTCTTCCTCATAGTCCCTGGTGTCTCTCTGCCTGGGGCTTCTTGAACTGGGCCTCTTACTTCTGACCTTTGCTCTAAGGCTGGAGGTGAGGGTCATACAGTGGGTTCATTGTCTTCACCTGAAACACTCCTACTTTTTTCTATCAAGGAGCACAGGATAGCAGTCCCTTCACATTTCAGACTGAAAGGGAAATACACTGGGCCACATCTCTGAGCACAATAAAAGAGGCAGGAGCTTTGTTTGAGGAAAGCAGGGCTTAGAAAGTTTTGAGTTTGGACCCCTTCACCCACTGCCATGAATGGTTTCTAATATCTCCAGCTGTTCTCTCCAAATCAAACTGCCCTCCCTTGTTTGACTGCCTGGTAGTTTGGTTTGTCACTGGTTTGATATCTTTCCTGATGAAGACTTCTCCTGCTTTGCTTTGCTTTTTCTTTGCTTTTTTATTAAACTTTTTAAAATTTTTTAAAATTGATTATCATTTTATTTATTTATTTATTTATTTATTTATTTACTACTATGATTTCAGTCTCCAGTCCTTTCTCCAACATCATGTGGATCTCATTTTTTACTTTAACCTAGAAACTCAAACTCTGCCTCAGTCTCCTGGTCTGTAAAATGGGAATGATCATGTCCACCTTGTATGTGTATCAATACAACTTGCATGCCTGGCACTCAGTGTGCATGCCCACAAGCTGCCAGGAAATGTCAGGCAGAGCCAACACCTACCTCCACTGCTCCTGAAATACCAACCCTGTTTGTGAATGACACCATGCATCACAGAACAACATCCACCCATAGATCATGGGCAGCAAGCTTCTTCCTTCCAGTCTCAGGTGGTAGGGTCACTCCCAGCAAGACCAATCCAGGGATCTCAGAGTAACCTTAGGCATTTCCCTTTCATCTGTCCCTAAATCCAGTTGACCCCAACAATTCTCAACTCACATGACTCTAGAATTTTGAACCCTGTTCCCACTCTATAAAAACCTGATTATCGGGATGCCTGGGTGGCTCAGTTGGTTGAGCAGCTGCCTTCGGCTCAGGTCATGATCCCAGCGTCCTAGGATCGAGTCCCACATCGGGCTCCTTGCTCGGCAGGGAGCCTGCTTCTCTCTCTGCCTCTGCCTGCCACTCTGTCTGCCTGTGCTCGCTCTCCCTCTCTCTCTCTGATGAATAAATAAAATGTTAAAAAAAAAAAAAACTAAAACAGCAACAAAAAAAACCCTGATTATCACCAGTCCCTCTTCTCACTCAGCACTGTCCCCCCCCACCTCCGATTATTACCAGCCCCCCTTCTCAGTCAGTGTGATGGCTCTGGGGTCACCACTTTGATAGTATCTTTAAATGGCAAATCTGACCATGGTGGGATGAATGTTTGTGTCCCCCCAAATTCACAAGCTGAAGACTTAACCTCTGATCATCATCATCATCCTGGGTGTAAGAATGACGTTAGGGTTCAAAGCCAACAGTCAAGAAAGAATTCTTGAGATGTCTTTGGTGCAAAAAGGTGATTTTATTCAAGCACAGGGACAGGACCCCAGGCAGAAAGAGCTGTACTGGGGTAATGAGAAGTGGCCCATTATATACTTTTAAGTTGGGAGGGGGTTAAGCATAGCATAAGTCTCTAAGGAATTTTAGAAGCAAAATTCCAGGGCCTTGATAGAGCTAGCTATTTGGAAAAGGTCATTTATTACCATCTAATAAAACCTTAGTCAAGAGACCCTTCAGATGTATATCAGTGGGCCATATGCTTGGGGGATGATTGTCAACACATATCTTGCAGGGTAGAGATAAATTTTCCAAAAGAAATGTTTTATGTTAAAGTAGGCTTACAGGATCTGGAGGAGGTAGGGATGGGGGTCAAGCTAGGATTGCTTTTTGCCTGTAGCAAAGTGTCAACATCAAGGCAGTTGACTCGCTAGAGGAATGTCACTCTGCCTGTTTCAAGGACTGTCAATGGGCTCTAGGTAGTAAGGAAATTTAATGATTTTTCTTCTTCTTTGTTTCCCACATCAATCCTTATCATCATTACATTATAAAATACAGAATGGTCATATTTGGAGATGGGGCTTTTAAGTAAGTACTTAAGGTTAAATGAGGTAATAGGGTGGAGTCCTGATCCAACAGAATCTTGAAGAAGAGACACCAGGGTCCTCTCTCCACCATCTGGGAACACAGGGAGAAGGCACACATCTGCAACCCAGAAGGACACTCTCAGAAGAAACTGAACCCTACCAGACCTTGATCTTTTACTTTGTAGCCTCCAGAAATAAGTTTCTGTTGTTCAGCCACCCTGTGTCTGGTATTTTGTTATGACAGCCTGAGCTCTCCTGCGTAAAGGGCCTTACGGGTCTTCAGTGCCCATAAGGCTCAGTCTCCTAAGCCCGGCACGCTTTCCTACCACAGCATCCCTCTCCAGCGTCACCTCCAGCCACAGTTCTGTTCTTTGCCTCATTCTATTCCACAAGTATGCCTTATGTCCTTGTGTACCTCCAAAACTCATACTAGCAGGTCACCCAGAGTGCCTTCCTGAGTGCCCATCCATCCTCAAAACCCACTCAGACTTCTCCAGGTGGTCACACCAGCCTCCATGCTCCCATACTATGTAGACCTCCTTCCCCTCTGTTTCACTGCACATAGAGCCTGTGGTATGTTTCTCACCAAGTCTATTAATCTCAAAACAGGGACTTGATCTTATTCCTATTTTCTGCATCTGGGTTTGTACAGAATGTGGTATATATTATCCAGGTGCCCGGGTCATATTTGGTACACAAGTTAATAAACTGAGTATGCATAGCCTTGAAAGGATGAGAGTGTCTCCTTCAAAGAAAAATTACTTTAAAGGGTTTAAAATAAGCAAACAAAGAACAACTGTGAGGTCAGCAGCAGTCCCAAGCGAGGCAGTTACTGGAATGAAAAACTCCAAAGCTGTAAAGTCCAGTATATCAATTTTTACTTTAATGGATTATGCTTTTGACATCAAAAATAAGAACATTTTGTTCAGCCCTAGATCCAGAAGATTTTCTTTCTGTTTTTTTTTTTCCCAAAAGCTTTATGGTTTTATGTTTTACATTTAAGCCTATAACCCATTTTGAGTTAATTTTTGCATAAAATGTGAAACTTACGTCAAGATTCTTTTCTCTATTTTGTTCTCCTTATCTATAATTTTATCCTCTCACCAATACTATCCAGTTTGTATAACTACAGTCATAGAATGTCTTGAAATGTGCAGCGTTCCCTCACTTTATCTTCTTTTCCACAGTCGTTTCAGCTTTGCTTTTTTATATAAATTTAGAATCTTGTCTGTATTTTAGCTGTTTTGATTTTCTACATTTTATTTATTTATTTATTATTTTTATTGTGTTATGTTAGTCACCATACAATACATCATTAGTTTCTGATGTAGTGTTCCAAGATTCATTGTTTACATATAACACCCAGTGCTCCTGGTGGTGGGTATTAAGGAGAGCACATATTCCACATACATTTTAGAATAATCTTGCTGATACCTAAAGAAAAATAAACCTTCTGGGGTGGCAGTCACTTAAGCATCTGACTTCAGCTCAAGTCATGATCTCTGGGTCCTGAAATCTAGTTCTGTCCATGTTAGGCTCCATGATCAGCAGGGAGTCTGTTTTTCCCTCAGCCCCTTCCTCCCCGACTCATTCTCTTTCTTTCAAATAAATAAACAAAATATTTATAAAAAAGAAACTTTCTGGGATTTTTATAGGAATTCTGTTAAATTTGTCTATCAGTTTAAACAGAATTGATGTCATCATTATATTGACTTTCCCAAATCATGAACATCATATGTCTCTCCTTATATTTAAATTCTATTTGATTTTTTATGAGTTTTACAGTTTTTAGCATATAACTCTTATACATGCTTCATTAAATTTACTCTGAAGTATTTAACTTTTTGAGTAGTTGTAAATGATACTGATTTTTAATTTTGGTGTCCATGTATTCATTGCTAGTACATAAAAATAAAATTGATTTTTGTGTATTTATGTTGAATCATGCTGAATTCACTGGTTGTAGGAGGTTGGTTTTTCATTTTTTGTTGTTGTTGTTGTTTTGTTTTATTTTTGTAGATTTTGGGGGGGATTGTCCACATAGACAATCATGCCATCTACAAATAGTGACAGTTTATTGTCTTTGTTTTTGGTCTGTATGTCTTTTATTCCCTTGCTTATCTTATTGCACATGATAGAACTTCCAATGTTCTATGTTTAACTAAAATAGTGGGAACAGAAGTCCCTGACTTATTAATAATCTAAAAGGAAAAACATTCAGTCTTCTACCAATAAGTATAATGTGAGCTGTAGGTTTTTGTAGGAGCTCTTTATTAAGTTGAGTAATTTTTTTTTACTATATTTACTTTACTATATTGACTATATTATATTTATATATAATATATATCAATATTTACTATATATTATATATATACTATATATATTATATATACCATATATATTTACTATATTTAGTATAATATTTACTATATTCCTTTATTTTCTTTTTTTTTAAGATTTACTTCTTTGACAGAGAAGGAGATAGCAAGAGCAAGAACACAAGCAGGGGAGTGGGAGAGGTAGAAGCAGTCTTCTCACCTAGCAGGGAGCCTGATGTGGGACTTGATCCCAGGACTATGGGATCATGACCTGAGGCAAAGACAGATGCTTAATGACTGAGCCACCCAAGTTCACCTATTCCTATATTTTCAATGAACTTTTATCGTGAATAAGTGTTAAATTGTGTCAAATTATTTTTCTTGCCTCAATTAATAAATCATGTGATTGTCCTTTTTTATACTGTTAATATGGTAGATTGAAATTTGAATATTGAATCAACTTTGCATCTATGGAATAAACTCAATTCACTGTTGTGTGCAATTCTTTTTATATATTGCTTATTTTATTTGCTAATGTTTTATTAAAGATTTTTTGTGAACTAATTTTTCTTCGTTTTTGAGTTGGGAGCGTAGATTATTGAGACTTTCCTCTTTTCTAATGTACGCAGTCAGTGCTATAATTTTCCCCCCTCAACTGCCTGGATCATAGTGTTCCACTATTATCCTTGTGATGTCTAATATTTTTTAAATAACTTTTTTCTTTTTTTATGTTCATAAGGGATACTGATATGTAGTTTTATTTCTTCCTTTTTTTTTGTAGTATCTGTCTGGTTTTCATATCAAGTAATACTTTATAAAATGGATTGGGAAGTATTCCGTCTTTTATTCTCTGAAGAGATAGTGTAGAATTGATTTTGATTCCTCAATAAACATTTGGGTAGAATTCTTCAGTGAACACATATAAACCTGGAAATTTCTTTTTAGAGAGTTTTAAAATTATGAATTCAATTTCCCTAATAGTTATAGGCTCTACAAATTATCTATTTTCTATGAGGAGTTGTTGCAGTTTTGTTTTTCAAGGAATCAGTTCATTTCTTCTAGTTACCAAATTATGAGTGGAGTTGACAATTAGATTCTGCTATTAGCCTTGTGATGTATACAGTATTTGTAGTAGTGATAACCCCTGTTTCATTCCTTATGTTGATAATTTGTATCTTTTTCTTTTTTACTCTTGTTTAATGTTTGTTGAAGGACCACCTTTTGTTTTATTGATTCTCTACGTTTTCAAAGATTCTTTTTTTATTGATTCTCTCTGTTTTCAAAGAACCACCTTTTGTTTTATTGATTCTCTACTCTTTATTGTTTTCTGTTTTCATATTAATCTATTTGGTCCTTCTCACTATGCTTTGGGTTTTCTTTGGCTTATTTTTTTTTGGTGTTTGAGTTGGGAGCTTGGATTATAGATTTTAGAGTTTTTCTCTTTTCTAATATATGGATTTAGTGCTATAAATTTCCCTTTCATCACTGTTTTAGTTATGCTCCACAGGTTTTGATATGTTTTATTTTTATTTTCATTCAGTTTAATCTAGTTTCTCAATTGAGAGTTTATCTTTGACCTGTGCATTAATTAGAAGTATAATATTTAACTTTCAAGTGTTCAGAGATTTTCTTGTCATCTTTCTGTCATGAATTTCTGATTTGATTTCATTGTGGTTATAAAACATACTTTGAATAGATTTTAGTTCTTTTACATTTGTTAAGGTTTGTTTTATATTGCAGGATATAGTCCATCTCAGTATGTATTCCATAGGCTTTTGGAAACAAACTGTATTCTGCTGCTGTTGGTTGAAGTATTCTACAAATTTGATTATGTCCTATTGATTGATGATGTTGAATTCTCTGTATATTTGTTTATTTTCTGTGTAGTTGTTCTATCAGTTGTTGAGAGAGAGTTCAAGGTTTAAATCTCCACCCACGATTATGAGTTTGTCTCTTTATATTTTCATTTACTTTTTTTTTTTTTTTTTTTGCTTCACTTGGAAGCTTTGTTGTTTGGCACATGCTACTTTGCTCTGATCTCTGGTGTATACAATTTTTCATGGAAAATATACTGTCATTCCTATTGTGCCTCTCTTGCTGCTTTAAGGATTTTCTTTTTGTCCTTAGTTT
The DNA here is from genome assembly GCF_009829155.1 of Mustela erminea. Classification (NCBI taxonomy): domain Eukaryota; kingdom Metazoa; phylum Chordata; class Mammalia; order Carnivora; family Mustelidae; genus Mustela; species Mustela erminea. Next base: position 48,748,763 of record NC_045620.1, read on the forward strand.
TGAGAAATTTGACACTGATATGCCTTGGTATAGATTTATTTAATTTTTTTCTTGTTTGAGAGTTACTTAACTTTTTGAATTTGTAAGTTTATGTCTTCTGCCAAATTGGGATATTTGGGCCATTATTTCCTTGAGTACCTTTTCAACCCTGTACTTTTTCTCCTTTTCTTCAGAAAAAGGATATCAGAATTCGTTCTTTTGTTGCTTTACTTCTACAGGTTTCTGAGGTTATGTATTTTTCCCCCATTTTTTCTCCTTTCTTTATTTTTCTTCATTTAAAAAAATATTTTTATTTATTTATTTGAGAGCGAGCGAGCAAGGGAAAAAGAGAATGAGCTGGGGGAGGAGCAGAGGGAGAGGAAGAAGGAGACTCCTTGCTGAAGAGGGATTTCCCAATGCAGGGCTCAATCCCAGTACTCCTGGATCATGACCTATGCCCCAAGCAGGTGTAACTGATTGAGCTACCCAGGCGCCCCTTTCCTTTGTTTAGGTAGGGTAATCTCTTTTGTTCTATCATTCAGTTTACTAATTCTCTTTTCTGCACCCTCCATTATGCTGTTGAGCCAACTGACAGAGTTTTTTATTTTGTTATAAATTTTTCAGTTCTAAAAGTTTCATTCAGTTCTTCTTTGTGTTTTTATTTCTTTTTTTATTGAGACTTTTTTCTGTTGTTTTCAAGCATGTTTGTAATTGCTAGTTGAAGCATTTTTACAATGGTTGCTTTAAAATCTTTTTCAGATAATTCTAATAGATCTGTCACCTTCATTTCAGATCCATTTGTTGTATTTTCACCAAGTTTAAGATCTTCCTACTTCTAGTTATGAGGAATGATTTTAACTGAATTTTTGACTGGCATTTTATTATTATGTTTCAAGATCCCAGGTCTTATTTATGCCTCTGGTTTAGTTGACTTCCTCAATGCCAGTTATGCAGGGAAAGTTGTGTGCTTCTGCATTCCCATCAGGTAAAGGTAAAATCCCAGGATCATCCACACTGACACTTAAGGGGAGTGGGTTTGGTCACTGTTTAGCAAGGATGAAAGTCTCAGATTGCTACTCAGACTTTCTTAACATCATCCTAGTTTTGTGTGTGTGTGTGTGTGTGTGTGTGTGTAGGGGTGCAGGGGAGATGTGCAGGCCGTTTAGAGAGCAAACTTTTTCTTTTTTTTAAATTGTGACTTATAATCTTAATCATTTTTAGGTATACAGTTCAGCAATGTTAAGTACATTTGTATATTCACATTATTGAGCAATATATTTCTAAAACTAAAACTTTATACCCATTAAAATACAATTCTTCGTCTCCTCTCTACCATCAGTCCCTGGCATCATTCTACTCTCTGTGTCTATGAATTTGACTACTTTAGGTACCTCATATATGTGGAATCATACAACATGTATCTTTTTGCAGCTGACTTCTTTTACTGACTTTGTAGAATGTCTTCAAGGCTCATCCATGTTGTAGCATGTGTTAGAAGTTTCTTCGTCTCCTTCTTCTTTCTCTTCTTCTTCTTCTTCTTCTTCTCCTTCTCCTCCTCCTCCTTCTTCTTTTTTTTTTTTAAGAATGAGTGATATTCCATTATATGTATAGACCACATTTCCTTATCCATTTATCCACAGAGCAGAGAGTAGGATTTTGTTTCCCCCTAGTCCACATTGCTTGGCATTTCTGGGTTTCTCATTTCTTCAGCTCCACATCTGGAATATGAAGTAAAATGAAAATCAGGAAATCTCAGTATTATATTATCTCTTGTGTCCCAAAGTCTCTGGTCAGTCTGTCTTCCCTCTACCTCTATGAGTTTTCTTACATTTTGTCTTGAATAACATCCAGATTTTTGTTGTACTTACTGGGAAACATAGGGTCAAATATATCTACTTCATCTTCCTGGAAGCAGAAGTCTGCAACTGACTTTTATGTTAACTTACAATGAGTATACTACTGTTTTTGAAAAAGCTGGTGTTCAAAAAATATTCTAAAAATCTGATTTTTTACTAAATCAAGTAATATTTTCTTCCTTTCTCATTGTAAGTTCATATTGTTTTACTTTTGAGAATTTCTTTCTCAATAATTCTGCAGTTCTTAATTTGAAAACATGAAATTCATTTTTAAAGGAACTTTAAAAGTGCTTGGCTGGCTCAGTCACCTGACTCTTCATTTGTGCTCAGGTACTGATCTCATAGGTTGTGAGTTCAAGCCCCACATTGGCCTGCATGCTCAATGGGAGTCTGCCTAGATATTCTTTCTCCCTCTGCCCTTCCCCCAAATTGCACATGCTTTCTTTTTCAAATAAATAAATAAATCTTAAAAAAAAAATGAACTGTAGCTCAAAGGGCTCTCTTCTGCTATTTGCAAAACTCAGTTTCCTTTGTCAGTATTGACTATTTGGTTAAGTATCCCATAGTCCTTTCTGTGTGTTGAACTTGAAACCCCTGACACAAGTCTATGTTATTGGACTGTGCTTTCAGAAGGTCAGGAGATAAATTCTTTAAGTAGTCTCCTAGGTTACTTGGAGCCATAAATGCTTTTGAATTTTGAATACTTCATAAAATTTAAACCTGCTAGGAAAATGATTTATTATTTATCTTTAGAAAAAAAAATGCTGGGTTTCCTAACAGCACAGATATGAGATCTCATAGTCCTCCAACGTTCTCTGTATGAGAAATGAGGCACTTGGCTGAATTAGGAAACTGCTCTGATCAGGGGTAGATCTTTTGGAGCCCAAAGAAATGTACTCTTTGTGAAAACTCTTCTATATGAAGGACTATAAGTATAAATAAATCTTGATCCTACAATCTATCTGCCATAAAATGCCCCTGAATTTAAAAAGAAAAAAAAATCCTAGGCTAAAATATGTAACTTCTAATGATACTATAAAATAGTTTGAAATACTGCTGAATCACATATATCTTTCCATCTTCTTGGATAATACTGATAAAACTACAAAACAAAAGCAACTATAATGGCTCAAATGAACAAATATATGACTCTAAGATAAATGTAAAAATTTTAAAAAATCATAAAAAATTTTCTAGCTTAATTTCTCCTTCAAAATTAAAATAAATAAATAAAAGGCATACAGGTTTAACTTTTATTCCTATGGTGCTAATAGGAAATGCCTCCATGTTAGTAAGGATGTCCTTATACAAGGCATAAGCTGCTAGAAGCCTAGGCACCTGATTTTGTGTTGATGGGTACTCTTAAACACAGAATTTAAGAAGCTCCCCCTTAAGACCTCTTCTCTTAAAACAGACTTGTTTTGAACAGGAAGTCTTGATGACATAGCATAATAAATAGGTGAAAATCTCAAAGCTTTAGTGTATGCAGTTAACAATAGAAACTTTTGTGATATGTGTTATCGTAGCTAAGTGCCATCATGAATATCAACCAAATATTAGGTCTGAGGTAAGTCTCAACTGCCTAAATGAGTTAATGAAAACTGCTGTTCTGCAGTTATGGCTCATCGCATCATATTATATATCACAAGTTTGTAGGCAAGGAATCCAGACAGTACTATGTTTTGTTATGTGTCTAATCACTTTTGAGGTCCCCCAAACCCAGCATGGAGTCCAGGCCATCAGTGACCACTGATGAAGCTTGGTTGAATGAACGAATGAATGAATGAAGTTGAAAGGACTTGAAGTAGCATCTATTAAAAATAATTGGAAATTTCCTAATTACGGAATTGATGGCCAACTGAGATGAGTGATATGGCAACTGAAAATTCTGATCAAGCTGAAGATGTGAGCTGGGTAAGCCATGCATGTGCACTAGAATGCAGTTGTTCTACCCATGCGGCAAGGATATTAAGGGGACACTTTTTTTAAGTACATTTTAGTGCATGAATGCTGAAGTTTAAAAAAAAAATAGAAAGAACTTGAGGAAATATGAACTTTTAGGAGAATTTCATGGCCATCATTTCCAAGGGAAACTTTAAACTTGTCTTCAGATAATCTTAATGACCTGAGCAGGGTAGGAAGTTCTGTCACACAGCAGCCACAATATCATTCACTTGCCTTGGAAGCTTGATGCCAGAGTGACTGCACAGCTGTACTGCTTGAACATTTTATGGAGCCTTAAGAAAATCCAATTTCATTAGTAACAAAAAGTTTGATTTTAGTAGTAATCTATCTATTTCTAAAATGTCAATGCTGTTCTAAAGTAAATGGAAGCAGAATTTGTCTTCCCTGAAATTGAATTCTTGTTCAATAGATAAACTTTTATTGATGCCACAGCCTTTGAAGAAGCACAGAGTTTATGGTGCTGGTGAGGAGCCTGGAGACAGACATAATGAACAGGGATGAGTTCAGATTTGTCCTCTAGTTAACACCGAGAGGAAGTAAGACAAATGATCAAGATGCTGAAGTTCCTGCTGACATCTTTTTGTTAAGGGTTGTGGCTAAAAATCAGCATAGTGTAGGGCTGTGAGAAGAGCCTCTGGAATCTGGTACCCAGAGCACATCTGTTGCATCTGACAAATGCAGAACCTCTAAGGTTGCAACAGGGAGTCAGGAGCAGGAGAGAAGCTTCCAGTATGAAGCAGTTGGATCTGCAAAGAGGTACCATTTGTTTGGGTCCATGGGGCATACATGTATGCATGAGACTCTCCCCTCTAAGTCTCCAGTGGGAATCATGGTGACCTCTGGGATGGTCAGACCACTCTGGGTCGACCAGAACAACAGCCTCTTGGAGGAGGAGCAAGATGGTGAAGGAGTAGTAGACTTAAATTTTGTCTGGTCCCAGGAATTCAGCAAGATAGTTACCAAGCCATTCTGAACACCTACAAACTCAATAGGAGATTGAAGAAAGAATAACAGCAATTCTATGAACAGAAAAGCTACCATATTCTGGAAAGGTGGAATGTGTGGAGAAGTGAATCCAAGGCAATATTTAGGAATATACACAGTGCGGGGAGGGAGCCTCTGTCAGCCAGCTATCATCAAGTGATAGAGCAGCAGAGCACAAAATCAGAACTTTTAGAAGTCTGTTACACTGAGGGATGTATCTCCAGTGGCGAAGTGGGGGGTGGAACCTCACTGGAACAATGTAGTCTCAGGACCCTCAAGGTCACAGAAAAACCAGGTGTGTCTGAATGTGGCGGAGCTCCCAGGTATCAGAGTAGGGAAGGCAGCGGGGATGCAAAATCAGAGTCAAGGGCTGGGATCTCAGCTCAGGGATGCTATAAACCATGATCTGTGGCACAGTCAGGATACTACTCTTCAAGCAGGGACCCAATAAATGACATATCTGGGAAGACTCCTTTCCCTCCCCCAGAATGAGGGGCATAGAAGCATACTGCAGGAACCTGCTGGGTTTGGAGAATTCACACAGGGTCATGTACCTGAGATAGAAAAGCTCAGTCACAGGCCAGGTGAGCATGGAGCACGGTCAGAGTCTAGGAAGAGAGGAATGATTGAGTGCTTTTCTCTGAGAGCTCACTGAGGAGGGGGACTCTGAGTTCTCCCCTCCTCCAGGGCTGAAAATTGGGAGGCTGCCATTTGCACTCTTGTTCTCCAAAGCTATACAAAAAGCTTTCAGGGAACAAAAGCTACTGAGAGCAAACCTGAACAGATTACTTAGCCTGGGCCCTGGCAAGGGTGGTACAATTCTGGCTGGGGCAAAGACATTTGAGAATCACTGCAAGAGTCTCCTCCCCCAGATGATCAGCAAGATTATCTAGCCAAGACCAAGTTTACCGAGCAATGAGCACTGCAAATCTCTAGCACTAGAAGAATAGAGCACATAGAATTCATGACTTTTCCCCTATGATTCTTTAGTCTTTCAAAGTTAATTTTTAAAATTTTCTTTCATTTTTTAAAAAATTTTCTTCTTTCCTTTTTCAACCAACATCATATCAATTCCTTGTTAAAAATGCTTTTAATTGGGACACCTGGATGGCTCAGTGTTAAAGCTTCTGCCTTCGGCTCAGGTCATGATCCCAGGGTCCTGGGATCAAGCCCCACATCAGGCTCTCTTCTCAGCAGGGAGCCTGCTTCTTCTTCTCTCTACCTGCTTGTGATCTCTGTCTGTCAAATAAATAAATAAAATTTTTAAAAAATCTTTTTAATTTTCATTTTTAAAGTTATATTCTATCCCTTCAACATATTTACCCTTATATATATGTTTTAAGATTTTATTTATTTACTTGACAGACAAAGACCACAAATAGGCAGAAAGGCAGGCAGAGAGAGAGGGGGAAGCAGGCTCCTTGCTGAGTGGAGAGCCCGATGCAGGGATCGATTCCAGGATCCTGAGATCATGACCCAAGCTGAAGGCAGAGACTTAACCCACTGAGCAACCCAGGTGCCCCTACCCTTATATTTTTATGTATAAGTTTTTCTTTCCTTAAAATTTTGGAAGGCAGTTTCTTCTAACAGACAAAAATATACCCCAAATCTAGTGTGTGGCTTTGTTTTATATACCAAACTGATCATATACTTTTTTCCCTTTCTTCTTCCCCTGGTTTCGGGTGTCTTCTGATTTGATTAGCGTATATTTTCCTGGGGTCGTTGTTACTCTTTTAGCATTTTGTTCTCTCAATCATTTATTCTTCTCTGGACAAAACAACAAGGTGGAAAAATTCACCTAAAACAAAAAAAAAAAAAGGAAAGAAAGGAAAAAGAACAAGAAGCACTACCAACTGCTGGGGGCATAATCAATATGGACATTAGTAAGGTGTCAGAACTAGAGTTCAGAATGATGATTATAAATATGCTAGCTGGGCTTGAAAAAAGCATAAAAGATACTAGAGAATCCCTTTGTGGGGAAATAAAATCCCTTTCTGGAGAAATAAAAGAACTAAAATCTAACCAAGTTGAAATTTAAAAAAGTTATTAGTTAGGTTGAATCAAAAATGGAGGGTTTTACTGCTCGGATAAATGAAGCAGAAGAAAGAATTATTGATATAGAAGACAAATGATGGAAAGTAAGCTGAGGAAAAGAGACAAAAACTACTGAACCACGAGTGGAGAATGTGAGAGATAAGTGATACCATAAGACAAAACAATATTAGAATAATTGGGATTCCAGAAGAAGGAGAAAGAGATAGAGGTGCAAAAGGTATATTGGAGCAAATTTTGGCAGAGAACTTCCCTAATTTAGGGATGGAAACAGGCATCAGAATCCAGGAGAGAGAGAACCCCCTCAAAATGAATTAAAAAGGTAGACATCCCATCATCTAATAGTAAATCCTACATGTCTCAGAGACAAAGAGAAAATCCTGAGGCAGCTCTGGAAAAGAGGTTTGCAACCTACAATGGTAGAAATATAGGATTGTCAGAAGACCTATATACAGAGACCTGGCAGGCCAGAAAGAAATGGCATGATATATTCAGAGCATTAAATGAGAAAAATTTGCAGCCAAGAATACTATATCCAGCTAGGCTGTAATTTAAAGTAGAAGGAGAGATAAAAAGCTTCCAGGGCAAGAAAAAAAAAAATGAATTTGCAAACACCAAACCAGTCTTACAGGAAATACTGAAAGGGGTACTCTAAGCTGAGCAAGAACTTAAAAGTAACATAGACCAGGAAGGAACAGAGACAATATACAGTAACAATCACCTTACAGGCAATACAATGGCACTAAATTCTTATGTTTTGATAGTTACCCTGAAGGTAAATGGGCTAAATGCCTTAATCAAAAGAAACAGGACACCAGAATGGATAAAATAATAATAATAATAGTAAGACCTATTGATATGCTGTCTAAAAGAAACTCATTTTAGACCCAAAGACACCTTCAGATTTAAAGTGAGGGATAGAAAAAAAATAAATTGAGGGGTAGAAAACAATTTACCATGCTAATGGACCTCAAAAGAAAGCTGGGGTGCAAATCCTTATATCAGATAAATTAGATTTTAAGCCAAAGACTATAATAAGAGATGAGGAGGGACACTATATGATACTTAAAGGGTTTTCCCAACAAGAAGATCTAACGATTTTAAATATCTATGCCCCCAACATGGGAGCAGACAATTATAAAAACCAATTAATAACAAAATCAAAGAAATACATTGACAATAATACAATAATAGTAGGGAACTTTAACACCCCCCTTACTGAAATGGACAGATCATCTAAGCAAAAAAATCAACAAGGAAATAAATGCCTCAAATGACACACTGACCCAGATGGACATCACAGATATATTCAGAACATTCTATCCCAAAGCAACAGAATACACATTCTTCTCTAGCACCATGGAACATTCTCCAGAATAGATTGCATCCTGGGTCACAGGTCTCAACTGTACCAAAAGATTGGGATCATTCCCTGCATATTTTCAGACCACAATGCTCTGAAACTAGAACTCAATCGCAAGAGGAAAATTGGAAAGAACTCAAATGCATGGAGCTAAAGAGCATCCTACTAAAGAATGAAAGGATCAACCAGGAAATTAAAGAAGAATCTTTTAAAAATTATGGAAACAAATGTAAATGAAAGCACAACTGTTCAAACCCTGTGGGGCACAGCAAAAGTAGTCCTTAGAGGAAAGTATATAGCAATACAAGCCTTTCTCATGAAACAAGAAAGGTTTCAAGTACACAGCCTAACCCTAAGAGCTAGAGAAAGAACAGCAAAGAAAACCTAAACCCATCAGTGATGGTACAGCTTCAGGCTTATGGGGCAGCTCCACTGCAGCTTCAGGGTGTTACTGCTGTCCACAGGCTACCTTGTGACTGCCAGTGCTGAGCTCAGGCCACCAGGCTGCAGAACATCACTATCCTGGGGCCAGGCTTCACTCTGTCTGTCCCTGCCCTGGCCAGGGACACATATGTGTGGAGTTCAATAAACATATATACAGTACTGTCAACATATTTTCTCATCCTTATGATTTTCTTAATAACATTCTCTGTTCTCTAGCTTACTTTATCATAAGAATTCAGTATAAAATACATATAATATGTATTAATCAAGTATTTATGTTATTGGTAAGGCTCTGGTCAGTAGCAGTTGTAGGCTATTAGTTAAGTTTAAGGTAGTCAAGGGTCATACTCAGATTTTTGACTGTGCAGCAGTTGACACCCTTCACCTCCACATTGTCCAAGATCACTTGGAGTCAACAAGGAGTATTGCACACTTTGGTGAGGGCCACATGCCCTTTCCATAGTTTACCTGAGAGATAAATAAATGTGCTAGACAATCCCAAATTCCTAAGGCCTGGACATGATTCTCTGCCAATAATCTTGTACTCAGTCTTTTTTACAGGGTATAAAACAGGGGAAACATGATTATCTGTGTACACATGTTTGTGCATACATGCAGAGCTAGGATTTCAGATTGGGAGATGGGAAAGCAGAGTCTTATTTTTAGCTCTTCTTCTGATTTTTCCTGACTATAGTAGCAACTCTCTCTTCTTTGGAACCCTCATCAATAATATGAGAATGTCCTGACACTGGTGTGTACACTGTAGATAGACTGTTAAGGTGAATGAGTCGCTACTTAGAAAATTATTGATTTGCCACTTGGACTCAGAGCATGGTATGTTGGTTGTATCATTTCATTCCTTCAATATTTATGGTCTTCAATAAAACTCCATAGTTTTCTCAAGTTTTAGTTTTACTGTGTATCCTAATTTTCTTTCCTCTACTTTGTTTATTATTTAACCTATCAATCACAAGTCTTTAAGGTCTTGTCAGGATCACCAAAGACCTTCCCACTGTATTGTCCATTCCTAGGGCTTTTGGTCCTCATCCTAACAATAGACACCATACTGGACATGCCTGCCCTGGAAATTTGAATCCCCAAAGCACCTCTAAATAAATTACATGACCGGGCTTTTCCATTTTAGTAAAGGATGCACTATCCACCCATTTACTATATCCCAAATGCTAGGAATAGTTGTTAACATATCTCTCTCAAATCCCACATCCAATCCAATAGTAAATCTTATTGTCTCAAAGTTCAAAACATCTCCCAAATTTGAAACTTTTTGCCATATCCACATAACCTAACTGACTCATCATCTTTTATTTTCTGGACACCACCAGCATCTTGTCTTCTTATACTGCAGTCAGTTTAGCAAATAGCATCCAAAGTGAACCTCTGAAAGTGTAAATCTGAGTTTCCAGGGAGGCCCCCTGAAGCCATCAACAGGCCCTGGGGACCCCAGGAAGGGCTGCATCACCCCTGTGCCTAATGCCCTTACTGTGCCTCTTCCCAATCTTTCAAGGATTCTCATTGCACTTGCACTAAAATCCTAACTTCTTATGATGGCCCCCAAACACCTTAAATTGTCTAGTCACTTGGAGCACTGTATTTTCTGAAGGCAGTCAAAGCTACATATTTATCACAACCATGACTTTCCTCTTATCCCTTGAATCTGGGCTTTGACCAACAGGAGAGAGCAGTTCTGATGCTATATTAGTGTTCTAAGAACTTCCTCCTGGACCCTTCAGCCTGTCAGCCAGCAGGTGCCTGCAGCCCTGACTGACCCCTGACTGTGGCTTCACAAGAGACTGGGAGTCACAGCCATGCAGCCAAGCAACTCCTGAATGTTTGACCAACAAAATCCATGAGGGACAATAAATGGTAATTATTGATTTAAGCCACTGAGTTTCGGGTGACATTTAATTACAGAATTGCCCGATTTTCTGACTTTGGTTCAACCACTCTGTGCTGCTCGAAAAGTTAAAGCTGATTTCTGCCTCAGGAAGTTTGTGTTTCCTGTTTTTTTCCAAGTCAAAGAAATCTTCCTTTTCTGATGTTGCCATATGGTTACCTTCCTCACTTTGTTCACATACTTGTTTGAATGTCACTTGCTAGGAGGGGCCCCTTCACTGTCTAAACAGAAATGCCCCATTCCTACCTCCACAATCATTCTGTAGCTCATTACTTGTCACTTTTCTTCACTGGTCTTTCCATCACCTGAAACAACATGTCTATGTATTTGTTTATGTATCATCTGTCTCTCTCTCATGAGAATGTAAACTCCAGGAAGTCAGGGGTTTAAAAAATCTTTTTCAACAGTAGATCTCCAGAACCTAGAACAATGCCTGGCACATTAAGGGGGGGGGGGCAGTCTCTGCTAGAATTTCAATATCTACCTAACATATATAGATATTGATGTAATACCACCTTTCACTATTTTCTCCAGAATATATGATGATTTCAAACAAGTTAAGAGTCATTTAGTTTTGCTTATAATTAAACATAGATCCAGAGAATGTATTTTTATCATAGACCTTGATATAAAATATCTGACTCACTTTCTGTAATTAAGGATTTTATTTATTTATTTATTTCATTTTTTAAAGATTTTATTTATTTGGGGCACCTAGGTGGCTCAGTGGGTTAAAGCCTTTGCCTTCGGCTCAGGTCATGATCCCAGGGTCCTGGGATTGAGCCCTGCATCAGGCTCTCTGCTCAGCAGGGAGCCTGCTTCCCTTCCTTTCTCTCCCTGCCTCTTTGCCTACTTGTGATCTCTGTCTGTCAAAGAAATAAATCCTTAAAAAAATAAAATAAAATAAAAAAGAGTTTATTTATTTATTTGACAGAGAGACAGATAGAGAAAATACAAGCAGGGGGAGTGGGAGAGGCAGGAACAGGCTTCCCGCTGAGCAGGGAGCCCAGTGCAGGGCTGGATCCCAGGACCCTGGGATCAAGACCTGAGCCAAAGGCAGACACCTAATGGCTGAGCCACCAAGGTGCCCTTAATTAAGAATTTTAAAGGGTGTCTATGGAACAACAGGAACAAATATCAAACTTTTGCTCTAATATGTCCCATTATCTAGTCTCATGGAAATGTGGGTAACCTGACCTTGGCCAAGGTTAACCTTGGACCTCTGGAAGGGTCTAGGAGTTTTTATCCATCAGTTTAGAGACAATAAGAGTGGGATATCCTATTCTTAGGAATAATACCCCTATAGGAGAATAGGCTGGATTACAGAGAACCATATATTCCTTGGTTCCCTTCATCAAGAGGTGAAATCCATGCCACTCTCTTCGAACTTGAGTATATTCTGTGGATGGTTTGAGGAAAAAACAATGGCATAAATAATGCTTACATGAGACCTTAAGACACTGGTAGCTTCCATTTCCTACCTCCTTGAACACTTGCTTGTGTTGCTGTCAGACTCCTAGAGATCTTGCAATGGCATGGATGAAGAAGGGATTAGCTGAGCCCAGTCTCCCAGCCATCTTTATAAAGTACTGGTTAAGTAAGTGAAAGCCACCTTGACCCTCTAGACCAGACCAGCTGCCACTAAACACCATCAAGTGACCCTAATCAACATCATATGGAGCAAAACAATCACCAAATTGAGCCCAACCAGAATTCCTGACCCACTGATTGTGACCAAAAGGGAGTGATTATTGTTTGGTCTCTATGTTTTGTGCTTTGTTATAAAATGATAACCATCAGAGAAAAGTGCTTTTACCCTTTCATTTCTAAGATTAGTCCTCTTCCCTGATATAATCCTACTCATTCATTCTAGGGACCTAATGCCAAGGACAACCCTGGGAAACCCTGCTAAAAGCTTTTGCTTACTTTTTCTGCCTGGCAAAAAACACAAATACATCAAGAAATAATTAAAGTCACAGTCCCAATTCTTAACTTCTTTTAATTGAGATCATCAAAGAGAAATAGATTTCATTACATGCACAGCATGAGGGCTGCATTATGTGGAGTTCATGCTTTATTCATTCAAATGGTTACATTTCACTTACTGTTTTGTTGCAAATAAGTGACTTAAATTGGGAAAGTAGAGAGAATAATTTAAACTAAAAAGTAAAATCTAATACTTGCAAGATTGTTCTGTCAGGAGTGAGACTCCTGAAATAAATCTTTAATGACTAATGTAAAAACTTAATATAGTACATATACCTTTGGAAGGACAATATATTTAATTACTCTTGGACAGCAAAGGCAACAACGTTCACTATAGACATACACATCTTTCCAAGTGGAAATACGCCTTTACAACAAGATCTATCCTCTCCCTTCCTATTTTTAAGGATCTTTTCATTCTATTTTAACTACCTTTTAAAAATATATTTTATTGTATCTCTGACATTTTTATTGTTAGAAATGTTAGATATTGAATAGTGGAATGAAAATGAGATTCATTTCTAATTCCTGACCCTAGTGATAACCAAAAATTAACACTTTTTCTGTTATATTTCTATGTAAATTTATATATATCCCCACTGCCTTTTAAGAACAGAAGGATGTATATGTCGTCTTTTTTTTTTTTTAAGATTTTATTTATTTATTTGACAGAGAGAACACAAGTAGGCAGAGGGGCAGGCAGAGAGAGAGAGAGGAAGAAGCAGGCTCCCTGCTGAGCAGAGAGCCCGATGCAGGGATGCAGGGCTCGATCCCAGGACCCTGGGATCACGACCTAAGCTGAAGGCAGAGGCTTTAACCACTGAGCTACCCAGGTGCCCCATGTATGTCATCTTATACATAAATAGATAATATCCCTGGTATTCACTGTGTTTTTTTAATTGACTAAATACATATTTATTCTATTATCTAGGAAAAAATTTCATGGCAGGTTTTCAGTCATAGGGATAATTTGTTATGAGATGGCAGCCATCATCAGTGCCTGGTGTAGACTGATTAATCAACTGGCATGAGCCAAGCAGTAGTGACCACTTGTGTACTGAATAACAGCTATTAAAGTATAAAGTATCTGGAAAAAGAAGGTTAAAAAAAGAAGGTATAAAGTACCTGGAAGGTTAAAAAAAGAAGGTATAAAGTATCTGGAAGGTTAAAAAAAAAAAAGAAAAAAAAGATTTACATAAAATCTAGCTCTTGCTATTAAAGGGCTTGTGAATCAGTGGGAAGCATAGGCTATAACAGGAGGATTGTATTGTAATATGTTAAATGTACTAATGGATATATATCCTAAGTGACAAAGGGGTGGAAAAAGGGCTCATTTACTGCCCTTGACATAGTTATACTGTCCTGGCTAACTTATATTAATGGTTTATAATTAAAAGAAAAAATTATTCAAGATAAGGTTGAAGCTGAAAATCAAATGGCCATTATATGGGAAAACAAGGCCAAGATAAAATGTGAGGCACAGCCCAAGATTATGTTAATATACAGAAGACACATCCTAAACACCGTCCCTCTTGCTACAGATAAGCCACACATTAGATTCTACTTTTCATCACTTAGTGTGACATAACTATTTATGCAGTTACCAGCTCTGATAGGATATAAGCAAATGATCTGCTCTAGAGAAATGATTTTTTTCTGACCACTGGTAGGGATCACTTACTTTAATATACAAATCATTCCATATTCACCCCTCACCAAAAATATTTACCCTTGTCACACTTTGGATTGTCTTTCTACTTTTGCTACCAGAAATCGCCTAAAAATTGAATATGCGAATGTGAATTGACATTTGAAGTTTATTTTGTTTTAATTTAAACTGTCAATTCAAGGATTAACTTTGCCCATAACAAGCTATTTAGAACATAAAGGTGTTCTTTGGCTGAAGTGAGAGGCTTCTGGGTTTGGAATTAGTATAGACTCCTCTTGGAATCGTGCCCACCAATCACCCCCTGGAGTTATACCTGAGCTTTTTTAGTCTCAGCTTTCTCTCCTCTCAGAGATAGGTTGCTGCTTATCTCACAAGAATGCCCTAGAAAGATATAAAGTATGTGAAGGGCCCTGCACAGATCTTGGCCAGCAGAAGTCTGGTAATGCCCAGTCTCCTCTCAATAGAAGCACCCAGCAAGTTCTTTTTCCATGTCATAGTTAACTCTGACTGCGCCTGGAGGTTCAGAAAAGGTGAAAAAGGTCCCTAAACAGACTTTCTCTGTGAAAACACAGACCCCTGGGGGGGCAGTAGCTGATCCCCCTTGTGGTGGCCTTCCTGTATTCTTCAGAAACAATTCCCCCTTTCTACACATTAAACTACCATCTTTTCAGCATCTATCCCTGAGGAGGCATCTTCTTTTCTTCTCTTAGGCTCTGGAGAAATTGCTTTTGCTACCAGAGCCACCTCATCTCTTTGAAGCTACTCAGAGGGACCCTTATGCCCATACTATAAAACTGCACGGGACTGGATTGGATCAGGAGGAGATGGGTCAACTTCAAGTGCATAATGCCTTTTCCCAGACAGACCACTGGAAACTGAGACTTGGTGTCAGAATCCAGACTTTTAGAGCTCTAATTTAAGGAAGCCACCTTCTACAGCTGCCTCAGTATCAGACACTATTGGTGCTCCACCAATGTCACTATGGATCCCTTAATACTTCTGTACAGCCACGCTCCAACTTCCTTGTGCTTTGTTGCTGATGGCTCATCATATGCCATACTCCTGAGAACTGTCTTTAAGCTGGTAGAATTGTTTGGAAGCTTACAGCCCTCACCACTCGCCATCGCTGGGGCTGACTGAAGCAGAAGCTCAAAATCCCAACCCTCTGGCTTCTGATGGGACAGGTTAACCTGAGGTATAATTCAAGATCCAGAGCTCCCATGGGAACAGGCTAAGTCTGGGTCTCCATTTGATATTGCATCCCTTCCCTACTCTGCCTTATCGCATTGCCGATTTCTCCCAGGAAAATGCCCATAATAAAACTGACAGGTAGACCCTTGACTCAGGATTGGCTGTTGGAAGAATCCCACTTACAAAACTCTTCAGGGGTCTAGAATTCTAGGACTCCTCCAAACTTATCAGGATCATGTCCTAGAGGGCCCATTTCTAAGCCTCTCCTAAAACCTTGCATTACCTCTCCTCTTCCTTGTCTAATTCCTTTGGTCTTCACTCTGGTGAAGATACAATGTTTCATCTCTGGATGAACAGATGATTGACAATACTTTGGCAAATAAAGAAGTTATCCCCTTTATTGGTAATCTTCATTTAAATCTTATCAACAAATCACATAATTTCAGAGCTAGGAATGAGCTAAATAACAATAAATCTACTATTTTTAATTGTCTACTATGTTCTAGACACTTACCTAGTTAAATAAAACCAGGCAATATTTGTTACATTCCTGCCCATGTGAGAATCCACCCCATGGTGTGATACATGGCTCTAAGAGAAAGGAAAGATAGCTACTGCCTTTAAGGAATCTGCAACCTGTGTTACATCTGATCTTTAAGGCAACCTTGAAGAGCAGCTGTTGTTTCCTTCATTTTACATTTGGGAAAGGATTCTTCCCAAAATTAATGTACTGATGTTCATTCATCCAGGAAGTATCCCCAAGTCTGATCAGTCTTGGACTTTGTAGTTCTCTACTATGGGAATGTGCTTATTCTCAAAGTTATTGAGAGGCCCACTGAGATTTCCCTATCTGTCCCTATCCTCCATCCCTTGGCCACTGCCCTCATTCAGGTAAGTAAAAATAAATTTCTAAGAAGATAAAGAACAAGAACAGGAATGTGTCATTGACTGGGATGCTCAGGTGTCTGTCCCCTATGTCAACCCTCTTCCCATCAGACTATAAAGCTTCCCTTTGTGTCAAAACTCCTCAGTAAGATTTTAAGTTCTTGAAGATGGAAAAGAAGCTCCATTTCTTTTGTTTCTTCCTCAGTTCTAGAAATGTAATAAGTACTTCAATATAAGTTGAATCTGGTAGTGAAATGAAAGAAAGGATCCATGCATTATTGGCTCAATTGGTCCTTGATAAAAATAAACCCAAAGGCAATTTATTGAGACATCAAGACAGTATCAAGGATTCGTCATCAGAAACTTCACCCTGCACTTCCTTTCAGAATTATCCAAATGTAACAGTAGAGGAAACAAGCAGATGAGAATGTCCTTGTCATGTGACAGTGTCTGCAGATCTCCCTCTGACTTCAATTAACTGATCTCAGCTAGTGGGCATTCAGAATGTCTATGTGAGCATAGACAGCCAGAACTTTCCCAAACCTGGTGGCCAAATTGCCTACAATTTTGTAAATATTTCCTTTAATGATCTCTCCTCAAATTATCCTAATATGGAAATGATGGCGCATCTGTTCCCTGTTGGGATTCTGATATACTATATTTGTTAAACTTGCATTTGGTACATTTGGTGTTCTTACCCTAACTTAATTACTCTTCAATTAATTATTTTGCTGGTGCATTCAACTGTCCTAACAAATAAACTGTGTCCATGAGAAACCTAATAAGAAGCTAGCATTGCACATTCCTTTTCTGCACATCACGCCCCCACACAAGCACCTGCTCCTCCATGATGCCCCAATTTCCTGTCAGTTGACACCAGGCTCATTTCCCTCTCTCACATTTACCTCCTTTCTCCATTTAAACTGAGCTTCCATATTCCCCCAGGGTTTTGCCTGTCACAGGAGGGTGGGAACTCAAACTCTGTGATTTTTCAGTTGCTCTCAGTGGTAAGACCACCCCAGACAACAGGCTTAAATATTGAACCTTATGTGGGGAGGGTGAGGGCACAAGGATTTAGCTATTCAATAGGAAGACGATGACATGATTTTCAGTTAAGACAACAAATCAGGCAGATAAAAGTGATATTTAATGGCAAAATGCTCTTCAGGGTCTCACAAATCAAATCTTACCATAAAGTTAAAGTGGCCAATCTGCTTCCACTATCCGCTAACTCTTAACATGTGCTCAGCTCTGTTCTTAAGTGTTTTCCCCAAATTAAATAACCTAATCTTTCCAACACAAATTTATGAGGTTGGTACAACTTTTAGCCACATTTTATTGGTAGAAAAACTGAGGCACAAGCCAGGCACAAGCCACAATTTTCCCCACATACATAGGTAGTTTGTAGCAAAGCCAAGTTTTGAAGGTAACTTGTCTCAGAGGTTAAAGCGTTGTATGAATAGAGTGAGTGTATTCATACAGATTGCCCCATCAGAACTATGAGGTGCATGACATGCCCACCATATATCTAAGACCGAAAGATAGAGTCATCTGTGAGGCACATTGTCTTTGCCCAGCCCAGTTTTCAGAGAACTGACATTCTTACTAGGAATTAAAGATATGCATAGGTTAGTGAGTTCCACAGATGTATTAATATCTGATGGTATGAAAATATGATTAGTTATACAAAGTAGAACTTATTATGAGGTGCAACCGTAACGGGTGAGATGTTTTTTGAGAGTGAGAGGAATTTTTCTTCACAGAACAAAATTTCTTAATACCAAGTTAGTCTGTCGAGTACCCAAAAAATTGATCCTCATGTGAAAAAAAAAAAAAAAACCTATTTTTGAACCATGAATCATAAAATATTGCTCAGAAAGTATTGAGAATGTTGAGTCCTAAGGAAATCTCAAGATTGCCTACTTGGGCTTATTTAGAGACCCTTTAGCTTACAACCTTGTTAGACAACTACTGATGAATGAAGGGATTCAGCCAATTACTGTGTTGACTCTACCTCAAATAACATTTTCTTGAGACATCTCATGTCCCAAACATGGGACATTCTTACACTCTGACATTATTCAAGTTAGCACTAACTCTTTGCTAGTTTTCATTACCAATTGAGTAAGTAAAATATTTCTGCAGTGTCCCTGAATTTGTGCCTCATCCTGTTGGACCCAGCAGAGGAAGCTACAGAGGGAGAAATGACTTGGATCAGTGCCCACTGCCCAAATATCTCAAAGGCAAGGGCAGATGGCCACAAAGAAGGAGGCACTTTGTTTGTTGTCTTGAAAGCTAATCATCTCCACTGCAGTAATGCTGTTGGCAAATGTTTCCTTTCACAATTCCATATTTAAGAATATTACTTTGGAAGTTAAAAATTGTCAGTTATTATTTGATTATCTCAGCTTGGAGCTTGCTACATAATGACTTCTCAGTAGGATGCTGAGCTGCTAATTCACAACCTCCTTCTGAAAAAGCTTTTCAGGAAATTTGTAACAAATCCATTAAATTAAAATGAATTTGTGCTATATTGAGAAGTAACTGAACCATATGGGGCCATTCCAAATGACATTCTTTTTATTTTTTCTTCAACCCTAAGAACATTACATTTACTTCTCTTCAGTGAGAGGGGTAGGCCCTATTATTTTACAGTCAGCATCCTAATATTTGGTGCAGAGGGAAATCAAGCTCTTCATGAGATGCTTTTAGAAGTATCCTATCTAATGAAATACCCATCTAGCAGCAATCTGCCTACCTTGGTTAGCAGCACAGGCTGAAAATACTTGAAAAGTGTAATGGGCATTTATGGGTTGGGGCTGTCCCTCTAAAAAGGCAGCAGCTTGCAACCCTGGCTACATATTAGCATTTCCCAGGGAGTTTCTAAAAGTCCAGATGCCTGGACATACTCCAAACCAATTAAATCAGAAGCCCTAGCAGCAGACCCAGGCATCAGCATTTCTTTAAAGCTCTGGTGCTTCACCTATGCAGTTCTAGCGCAGTGGTGCTCACTTGCGTGTGCCTCAACATTACCTGGAGGTCTGAATGAAATGCAGACTGCTGTCTTCCCTCCAGCCTCTGGTTTCTGACTGAGTAGGGCTGGGATGAGGCTGAGAATTTGTTGTTGGTCTGGGGGCATGCTCTCTAGAAGCTGGACTTCAAGCCTGTTTAGGAAACCTGAGTCCAAGTGTTGTAGCTAAAAACATCTAAGCCTCATTTTTAACATTTGCAAAATGGGGCATAATAATGAATCCTTCTAAAATTTTCTGAGGGAATCAAGTGAAACATTTGTGAACACCCATGATAAAATTTAATGTTTGTGGTGTTTGGATTCCTTTAGTTTACAATGAGTAGAAGCTTTTAAAGGATAATATTCAAAAAGATAAAATAGTGACTTTAATACAAATGTGTTAATGATTTAATTTGTTAAATAATGATGTAAGATATGGAAATACCTCCAAAGGAGTATCTCAAGAGCAGATACATAATAGGCAGTCAGGTGCTGAGATGAATTCACTAACAGATGCACAGTTGGGCAATATTCAGGCACTAAAATGTAATTTTGGGGGGGGGAATAGAATGTTTGGAAAATCCCTTTTAAGACCAGAAATCAATTCTATCTTCCCAGGGAAAAACAAAATATTTGGATTGCCTTAAAAAGGAACCATTTGCATCATGGTGGACACCAAATGCCTGCAACACCATCAGCCCTCCACAAATCCACTTCTATTTCTACAGAATACCAAACTATCCTGGCCAAGGATAGGCAAAGGCACTCATACCATAGCATCAGACAATTCCTGGAGGTGGGGTTCTGCTTGACATTGTCAGAATTCCATTGGAGGACATCCAGGATCAAATGATAGCCATTGTGACAAAATTATAAAATTTATAGTCTTACAGAATCCTCATAATAGTAATTCCTACCTGACTTCTGAGAGGGTAAATTACCTTGGCTTTTTTTCTCTGCTTTCTTCTTCGTCTTTGGCAAAGACCATGAGATCCCATGCTTTGCTTTTTACCATCAGGGCTGGGAATTAGCCTGGGCCAGAGAAACAGGTGCTCTTATGACTGCAGGGGACCCTTCAATTGGGGCACTCCATTCTACTCTCTCAGGCTCATCCCTGAGACAGTGCCTACTTGGTTACCATGGACAGACCCATTTGTGTAAAATTGAAAATTATCAACCAGCCATTTGAGGATAAGTTGAGGAAGCATTATTTTCATAAGTGTGCAAAATCTCTAGGGAACATGAAGAAAACTCAAATGAAGGGACTAGAAAAAAGAAGTAAGATCATATAGCATTGTTGTTTTGAAGATAAAGGTGAAGAATTTCAACTTCCTACACCTAATGGGAAAAATTTCTGCCAGAATTCTTCAAGAGAGCCTAGTGTTTGCCCCATGTAAAATGAGGCTTCTGAAGATTAAGGAAAGGGGCAGAAATTTCCTTTTCAAAGCTCCAGAATTTATGCTTGAAATTTATGAATGTTTCACATTTTTTTTTAAAAAAAGAGGAATAGTTTCATTTAGAGAATAGCATGGAAGACCATAGGGGAAGGGAAGGAAGACTGTATGGGAAGTAATCAGAAAGGGGGACAAACCATGGGGGACTCTAGACTCCTTGAAACAAACTGAAGGTTACAGAAGGGAGGGGGTTTGGCGGCTGGGATCACAAGATGATGGATATTAAAGAGGGCACATGTGGTGATGAGCACTGGGTAACTAATGAATCGTTGCACACTACTTCAAAAACTAATGATGTATTATATGTTGGGTAACTGAACAGGATAATAAAAATAAATAAATAAATACTCTTCCCAGCAAAAAATAAATTAATAAAAGAAGAATATTTGAGAAAGAAACATTGCTGAAATGATTACAATGAAGTTGAAAGCTTATTTGCATTTATTGAATTACCCACCTTTTCTTATTTTTCAGTTGCTTGTTTAGAGCATTTTTATAGTTCTCCATAAGTAATGCTGACATGAGCAGAGTGGTATTGTTTCCTGATGTACTCAAAGAGTTTCTCTAGAATATAAAATTGCAATGGATTTGCTGAGTTTCTGGGTGTGCACATATTCCGTTTATAAGAAAACAGCAGATTGTTTTGCAAAGTTCCTGTTCCCTCTGGTTGTGCCTCCAGCAGCACTGTGTAAGAATGCTAAGTGCAGTCCTAGGGCCCACCTTCTAAAAGGATCCATGCCCATCTAGCAACTGAGAACAGCAGTCAGGGTAATTTCCTCAAACATCTTTTTATTTGCTTGGCCATTTCTGTGTCCGTTTTCTGAAGGGCCAGTCTGTGTGTTTTGTACTTTTTTTTTTTTTTTTTAATTTGAGTTCATGCTCTTTTTCTTTTTTTTTTTTTTTTTACTGCCTTCCAGAGATCCTTTCTGGTTTCTGCATATTCTCTGTTTACTGTAGGTTTCAAATGCCATTTTCTGGATTGTAGTTTGTATTTTTACTTCCTTTATGGGGTCTCTTGATAAATAGAATGAAAATAATAAATAGATAACAGAATAGAATAGAAGATAAATTATCATTGATAATGTACTTTAATTATCAATCTTTTCAATTAATTAGTTCTATTAACATATAATGTATTATTTGCCCCATGGGTACAGGTTTGTGAATCGTCAGGCTTACACACTTCATAGTACTCACCATAACACATACCCTCTCCAATGTCCATAACCCAACCACTGTATCCACACTCCCCTCCCCCCAGCAACCCTCAGTTTGTTCTGTGACATTAAGAGCCTCTTATGGTTTGTCTCTCTTCCGATCCCATTTTTTTTTCCTTCCTTACCCCCAAAGCCCCCACTCTGCCTTTCAAATTCCTCATATAAGTGAGATCATATGATTATTGTTTTTCTCTAATTGACTTATTTCACTCAGCATAATACCCTCTAGTTCCAACCACATCATTGCAAATTGAAAGATTTCATTTCTTTTGATGGTTGCATAGTATTCCATTGTATATCTATACCACATCTTCTTTATCTATTCAACTATTGATGGGCATCTAGGTTCTTTCCATAGTTTGGCTATTGTGGACATTGCTGCTATAAACATTTGGGTGCACATGCCCCTTTGGATCACTACATTTTTATCTTTAGAGTAAATACCCAGTAGTGCAATTGCTGGGTCATAGGGTAGCTCTATTTTGAGGAACCTCCATGCTCTTTTCCAGAGTGGCTGCACCAGCTTGCATTACCACCAATAGCATAAGAGGGTTCCCCTTTCTCCACATCTGCTCCAACATCTGTCCTTTCCTGACTTGTTAATGTTAGCCATTCTGACTGGTGTGAGGTGGCATCTCATTGTGGTTTTGATTTGTATTTCCCTGATGCCAAGTGATGT
This sequence comes from Mustela erminea, assembly GCF_009829155.1. Taxonomy (NCBI): domain Eukaryota; kingdom Metazoa; phylum Chordata; class Mammalia; order Carnivora; family Mustelidae; genus Mustela; species Mustela erminea. The sequence continues at coordinate 48,771,412 of NC_045620.1, forward strand.
TGAGCACTTTTTCATGTGTCTGTTGGCCATTTGAATGAATTCTTTACAGAATTTCAGTTCATGTCTTCTGCCCATTTCTTGATTGAATTATTTGTTCTTTGGGTGTTGAGTTTGACAAGTTCTTTATAGATTTGGATATTAGCCCTTTACCTGATATGTCATTCGCAAATACCTTCTCCCATTCAGTCAGTTGTCTTTTGGTTTTGTTAACTGTTTCCTTTGCTGTGCAAAAGCTTTTGATCTTGATGAAGTCCCAATAGTTCATTTTTGCCCCTGCTTCCCCTGCTTTTGGTGATGTTTCTAGGAAGAAGTTGCTGAAGCTGAGGTCAAAGAGGTTGTTAACCTCTGTTCTCTGCAAAATGGTCCAGTTTCATTCTTCTGCAGGTGGCTGTCCAGTTTTCACAACACCATTTGTTGAAGAGAATGTCTTTTTTCCACTGGACATTCTTTCCTGCTTTGTTGAAGATTAGTTGACCATAGAGTTGAGGGTCTATTTCTGGGTTCTCTATTCTGTTCCATTGATCTATGTGTCTGTTTTTGTGCCAGTACCATACTGTCTTGATGATTATAGCTTTGTAATAGAGCTTGAATTCTGGAGTTATGATACCACCAACTGTGGTTTTCTTTTTCGACATTCCTGTGGCTATCTGGGGTCTTTTCTGGTTCCATATAAATTTTAGGATTGTTTGTTCCATTTCTTTGAAAAAATGTTGATGTTATTTTTATAGAGATTGCATTAAATGTGCAGATTGCTCTAGGTGGCATAGACATTTTCACAATATTTGTTCTTCCAATCCATGAGCATGGAACATTTTTCCATTTCTTTGTGTCTTCCTCAATTTCTTTCATGAGCACATTATAGTTTTCTGAGTACAGATTCTTTGCCTCTTTGGTTAGGCTTATTCCTATGTATCTTATGGTTTTGGGTGCAATTGTAAATAGGATTGACTCCTTAATTTCCCTATCTTCTGTCTTGCTGTTGGTGTATAGAAATGCAACTGATTTCTGTGCATTGATTTTATATCCTAACACTTTACTGAATTTCTGTATGAGTTCTAGTAGTTTTTGAGTGGAGTCTTTTGGGTTTTCCACATAAAATATCATATCATCTGCAAAGAGTAAAAGTTTGACTACTTCTTTACTGATCTTTTTTTTTTTTTTTGATGATGAGCATTTTATGAGTTAAAAAAAAATTCTTCTCTATACCCAAATCTTAAAGATAGTCTTGAGTTTCTCCTAAACGTGTGCAAAACTTACCCGAAGCATTTTAATCTTTTTTTTTAATCTGTGTGTGCGTGTGTGTGTGTGTGTGTGTGTGTATAATGTGAGGTGGAATACAATTTATTTTCCCTTTCTGTGTGGGTAATATTTGTATTACAGTTTGTTAAAGATAGTCCATCCTTTCCTTACTAATAGACATTGACATCTCTACTATGTATTACATTTCAACACATGCATAGATTTCTAGGTTTTCTTTTCTGTTCCTTTGGTAACTCTATGCTGATGTGCCACTCTGTCTTCTTTCCTATCATCTTGTAATAAGTTCTGGTAGCTGGTAGTTCAAGCCTTCCCTATTTTTAACTGTTGAATTCTGGTCTATAGAAATGCAATGAATTTGCTCCATATTCATCATTCTTAGGCATTTTGATAACTAACTTGTAAATTGCTTTCCATTACTTTCATTTTTTATACAGTGTTTAGTTTTCTTTGCTCATTCAAACACATAACTTCTATTATTACTGTGCCTGGGCAAACCTCAAGTACTATGTTAAATAAAGGTGGCATAAGTGGGGATCCTTATTATGCTCCTCACTTTAGAGGGAATGCATTTAAAGTTTTTCCACTGAAATTGATAGTTTTTGGAGGCCTACCAGTTTAGAAATTTACCTTCTATTCTTCAGCTGCTAAGAGTTTTTATCAGGAAAAGATGTTAATTTTATTAAATTATTTTTTGATGTATATTGAGGTGATTATTAGAATTTTCTTCTTTAATATATTAATCAGGTGAATTCCATTTATAATTGTTTATAATATTAAACAACTTCCTATATCTTTATAATAAGCTTCAATTTGACAACAATATTTTAACTTTTTAATAAATTGCTCTATTGGTGATCTTATATGTTGTTTAGAATTTCTGCATCTACATTCATGATTATGCTTAACTGGTAATTCTTTTCCTCATACTTTCCTTTTTAGATTATAATATTAAAGTTTCTATTGTTGAACAGTGATTCCTACTTTTTCTTCCCCCTCTTTTGGGAGAGTTTTATCATCTTAGAATAATCTGTTCTTTCAAAGTTTAATTTAACTATTATGTAAAATGGCCTGGTGTTTTCTCTTGTGGGAAGATTCTGAAATACAGATTAAATTGCCTTAATGGCTATAGGAGTTTTCAGGTTTTTAAATTAATTCTTGAATCTCTTTAGAAAGCTCATTTTTTCCCTAGATTTCTTTTCTCTGATCTAAGTTTTAGCGACAGAATTGTAAACTGTGTTTGTATTAACTTTTAATTATCTTTCTAATCACCTGTGCATGTGTTGCTATGCTTCTTCCTTATTTTTTAAAGGTTTGGATTGTAATATTTTTATATATAATTGTAACTAATTTTAAGGTTTCATTTTGATTTCTTCCTTTCCTCCTGGGTAATTTATAAGTATGGTGTTTAATTGCTAAGATTATAACATTTAATTTATATTTTAGTAATTGATGTCTAAGTTAATTGCATTATGGTCTGAGATAATAACTTTATTATACCAATTCTTTAAAAATTATTTAGCATGCTTTATGTCCTAATCCATACTTATTTTTTTAAAGAATACAATCTATATGTCCTTGAGACAAGTACATACTCTGTGTTTATCAGATGAAGAGTGTTCATTGTAGGGCACCTGGATGCCTCAGTCACTTAAGTGTCCACCTTCAGTTCAGATCATGATTCCAGGGTCCTGGGATGAAGCCCCACATTGGGCTTGCTGTTCAGTGGGGAGCCTACTTCTCCCACTCCCTCTGCCACTACCCCCTGTTCCTGATCTCTCTCTCTCTCAAATAAATAAATAAAATCTTTATAAGAAAGTGTTCATTGTGTGTTCTTCTAAATCCTGACTAATTCCTTTCCTAGATGATCTCATAATATTAGCAAATGAATGTTAAGAAAATTTCACTATATAAATTTAAGAAACAAAATGTGTAAACATTTGGCAGGAAGAGAGAGAAAGGGAAAGAAGTTATGAGACTTTTAACTGTGGAGATAAACTGAAGGCTGATGAAGTGGGGTGGAGGGAATGGGCTAGTTGGGTGATGGGCATTAAGGAAGGCACTTGTTATGATGAGCACTGGGTGTTGTATGTAAGTGATGAACCACTGAACTCTATTCCTGAAACTAATATGGATCTCTTTATCATCTAAATACAGTTTGAATTTTTAAAAAACTCCACTATATAAGTGATTTGTCTATTTACCCTGGAGACTTATCAAATATGCTACAAATATAAATATTTAAACTATTTTTATAAGTGCCTAAATGTTTTGAGTTACTGTGTATTTCTTATTGTGTAAACCTTTTATTATTTAATGTTCTATTTACCCCACAACTTTTGTAGTAAAATCCCTTTTGTTAATATTGTGATAGTGGCACCAGCTTTCATGTGGTTAGTATTTGCCTGAAGTACCTTTTCCATTTTTCCCATGTTCTTGTTTCTGACCAGGAGTGCTGGTCAGGTATTTTGTAGACTTCCCATCTCTTGGGAATATATATATATAATATAATTATATTATATATATAATTAAATTAAATTATATTATATATATAACATAATTATATATATATATAATTATTATGTTCAGTTAGCCAATATATAGTACATTTTAGCTTTTGATTCAATGTTCAATGATTCATTAGTTGTGCATGACACTAGTGGTCATCACAACATGTGCCCTTCTCAATACCCATAACCTCTTTGACATTGACCACAGCAACTTCTTTTAAGACATGTCTCTGGAGACAAGAGAAACAAAAGCAAAAAGAACTTTTGGGATTTATCAAGATAAAAACTTCTGCACAGCAAAGAAAAGAGTTGACTAAACTAAGAGGCAACCCAAGGAATGGGAGAAGATATTTGCAAATGACACTGCAGAGGACCAATATCCAAGATCTATAAAGAATTTGTCAAACTCAACACTCAAAAAACAAAAATCAACTAAAAAAAATGGACAGAAAACATGAACAGACATTTCTCCAAAGAAGACATACAAATGACTAACAGACACTTAAAAAATTTTTCAACATCACTAGCCATCAAGGAAATACAAATCAAAATTACAATGGGATACCACCTTACACCAGCCAGAATGGCAAAAATTAACAAGTCAGGAACCAACAAATGTTGCAAGGATTTAGAGAAGGGGGAACCCTAATACATTGTTGATTGGAATGCAAGCTGATACGGCCACTCTGGAAAACAGTATGGAAGTTCTTCAAGATGTTAAAAATAGAGCTATCCTATGACCCAGCAATTGTACTACTAGGTATTTATCCCAAAGATACAGATGTACTGAAAAGAAGGGCGCATGCATCTCAATGCTCATAGCAGCAATGTCCACAATAGCCAAACTATGGAAGGAGCTAAGACATCCTTCAACTGATGAATGAATAAAGGAGATGTGGTTCAGATACACAATGAAATATTACTCAGCCATCAGAAAGGATGAATACTACCATTTACATTGACATGGATGGAACTAGAGGGGATTATGTTAAGTCAAATAAGTCAAGCAGAGAAAGACAATTATCATACATTTCACTCATATGTGGAATATAAGGAATAGAGCAGAAGAACACAGAGGAAGGGAGAAGAAACTGTTGGGATTTATCTGATTTTCTTTTCACAATTATGTTAAGGTTGTTGGTTTCCATGAGGAAGACTACAGAGGTAAAATGGCAATTTCATCACACCTTATCAAGAGTGCTTGTTGCCAACATGAATACTACTCTTGACATTCATCTGCTTGGGATTTACATTTATAAAGTTCTTCCATTGAAGAGTTATTCTTTTCTTCTTTTTGTCTACTGTCCTCTTTGGAAGGAAGTTATTATGTACAGCTTAAAATTAAGGATTTAGGAATCTGAAAAGACTAATGAATATTTATTTTGTATTCTGGGTTATAACCCCAGACTGCTTTATTTATGTCATTATCAAATTGCACTGGCCATGGCCGCTAGGACCTCTTGCAGTTGGCTCCAGTGTTTTTTGAATAAACTGCCATGAATGTGGTTTTGTTTGATTTTGTTTTTACCATGTCCTTACTCTCTTGCATTACAGGAGGTAATTAGCTTTCTGCCTTATGAGATGCACTCTTATCTTATGCATTTCCTGTCCCTGTCTTAGAATTTGCTATTTTACCAAGGAAGCCTGGTTCCTTTTATTGATGAAGGGTACAGGCATACCTCAAAGATATTGTGGGTTTAGTTCCAGACAACTGCAATAAAATAAATATCAAAATAAAGTAAGTCCAGTGAATATTTTGGTTTTCCAGTGTGTATAAAAGTTATGTTCACATGATATTGCAGTCTATTTAGTGTACAATAACATCATAGCTAAAGAAATGTGCATACTTTAATATCAAAATGCTTTATTGGGGGGTGCCTGGGTGACTCAGCTGTTAAACATCTGCCTTTGAATCAGGTCATGATCCTAGGGTCCTGGGATTGAGCCCCACATTGGGCTCCCTGCTCTGGGGAAGCCTGCTTCCCTCTCCCACTACCCCTGCTTGTGTTCCCTCTCTTACTGTCTCTTTCTCTAACAAAGAAATAAATAAAATATTTATAAATAAATAGATAGATAGGTATGCTTTACAGGTTAAAAAAATGCTAACCATCATTTGAGCTTTCAGTGAGTCATAATCTTTTTTGTTGATGGAGGGTTTTGCCTCAGTATTGATGACTACTTTCTGATCAGGGTGGTGGTTATTGATGCTTGGGGTGTCTGTGGCAATTTCTTAAAATAAGACAACACTGAAGTTTGGCTTTTCCTTTCACAATTTCTGTGTAACATGTAGTGCTTGTTTTTTTTTAAGATTTTATTTTATTTAAGATTTTATTTATTTATAAGTATTTATTTTAGAAAGATAGAGAGAAAGCATAAGCAGGGTGGGACAGAGAGAGAGAGAGAGTTAGGTAATATCAAGCAGACTTTGTGCTGAATGTGAAGCCTGACATAGGGCTCAATCTCATGACCTTGAGTTCATGACCTGAGCTGAAACCAAAAGCTGGATGCTTAACCAACTGCTCCACCCAGGTGCCCCCTTGTAATGCTATTTGATAACCTTTTACCCACAATAGAACTTCTTTTGCAATTGGAGGCAAGGCTCTCAAATCTTACACTACTTTATCAAGTAAGCAAATGTAATTTCTAATCCTTTGTTGTAATTTCAACAATTTTCACAGCATCGTTACCAGGAGTAGATCCCATCTTGAGAAACCACCTTTATTGCTCATCCATAAGCAGCCACTCCTCATCTGTTCAAGTTTTATCATGTGATTGCAGCAGTTCAGTCACATCTTTAGGCTCCACTTCTAACTCTCTTGCTATTTCTATCATATCTGTAGTTACTTCCCACAATGAAATCCTGAACACCTCAAAGTCATCCATGAGGGTTGAAATCAACTTTCTATAAACTCATGTTTATGTTGATATTTTAACCTCTTCCCATGAATCATGAATATTCTTAATGGCATCTAGAATGGTGAATCATTTTCAGAAAGTTTTTAATTCACTTTGTCCAGATCCATCAGAGGAATCACTACCTATAGTAACTACAATCACAAAATATATTTCTTTTTTTTAATTTTTTTTTATTTATTTGACAGAGATCACAAGTAGGCATTTATTTGACAGAGATCACAAGTAGGCAGAGAGGCAGGCAGAGAGAGAGGAAGGAAAGCAGACTCCCTGCTGAGCAGAGAGCCCAATGTGGGTCTCGATCCCAGGACCCTGGGATCATGACCTGAGCCGAAAGCAGAGGCTTTAACCCACTGAGCCACCCAGGCGCCCCACAAAATGTATTTCTGAAATAATAAGTGAACTTTAAAATTACTCCTTTAGCCATTGGTAGCATTAAGTTTCTTATTCACAGGCATGAACACATTAAGCTCTTTGGACACCTGCATCAGAGCTCTTGGGTGACCAGAGCATTCTCATTGAGAAGTAATATTTTGAAAGGAATATTCATATATATATATATATATATATATATACTTTATATTTTATTTAATATTTAATATTAATATAATGTTTTGAAAGGAGTATATAAATATATATATTTGCTCTCTAAATGGAATATGTGTATATATATATGTATGTACATATATATATATTTTAGAGCAATAAGTCTGAACAGTGGACTTAAAACATTTAGTAAACTATGCTTTAAAGAGAAAGTCCTTGTTTTTCCATTTAGAGAGCACAGATAGAGTAGACATAGCATAATTCTTAAGAGCTCTAGGATTTTCAGAATGGTAAATGAGCCTTGGCTTCAACTTAAAGTTACCAGCTGCATTAATCCTTATCAAAAGAATCAGCATTTCTTCAAAGTTTAGAAGAAAGGCATTGACTTCTCCTTTATAGCTATGAAATTACTATGGTATCTTCTTCAAATATAAGGGTGTTTAATCTACATTGAAAATCATTGTTCAGTATGGCCACCTGCGTAATTACCTTCACTAGATCTGGATAACTTGGTGCAGCTTCTACATCAGTACTTGCTGCCTCACCTTACACTGGTAATGGGCTGGCTTCTTTCCTTAAATCTCATGAACCAAACTGATAGCTTCAAACCTATCTTCTGCAGTTTCCTCACCTCTCTTAGCCTTCATAGAATTGAAGAAAGTTAGGGCCTTTTTCTGGGTTAGGCTTTGGCTCAAGGGAATATTGTGGCTGGTTTGATCTTGTATCCAGACCACTGAAACCTTCTCTGTACCTGCAATAAGCATGTTTCACTTTCTTGTCATTCATGTATTCACTGGAGTAGCACTTTTAACTTCCTTCAAGAACCTTTCCCTAGATTTCAGCCTATCATAGTTTTTGACATGCTTTTTTACTAAATTTAATCATTTTTAGCTTTTGATTTAAAGTGAGTGGCATGCAACTCTTCCTTTTACTTGAGCCGTTAAAGGCCACTTTAGGGTTCCTAAATGACATAATTTGAATATTGTTATGTCTCAGGTAATAAGGAGGTCCAAGGAAAGGGAGAGAGAATGCAGGATGACTGACTTGTCAGTGGGGCAGTCAGAATACAGAAAACATTTATCAGTTATATTTACCATCTTATATGTGCCCAGTTTTTGGTGTCCCCCCAACTTATAATAGTTACATCAAAGATCACTGAACACAGGTCACCATAACAGATATAATAATAAAGAAGTTTGAAATATTCTTTCAATATGAACTATTAAAATGTGACAGACACACAAGTGAACAAATGTTGGAAAAATGGTGCTGATAAACTTGGTTGGTGCAAGGTCTCCATAAAACTTCAATTTGTAAGAATAAAAATTCCATATCTGCAACGCAAAATAAAGAAAGCACAGTAAAATGAGGTATGCCTGTATTTGAAGCCAAGATATGAGTCTTAAGTATGCTCATTGCTGCTGTGTGGTTTCTGCCAGCTGTTGTTCTCAGCTAGCAGAACAAGGACATATGTGTGTATACTAACCCACGTATATACACATATATATAATCTTTTTATATGTAGCCACCTATATCTCTTTGAAGCTAAGTATGAGTTCATACTGATGTTTTCACTTGAAATCCATTATTGCATGGGTCGTTCTTGTCTCCTTGCCTTGCTTATCTGTATCTCCCACTCCAACAATGAGAAACTGGCTTCCACCATTTCACTTAATTTCTCAATCCCAGAACACATGTACAGCAAAATGTTAACATGTACTCCCATGGAAAACAATTTTATCAACTAGAGTAGAATGCTTATGTTGTAATTCCTTTATCTTTATCTTATAAATTCTACTCTTTTCCAAAGTTTAGTTCAGCACCTCTTACTACCACGCCCTTCAGTGAGGTTGTTTTATACATTTGTAATACCTATATTCTTTTTTTTTTTTTTTTTTTTTGGTCACAGCTGCATTTCATCTTAGGATTCTCACAAACTCCCAAATAATTTGTTTTAATTTGCATTCACTAAGTTCCAGTGTATGTATCATAAAGTTCTGTGGATTTTGATAATTGCATAGTGTTATGTATCCACCATTACTAACTCAAACCAAAGTGTTTCACTGCCTTAAACACTCACTTATGCTTTACCTATTCAACCAATGAGGGAGCCCACAGTCAAGATCTCTAGCTTGCAGGTAAATAACACATAGCTCAGAGAGGCATTGGAAGCACACTATCCTCTCAAAAGGAGAAAGAACAAGGCACAGATGTCCAGATCTCCTGCAGTCCAGGGCAGGACCAACCCAGAAGTTCAGCATTGCCATGCCACCAGGAAACTGAGGGATACAGAGGGAGATGTCTGCTCCCAGCATGGCCTCAGCACTAGCAACTGCCTTGAGGCTTCAATTCTCATGGGCAATGAGGAAGTCCCCTTGCAGAAATCAAACAGAAATTACCTTGATTTTAGGCTTTTGAACTTATACACTATCAGTCTTCTCAATCATTCTGGAGACAACTGAGAAACATCACTTCTTAGGGGACCCTTACTTTATAGTAAAGTTAAAAATAATAAATAATTACATGTATTAGCATATTTCTTGGTGATTATATTAGAAAGACTAGAAAGAAAAATAATTACCATGCTTACACACATACCAATAATTACACACATATCATGCTGCCGAGTGTGTGTGTAATCCTGTAAAAAGGATGCATGGATGGTTGTCTTCCTACAATATCCTTAACTAGGTTAATAAAAGCCTCCTTTAATGTTCCAAAGGAACACATACTTAAAAGAATGTCATGGCAAATTTTCTGTTTCATTCATTTACCAATGGACACTTGGGCAGCTTCTATAATTCAGCTATATATATGTGTATACATATATACATATACATATATATATTTGGCTATTGTATTCATATATATATATTCATATATATATTTATATATTAAATCTTGCCATAAACATATGTAATGTCTATAAGAAATATATATAGTATATAAACATATATATTTGGCTATTGTATTTATATATAAATATATGAAATCTTGCAATTTGCAACAACATGGATAGAACTAGAAAGTATAATGCTAAGGGAAATAAGCCAGTCAAAGCAAGACAAATACCATATGATTTCACTCATATGTGGAATTTAAGAAGCAAAACAAATGAGCAAAGGGGAAAAAAAAACTAATATAAGACTGTATATTAATTATACTGGAATTAAAGTTAAAAACAAAGAAAAATAAGTAAATAAAATTCCTGCATTCTTCTCAGTCTAGTCAACACTTGTTATTATTATTCATCATTTTTTTAAAAAGATTTTATTTATTTATTTGACAAACAGAGATCACAAGTAGGCACAGAGGCAGGCATGGGGGAGGGGTGGGGAAGAAGCAGGCTTCCTGCTGAGCAGAGAGCCGGATGCAGGGCTGGATCCCAGGACACTGAGATTGTGACCTGAGCTGAACGCAGAGGCTTAACCCCCTGAGCCACCTAGGCACCCCAGTAACTTTCATATTTTTAAAGGATAATGCACAGATTTAGATGTTAGAAAAGTTTTCTCATATAAGAAATTAGTATAATTTTAATACTAATTACATATCTGAAATGCCATTTTGGGTTTCAAATGAAAGGAATGCAGGCTCTCATTTTACATTTGACATTATTAAGTTTTAACCTGATCTCCTTACCATAATGCATTGGACAAAATAAAAACTTTATTTTACAACTAATTCAATTCAAATTGTTTAAGCTATTGTCCAGAATTCGCTACGAAGCTTAAGAATTGGGATTCTAAAAAGTTTTTCTCTTCACAGGCTGAGATAAGTTAATATATCCTTGAAACAGTAAACAGTATCTCTAAATACTAAAGACCGATTTTGAACTACAGACATTATTACTATGAGCTACTTGGGACAAATTTGATAAAGTGTTTTCACATTTTAAATACTTTAAAATGGGGGGGAGGAGTCAAGATGGCAGAGAAGTAGCAGGCTGAGACTACTTCAGCTAGCCGGAGATCAGCTAGATAGCTTATCTAAAGATTGCAAACACCTGAAAATCCATCGGCAGATCGAAGAGAAGAAGAACAGCAATTCTGGAAACAGAAAAACAACCACTTTCTGAAAGGTAGGACCGGCGGAGACGTGAATCCAAAGCGATGAGAAGATAGACCCCGGGGGGAGGGGCCGGCTCCCGGCAAGTGGCGGAGCAACGGCGCACAAAATCAGGACGTTTAAAAGTCTGTTCCGCTGAGGGACATTGCTCCAGAGGCTAAACCGGGGCGAAGCCCACGCGGGGTCAGCGTGGCCTCAGGTCCCGCAGGGTCACAGAAGGATCGGGGTGAAAGACCCTAGAGGACCCGCACCCAAGGACGCACTCACAGACCACTGGATGCAATAAGCAAGAGGATTTTATTCGGGCATGCTCGGACTCCCAGGGACACTTGACCACGAAATCCGCGAGGGATGGGTCAGTGTCTGAGAGCCCCGATCTGTTTCAGGAGTGACTTAATATAGAATTTTACAGTCCATTACATCAGAGCCCTCACTTTTCTAGCCAGTAATTTCAAAGCATTACAGCAAGGCCTACACACAGGTAGCCAATCCTTTAAAACCAACCATACATTCTGGCCAGTCACCGTTCAGGTAGTGTACAGTAGAGGGTACGTGTTGAATTGCACGTTTCTAACCTTTATCTGTATACGTGCTGAACCGCACGTCTCCAGCTAGCGTACGTGCTGAACCGCACGTCTCCGGCCTTGGTACGGGAGACAACCCTTATCAATTTTACTTAGTAGTAGGGGAAATTCTTAACAGGGGAAGGGTATAACTTTATTTGATTACACAGCGAGCGAGGGTTTAAGCAATTTTTCATTTCTTAGCAAAGCATTAGAAGCATTATTATACAGAAGCCAGAAACAGCTGGGTTAAACACAGATTTTTGCTATTCGTTATCCTGTTATGCTGCTTGCTGACTCCCTTATCTATGGTCAGCTGGCCACAGTTTCTTAGTTAGCATAAGCTGGTTATAAAAAGAATGTTAAAACTTATAGGCTATACTATAGTTCTGACCTGGGGTCCTTCAGGGGGTGTCTGAGTGTCGCAGAGCTTGCGGGTATTGGAACGGGAAAGCCGGCTACAGAGACAGAGCCGACAGTAAGCTCACAGCTCGGTGTTACCTTGAACCGGTCGCAGGCTCAGAGAGCTCGGAGCGTGGCCGGAGGTCAGGCAGACGGGAGTAACTGGGCGCTGTTCTCTGAGGGTGCACTGAGGAGTGGGGCCCTGGGCTCACAGCTCCTCCGGGCCGGAGACCAGGAGGCCGCCATTTGTATTCCCGTCCTCCGGAACTCTACGGAAAGCGCTCAGGGAACAAAATCTCCTGAAAGCAAACCCAAGCGAATTACTCACCCCGGCCCCTATTAAGGGCGGTATAATTCCGCCTGGGGCAAAGACACTTGAGAATCACTACAACAGGCCCCTCCCCCAGAAGATCAACAAGAAATCCAGCCGAGACCAAGTTCACCTACCAAGGAGTGCGGTTTCAATACCAAGGAGAGCAGCAGAATTCCAGAGGAGGAGAAAGCAAAGCACGGAACTCATGGCTTTTTCCCTGTGATTTTTTTTAGTCTTGCAGTTAATTTAATTTTTTTCTTTTTCGTTTTTTGTTTTTTTTCTCGCCTTCTGGTAAAATTTTTTTTTTAACTTTTACCTTTTTGTTTTTTAACGTTTTTTAACTAGTTTATCTAATATATATATTTTTTCTTTTTTATATTTTTCTTATTTGTTTTCTTTTTTTTAGTTCTTTTCTTTTCTTTTATTTCTTTTTTTTTCTTTTTTCTTTTTTTCTCTTTCTTCCTTTTTGAACCTCTTTTTATCCCCTTTCTCCACCCTCACAATTAGGGATCTCTTCTAATTTGGTTAAAGCATATTTTTCTGGGGTTGTTGCCACCCTTTTAGTATTTTCCTTGCTCCTTCATATACTCTTATCTGGACAAAATGACAAGACGGAAAAATTCAACACAAAAAAAAGAACAAGAGGCAGTACCGAAGGCTAGGGACCTAATCAATACAGACATTGGTAATATGTCAGATCTAGAGTTCAGAATGACAATTCTCAAGGTTCTAGCCGGGCTTGAAAAAGGCATGGAAGATATTAGAGAAACCCTCTCGAGAGATATAAAAGCCCTTTCTGGAGAAATAAAAGAACTAAAATCTAACCAAGTTGAAATCAAAACAGCTATTAATGAGGTGCAATCAAAAATGGAGGCTCTCACTGCTAGGATAAGTGAGGCAGAAGAAAGAATTAGTGATATAGAAGACCAAATGACAGAGAATAAAGAAGCTGAGCAAAAGAGGGAGAAAGAGCTACTGGACCACGAGGGGAGAATTCGAGAGATAAGTGACACCATAAGACGAAACAACATTAGAATAATTGGGATTCCAGAAGAAAAAGAAAGAGAGAGGGGAGCAGAAGGTATACTGGAGAGAATTATTGGGGAGAATTTCCCCAATATGGCAAAGGGAACGAGCATCAAAATTCAGGAGGTTCAGAGAACGCCCCTCAAAATCAATAAGAATAGGCCCACACCCCGTCACCTAATAGTAAAATTTACAAGTCTCAGTGACAAGGAGAAAATCCTGAAAGCAGCCCGGGAAAAGAAGTCTGTAACATACAATGGTAAAAATATTAGATTGGCAGCTGACTTATCCACAGAGACCTGGCAGGCCAGAAAGAGCTGGAATGTTATATTCAGAGCACTAAACGAGAAAAACATGCAGCCAAGAATACTATATCCAGCCAGGCTATCATCGAAAATAGAAGGAGAGATTAAAAGCTTCCAGGACAAACAAAAACTGAAAGAATTTGCAAACACCAAACCAGCTCTACAGGAAATATTGAAAGGGGTCCTCTAAGCAAAGAGAGAGCCTACAAGTGGTAGATCAGAAAGGAACAGAGACCATATACAGTAACAGTCACCTTACAGGCAATACAATGGCACTAAATTGATATCTCTCAATAGTTACCCTGAATGTTAATGGGCTAAATGCCCCTGTCAAAAGACACAGGCTATCAGAATGGATAAAAAAACAAAACCCATCTATATGTTGCCTCCAAGAAACTCATTTTAAGCCCAAAGACATCTCCAGATTTAAAGTGAGGGGGTGGAAAAGAATTTACCATGGTAATGGACATCAGAAGAAAGCAGGAGTGGCAATCCTTATATCAGATCAATTAGATTTTAAGCCAAAGACTATAATAAGAGATGAGGAAGGACACTATATCATACTTAAAGGGTCTGTCCAATAAGAAGATCTAACAATTTTAAATATCTATGCCCCCAACGTGGGAGCAGCCAACTATATAAACCAATTAATAACAAAATCAAAGAAACACATCAACAATAATACAATAATAGTAGGGGACTTTAACACTCCCCTCACTGAAATGGACAGATCATCCAAGCAAAAGATCAGCAAGGAAATAAAGGCCTTAAATGACACACTGGACCAGATGGACATCACAGATATATTCAGAACATTTCATCCCAAAGCAACAGAATACACATTCTTCTCTAGTGCACATGGAACATTCTCCAGAATAGATCACATCCTCGGTCCTAAATCAGGACTCAACCGGTATCAAAAGATTGGGATCATTCCCTGCATATTTTCAGACCACAATGCTCTAAAGCTAGAACTCAACCACAAAAGGAAGTTTGAAAAGAACCCAAACACATGGAGACTAAACAGCATCCTTCTAAAGAATGAATGGGTCAACCGGGAAATTAAAGAAGAATTGAAAAAAATCATGGAAACAAATTATAATGAAAATACAATGGTTCAAAATCTGTGGACACAACAAAGGCAGTCCTGAGAGGAAAATATATAGCAGTTCAAGCCTTTCTTAAGAAACAAGAAAGGTCTCAGGTACACAACCTAACCCTACACCTAAAGGAGCTGGAGAAAGAACAAGAAAGAAACCCTAAGCCCAGCAGGAGAAGAGAAATCATAAAGATCAGAGCAGAAATCAATGAAATAGAAACCAAAAAACCAATAGAACAAATCAATGAAACTAGGAGCTGGTTCTTTAAAAGAATTAATAAAATTGATAAACCCCTGGCCAGACTTATCAAAAAGAAAAGAGAAAGGACCCAAATAAATAAAATCATGAATGAAAGAGGAGAGATCACAACTAACACCAAAGAAATCCAAACAGTTATAAGAACATACTATGAGCAACTCTACGCCAATAAATTTGACAATCTGGAAGAAATGGATGCATTCCTAGAGACATATAAACTACCACAACTGAACCAGGAAGAAATAGAAAGCCTGAACAGACCCATAACCAGTAAGGATATTGAAACAGTCATTAAAAATCTCCAAACAAACAAAAGCCCAGGGCCAGACGGCTTCCCGGGGGAATTCTACCAAACATTTAAAGAAGAACTAATTCCTATTCTCCTGAAACTGTTCCAAAAAATAGAAATGGAAGGAAAACTTCCAAACTCTTTTTATGAGGCCAGCATCACCTTGATCCCCAAACCAGACAAGGATCCCATAAAAAAAGAGAGCTATAGACCAATATCCTTGATGAACACAGATGCGAAAATACTCAACAAAATACTAGCCAATAGGATTCAACAGTACATTAAAAGGATTATTCACCACGACCAAGTGGGATTTATTCCAGGGCTGCAAGGTTGGTTCAACATCCGCAAATCAGTCAATGTGATACAACACATCAATAAAAGAAAGAACAAGAACCATATGATACTCTCAATAGATGCTGAAAAAGCATTTGACAAAGTACAGCATCCCTTCCTTGTCAAAACTCTTCACAGTGTAGGGATAGAGGGCACATACCTCAATATCATCAAAGCCATCTATGAAAAACCCACCGCAAATATCATTCTCAATGGAGAAAAACTGAAAGCTTTTCCGCTAAGGTCAGGAACACGGCAGGGATGTCCATTATCACCACTGCTATTCAACATAGTACTAGAGGTCCTAGCCTCAGCAATCAGACAACAAAAGGAAATTAAAGGCAACCAAATCGACAAAGAAGAAGTCAAATTATCACTCTTTGCAGATGACATGATACTATATGTGGAAAACCCAAAAGACTCCACTCCAAAACTGCTAGAACTTATACAGGAATTCAGTAAAGTGTCAGGATATAAAATCAATGCACAGAAATCAGTTGCATTTCTCTACACCAACAGCAAGACAGAAGAAAGAGAAATTAAGGAGTCAATCCCATTTACAATTGCACCCAAAACCATAAGATACCTAGGAATAAACCTAACCAAAGAGGCACAGAATCTATACTCAGAAAACTATAAAGTACTCATGAAAGAAATTGAGGAAGACACAAAGAAATGGAAAAATGTTCCATGCTCCTGGATTGGAAGAATAAATATTGTGAAAATGTCTATGCTACCTAAAGCAATCTACACATTTAATGCAATTCCTATCAAAGTACCCTCCATCTTTTTCAAAGAAATGGAACAAATAATGCTAAAATTTATATGGAACCAGAAAAGACCTCGAATAGCCAAAGGGATATTAAAAAAGAAAGCCAACGTTGGTGGCATCACAATTCCGGACTTCCAGCTCTATTACAAAGCTGTCATCATCAAGACAGCATGGTACTGGCACAAAAACAGACACATAGATCAATGGAACAGAATAGAGAGCCCAGAAATAGACCCTCAACTCTACAGTCAACTAATCTTCGACAAAGCAGGAAAGAATGTCCAATGGAAAAAAGACAGCCTCTTCAATAAATGGTGCTGGGAAAATTGGACAGCCATATGCAGAAAAATGAAATTGGACCATTTCTTTACACCACACACAAAAATAGACTCAAAATGGATAAAGGACCTCAATGTGCGAAAGGAATCCATCAAAATCCTTGAGGAGAACACAGGCAGCAACCTCTTCGACCTCAGCCGCAGCAATATCTTCCTAGGAACAACGCCAAAGGCAAGGGAAGCAAGGGCAAAAATGAACTATTGGGATTTCATCAAGATCAAAAGCTTTTGCACAGCAAAGGAAACAGTTAACAAAATCAAAAGACAACTGACAGAATGGGAGAAGATATTTGCAAATGACATATCAGATAAAGGACTAGTGTCCAGAATCTATAAAGAACTTAGCAAACTCAACACCCAAAGAACAAATAATCCAATCAAGAAATGGGCAGAGGACATGAACAGACATTTCTGCAAAGAAGACATCCAGATGGCCAACAGACACATGAAAAAGTGCTCCATATCACTCGACATCAGGGAAATACAAATCAAAACCACAATGAGATATCACCTCACACCAGTCAGAATGGCTAAAATAAACAAGTCAGGAAATGACAGATGCTGGCGAGGATGCGGAGAAAGGGGAACCCTCCTACACTGTTGGTGGGAATGCAAGCTGGTGCAGCCACTCTGGAAAACAGCATGGAGGTTCCTCAAAATGTTGAAAATAGAACTGCCCTATGACCCAGCAATAGCACTATTGGGTATTTACCCTAAAGATACAAACGTAGTGATCCAAAGGGGCACGTGCACCCGAATGTTTATAGCAGCAATGTCCACAATAGCCAAACTATGGAAAGAACCTAGATGTCCATCAACAGATGAATGGATCAAAAGGATGTGGTATATATACACAATGGAATACTATGCAGCCATCAAAAGAAATGAAATCTTGCCATTTGCGACAACATGGATGGAACTAGAGCGTATCATGCTTAGCGAAATAAGTCAAGCAGAGACAGACAACTATCATATGATCTCCCTGATATGAGGAAGTGGTGATGCAACATGGGGGCTTAAGTGGGTAGGAGAAGAATCAATGAAACAAGATGGGATTGGGAGAGAGACAAGCCGTAAGTGACTCTTAATCTCACAAAACAAACTGAGGGTTGCTGGGAGGAGGAGGTTTGGAAGAAGGGGGTGGGATTATGGACATTGGGGAGGGTATGTGCTTTGGTGAGTGCTGTGAAGTGTGTAAACCTGGTGATTCACAGACCTGTACACCTGGGGATAAAAATATATGTTTATTAAAAATAAAAAATTTTAAAAATAAATAAATAAATAAATACTTTAAAATGTTTTAAAATTTAAATAATTTAAAATATCCTTGGACCAAAAGCGTTCCATATGTAATAAATTTGTCAAGGTAGATAACAGAAGTGCTAAAGAGAAAAGAGCTTCCTTTGTATTCCCACTGCCCCAGTCTAAAATGATCTATGTATAAATTAGTTTAGTGTATATCAAGTAAAGTTGTACCCTACATGCCTTTTATAATCAGTAGGAAGTTTCAATTATACTTTCAAATCCTATAAAGGAATTCTATTATTATGAGAAATCTGCCGTTATCTCTCAGTCACTGGCAGATATCATGGCAACATTTTAAATTTTGTCTGTTGCTTCTGGTTAAATAGAGATAAAAATTTACAATGTCAAGATTAATCCCATCATAAAATTTTTCCTATCACCTTAGGTTAAACAAAATAAAAATTCACAACATAAAGACTAATTCTATCATCTGATTAAGTTATATAATAAAAGTTTATAAGAATACAAATCAATTTATTACACCTAGCTTTATTCTAAACTTCAAAATATTATTTGGTATGACATAATTAACTTTTTTTTAAATTTATTTTCATCATAACAGTATTCACTGTTTTTGCACCACATCCAGTGCTCCATGCAATCCGTGCCCTCTCTAATACCCACTGCCTTTAAACCCCTCAGTTTGTTTTTCAGAGTTCATATTCTCTCATGGTTCACCTCTCCTTCCAATTTCCCTCAATTCCCTTCTCCTCTCTAACTCCCCTTGTCCTCCATGCTATTTGTTATGCTCCACAGATAAATCAAGCAGAGAAAGTCAATTTCACTTATTATTCATCATTTTTTAAATTTAAGCCATTCCACTGGGTATAAAGGAATAGCATGTGGCTTTGGTTTGCATTTTCCTTAAGGCTAATGTTATTAAACATTATTTCATGTGCTTCTTGGCTATTTGTATATCATTTTGGGAGAAACATCTTGGTAGATCCTTTGCCCACTTTAACTCATTGTATGTCCTCTTAATTATTAAGTTATAAGATTTCTTTATATAATATGGATAATAGACCTATACCTGATACAGTCAATCCTCATTATTCATGGAGTTTGTGTTTTTAAATTTGACTGCTTGATAAAATTATCTGTAACCCCAAAATCAATTCTCAAAATGCCTTTGCAACTATCCATAGACATGTACAGAGAAGCAAAAACTTGAATCAACTGATGGCACACATTACCAACTGAGGCTAAACAAGACAGTGTTCTGCCATCTTGTTTCAGCTTCTGTACTGTAAACAAACATCCTCTTTGTGTCTTTTTAGGATATTGCTTTTAAATATTGTGCTTCTTTTTGGTGATTTATCTGTTTCTTTAAAAAAAAAAAAAAATAGCCTTCACACCAAACATGGGGCTTGAACTCATGACCTTGAGATCAAGAGTCACATGTTCTACCACCTGAGCCAGCCAGGTGCCCCTGTTTTATATGTTTCAAATAGCCCCCATTCAGAGTGCTGACAGGTTGTCCAGTATCCCTAATGACTTGATTTCCAGTAGTAAAGAGATTACTGATAGTACATGGGGTGATCTGGCAATACAGGTGTGGAAAATATCACCATTAGATACTCCTAATCAACCACCAATAACAATCAAGGATCTGAACAACTGTGTATATGATACTTTTGCACATTTTTATCAAACTAACTAGTATAGAGACATTGGCTGGTTGCTCCTAATGGCATTGGACGAAGTGAAAGTAAAAGATGAGCTCAGGGTTTTAAAATTTCAAGCTCAAACACATGTTTTTTTAAAAGTGACACATCTGCTATAGCTGAAGGGCTGAGATTGCTGAAAATAAAACCCCAAATCTATCCCATCAGTGACTGACTTATGACACATATTAAATTTCTAGCTTTACAGTGTCTATTGTTAAAGTGACAGCATTGATTGGGAAGGGACAGGATCCTGAAAGTTGGAATGAGGATTATGTGGGAAGACCCAGATGAAGCTGGGGACACTGACCCCCTAAATTAAAAAAATATTTTATTTCAAAGAAGATTTTATTTATTTATTTTTAGAGAGGGAGAGAGTGAGCATGGAGAGGGGCAGAGGGTGAGAGAGAGAGAGAGAATCTTGAGCGGACTACATCCTGAGCATGGAACTCAGTGTGGGGCTTGATCTTAGTACTCTGAGAACATGACCTGAACCAAAATCAAGAACTGGACACTAAACTGACTCTTGATTCCCTAAATTCTGTTGAATCTTATTTGCCAATAGAAGAAGACTCTCCATCCCCAGTAAAAGCAGCTTCCCCATCCCCATGTGAGATAAACAACCCTGAAATGGCCAACCCTGAGATAGTTGCCTTGCAAAGCAATGCTGGTTCTCTTCAGGGCCCACCTCTACCAGCACTCTTTTCTTCTAGACTTATACTAGACTCAAGGTCCAGCAGCCCCCAAAAGATAAGGTACAAACCGTGATCCATGAAATGCACTATACTCTAAAAGAACTGCTGGAATTTTCTAACTTACACTGACAGAAATCCATGGAATATGTGTGGGAGTATATGTGTGTATAATGGTGGAAGAAACAAAGCTGGGACAGGGGTATTGGATATGGATCCACTAAATGAAGATTCTACATTTAATATTGCAGCTTTAGGAGTTAGAGCTGTCACAGTTTGGTTGTCTGGCTGAAACATGAAGCAAAATGTGGTCCATACTGAGTGAGGTAAAATGCCAGACCTGCCTTGGTTAGTAAACAGTAGTAGAGGAGAGAATTTTAAGCCTTAGGGATATTAAAATTTAAACTGAAATTGTCACTGAATATCTATTCACACACACTGGAAGAGTCTACAAAAGACGCATTTCACCAGGATCAGGAAAATAAATTCATGTGGGGAGCCTTAGCATACTAGAAGGGCTCTGTGATTGCTCTTCACTGTCAGGCCATAGATGTTGATGGGGGCTGTGACCACTATATTGGGAAATATACATGAAATGAGAGTAACAGAGTTGTGGAGTGGCAGAAGCTCACTGTCAGAACACTTGCCCAAAGCAAGGCAGATGTGGTTACCATAATGGCCAGCAGTGTCAAAACAGAGACAGGGGGCGCCTGGGTGGCTCAGTGGGTTAAGCCGCTGCCTTCGGTTCAGGTCATGATCTAAATTTAGGTCCTGGGATCGAGCCCCGCATCAGGCTCTCTGCTCAGCAGGGAGCCTGCTTCCTGCTCTCTCTCTGCCTGCCTCTCTGCCTGCTTGTGATCTCTCTCTGTAAAATAAATAAATAAAATCTTAAAAAAAAAAAAAAAACAGAGACAGAATAGTCTAACTCAAGTAAACCTATGGATTTGGTTAGCAGATGATGTGTTCTTAGATGTGACATATGTTGGAAACCTTTAAATTCTTACTTGATTTATGCATGTAGAACTGGTTTAGATCATGTAAACAAATACTGAACCTGAATCATAAAAACAGATAACATGACCCCTCAATCATTTCCCTGATTTTAGCCAGTTTACAAATGCAGAGCTCTTGAAATAAGGTGAGGCCAGGTTCCCTTGAGGAAGGACTTTGGTACACTTTCAGAAATATATATTGTTAAAATTTCTCCCAGCTTCCCCAAAAGAGACTATGTCCTTTTATCAGGATAACTGAATTGAGGAAAAGGAAATAATAAGACCATTCTGGGACTATAGGGCACTGACTTGAACTGCAATAAATTTCAGGAAATCCCAAATGTCACAGTAGGAATTTATGAAAGCCAGATGATCAATGGAATCTTAATTCAGGTATATGTCATTACATTCTCAGTGGGTCTCTGAGTCTATCCTGTGGTTATTTTTTTCAGTTCTGGAATGCATGATTGGAGTAAGTATGCTCAGTAGCTGGCAGAATCCATATTTGTACCCTGGTCTATGGAGTAAAAAATATTATGGTGGGAAAGACCAAATGGAAATCATTAGAACTGCCTCTACTTAGGAAAACAGTAAACCCCAAGCAGTGCCACATTCCTGGAGGGATTTCAGAGATTAATGTCACCATCAAGTATTTGAGTAATGGAGGAGTGGTAATTCCTATCACATCCCCATTTGATTTGTCTATTTTGTATGTGCAGAAGAGAGATGGACTTTGAAGAATGACAATGGATTATTTGAAGCTTAGTCAGGTGGTGACTCTAGTGGCAGCTGCTATCAAGATGTAATTTTATTGCTTGACTGAATTAACATATACCCTTGTACCTGGTATGCATCTGGAACATACTTTATTCTCCATCCTTGTTAATAGCAACCTCTGAAACAAGTTTGATTTCAGCTGGCAAGGCCAACAACACACCATCACTCTCCTACCTTGGGGGAATATCAACTCTTCAACCCTTTGCCATCATTTAGTTTGCAAGATCTTGATTGCCTTTCCCTTCCACAAAATATCACACTGGGCTGTTACACTGATGGCATTATGCTGATTGGACCTAGTGAGCTAGAAGTCTATATTACTGATAACATTATGTTGATTGGGTCTAGTGAGCAAGTAACAACTACTCTGGACTTCTGGTAAGACATTTAAGTGTCATAAGGTTGGAAATAAATCTGACAAAAATTAGTAGTTTTGTATCTCAGTGAAATTTCTATGGGCCTAGAGATATGAGGCATGTTGAGATCTCCTTTCTAAGGTGAAGGATAAGTTATGGCATCTGCCCCTTCTTCAACCAAAAAGAAGGCACAATACCTAGGGGGTCACTTTCGATTTCAGAGGCAATATATTCTTCATTTGAGTATGTTACTTTTTCCCATTTATAGGACAAAGCTGCTTGAAAAAAGCTATTCATTCTAGGGGTGGGGGCAGAACAATAGAAGGCTCTGAAAAAAGGTCCAGGCTGTCATGCAAGCTGCTCTTCTGCTTATGTCATATGACCCCACAAATTCACTGGTGCTTGAAGTATCATAAGCTGATAGGGATGCTATTTGGAGACTTTGAAAAACCCTCTCTGAGTAACTCATGGAGAAGGTCCTTAGGATTCTGGAGCAAAGCCCTGCCACTCTCTGCAAATGATTACTCCCCTTTTTAGAAACAGGTCAAGGCTGCTATCAGGTCTTACCAGAGACAAAATACTTAGCCATAGGCCACCAAGTTACCATGCAACTTGAGCAGTCCTTCATGAACTGGGTGTAATTTGATTCACCAAGTCATAAAGTTGGGTGTACACAGCAACATTTCATCATCAAATAGAAATGGCATATACATGATAGGGACTAAGTAAGCCATGAAGGCGCAAGTAAGTTACATGAAGAATGACCCAAATGTCCATGATCCTCGGATGTTCCCTATGATCAGCTGATAGAGAATAAAACCTCAGACCTGTTTTATAGATACAGACTTTATGATATATGGACTCCCCCTCAATGTGGACAGCTGCATTACTACAGCTTCTTTATGGGATATCCCTGAAGGACAGTGGTGGAGGGAAATACTTCAAGTCAGCAGAACTTCAGGCAGCACACCTGGTTGTTCACTTTGTTCTGAAGGAAAAATTACCAGGAATGTGATCATAAAATGATTCACAGGCTGTGGCCAGTGGTTTGACAGATGGCAGGGACTTGGAAGGAACATGACTGGAAAATTGGTAACAAGGAAATCTGGGCAAGAAGTGTGTGGATAGACCTCTCTAAATGGATACAAACTGTGAAGATATCTGTGTCCCATGTGAATGCATACCATAGATGACCTCAGAAAAAGATTTTAAAAATCAAGTTAAGAGGATGACTTTCTCTTTGGATACTACCAGTCTCTCTCTCCAGCCACCCCTGTCATTGTCCAGTGGGTTCATTATTATATAACCTAGGTGACAGGATAGAGGTTATGCATGGTTTCAACAACATGGATTTCTACTTACTGAGGCTGACCTGGCTAACGCTATGGTTGAGTACCTAATCTGCCAGCAGTAGACACAAATACTGAACCCCCAATAAAGCACCATCTCTGGGGTAATCAGCCAAGTACGTGGTGGCATGTTGATTACATTGGACTGCTTCCATCATGGAAGGGACAGTGTTTTGTTTTTCTTACTGGAATAGACACTTACTCTGGATATGGATTTGCCTTCCCTGCATGTAGTGATTTTGTCAAAACTACCATCTGTGCACTTACAGAATGTTTTATCCACCTTCATAGTATTTCACACAGCATTGCATCTGATCAAGGAACACAAAGTGTGTCAAGAAGACCATGACTGTGAAATTCATGGTTTTACCACATTTCCTAAGCTGCTAGCTTGGTAAAATGATAAAATGGCCTTTCAAGACTCACTTATATTATCAGCCAGTTGGCAATACTGGGCTAGGGCACAGTTCTCCAGGAAGCTGGATATACTCTGAATCAGCATCCAATATACAGTGCTGTTTCTCCCATTGCCAGTAACCATGGGTCCAGGAATCAAAGGATAGAAATCAGCATGACATCACTTACTATTACCCTCAGAGACTCATTAGTAAAATATTCACTTTCTATTTCTAGAATCTTATGCTCTGTTGTCTAGGGGTCTTAGTTCAGAAGGGAAGAATGCTTTACTAGAAGAAACACCAATTTCATTGAACTGGAAGTTAAGACTGCCACCCAGCTAGTAAATAACAAAGAAAAGAGATACTGATCTGGATGGAGTGGTTGGTATTTACTACCAAGAAGAAATGAGGCTGCCATTTTATAATTGAATTAAGGATGGGTATGTTTGAAATACAGGAGATCATTTAGTCTGTCTCCTAATATCACCATGCCATGTGATTAAAACTGTTTTTCAGGAATGAATGTTTGGGTTACTCCACCCGGTAAAGGATCAAAATCAGCCTGAGGTTCTCATTAAAGGCAAAGGGAATATTAAATGGGTTGTGGTAAAATATAGCTATAAATACCATCTATGATCACTACCCATTTATAGGAATAAAAGCTATAATTATCATGAGTGATTTTTCTTATGTTGTTAATATGATAATAATAAGAGAGGAAAGAAAAAATTCTTAATTTATATATGTACATGTACATGCATACACATGTACAAATTAAGAATTTGTTCTTTCCTCTCTTATTCCCTTACATATATAACATGTTTTGACTTTATATCATAGTATTTAAGTATCATTTATGTCATAGAATTATTATTATAAGATATCAAGGAGATTAATAAATATCATCCAAGGATTGCACTTTCTTCTGGGAAAAGGTTGTATGCAGGATAGATGTATCATGTTTTGTGGAAGTATGATCTTGTGATTGTTTTTATTGGAGATTAAGTATGGTTTAAGGAAATGCATGTGGGTGCTAATTTGACTAAGTTTGGATCTATAATGGTTATGTATCAGCATGGAGGGTGTTATTGTATGAGACTAATATTTAAGTCAGTGAATTTTTATATACCCTTTGTAATGTGAGTAGGTCTCCTCTTATTATTTGAAGGCCTGAATAGGACAGAAAGACCAGCCACCTCAAGCAAAAGGTAATTCTTCAGCAGAACGTCTTCAGAGTCCATCTGGGCCATTGGCTGTCCTGGTTCTGGAGCCTTCTGGGCCACACTGAAGATTTTAAACTTACCAGCCTCCATAAACATGCAATCCAGTTCCTTCTGATAAATCTCTTTCTATATGTATAAATCTCTTCCATCTTCATAGTTCTATTTTTCTGGAGAATGCTGACAAATACAGAACAATTAAAAAAAATTAACATACATTTTTGGACGTTAAGCTAACCTTGCCTTCCTGGAACAATTACCACTTGGTTATTGCGTATAATCCTTTTTTATATGCTGCAAGATTCAGTGTGTTAATTTCATTAAGAATTTTTCAACATTCAGAGGGAGGGATAAGATACAGCAGAGTAGGTTTCCTCTTTCATCTGGTCTCTTCAAACTAATCTGAATCTCTACAAGCAGAATTTTACTTTTTGCAAGGTAGGAGGTGGGAGCCTTGAATCATTATAGGGAATATCAGAAGATAAATGGTGGGGGAAGAAAATCCAGACCCTTAGAAATCTGATCCCATGAGAGACATCCCTTTCTCAAAAGGGCACAGGGGATGAATAGGGCAGAATTATAGGGGGATTGTTGTAGTTTTAGGATCCCAGGAGACTCAGAAAGAACAGGGGAGCTTGAGCCAATAAAGTGCCCAAGCAGTGGAACAAGGAGACTGGTTATATCAGTAAGCCCAGAAGAGACTGTCAGCTCTGGTCACCATAAACCATGAGCCAGGCTGGTAGAGAGACAGACTGCTCTCCACCTGAGGACGCTGAAAAGGACTAGAAGCTGTGGGATGTTTAACATCCCAGGGAAGACATGAAATGGCTTGCACCCATGACAGAGCAAGAGCTCTCAGGGCGGTATGGACCCAAAGGACACTGGGGCAGCACCAGCTGTGACCTGGCAGTGGTAAAAGAGGATGCATCCATGAGCCCATGGTCACTTGCAACTGCAAAGGCGCAAAGCTCAGAGGTGCTTGCGGGTCCCCAGAAGACTCCCAGGAGACTTGCTGCAGGCTCAAAGAGCATGAGTTGGAGTTTGGAACACCAGAAGGGGAGATGGTTTGACCTGGAAGGTTTATTGAAGAAAGGGGACCGCGACCTTGTGACTCTGGGCCAGAGATTCCTGCGCGGCCATATTTGCTCTGACCCTTTCTTTAAAGAGGTGCAGATAGCCACCAGGGAACAAAAGCTATACAGATGACCAATTCACATTAAGCTCATCCCACCCCGACAAGGGTTTTGGAAACTCCACCCAGGCAAAGAAGCCTGAGAAGCCAATTTCTTTGCAATTTTGAGATACAGTGTCTTCTAACACAAAGACCAAAAGTCAATCAGGAATAGGCAGATTACCTTGCTTTGTCCACCCTGAGAGATTATAGTCTCCTCCCCCTTTTTAAAATTGGTTTGGATCATCTTGGCTTTGTTTTTGTATCTGTGGTAGCTTCTGACCACTTTAGATTTTTTCTAGGGTGCATTTTGCTTGGTTCATAGTTGGTATTTTGGATTGCTCAACCACCCCTCAACAGAATGACTAGGAGGAAGAAACTCTCAACAAAGAGTTTGTTAAGTTCTTTATAGGTTTTGGATACAAGTCCTTTATCTGATTAAACATTTTCAAATATCTCCTTCTGTCTCATAGGTTGCTTTTAGTTTTATTGACTCTTTTCCTTTGCTGTGCAAAAGCTTTTTATTTTGATAAGGTCCCAATAGTTCATTTTTGCTTTTTTTCCCCCTCTAAATGTGTCTAGCAAGAAGTTGCTGCAGCCAAGGTCAAAGAGTTTTCTGTCTGTGTTCTCCTCTAGTATTTTGATGGATTCCTGTCTCACATTTAGATCTTTCATCTATTTTAATTTTGTATATGGTGTAAAAAAGTGGTCCAGTTTCCTTCTTCTGCATGTGGCTGTTCAGTTTTCCACACCATTTGCTGAAGACACTGTTTTTTCTCCATTGGATATTCTTTCCTGCTTTGTCCAAAGATTAGTTGAACATAAAATTGAGGGTCCATTTCTGAGTTCTCTATTTTTTTCTATTGATTTATGTGTCTGTTTTTGTGCCAGTACCATACTGTCTTGGTGATCACAACTTTGTAATAGAGATTGAAGTCCGGAATTGTTATGGCTCCAGCTCTGGTTTTCTTTTTCAACATTCCTTTGGTGATTTGGGATCTTTTCTGGTTCCATACAAATTTCAGGATTGTTTATTCCAGCTCTGTGAAAGATACTGACAGCATTTTGATAGGGGTTGCTTTGAATGTGTAGATTGCATTTATTACACCAGAGAATATTGCTGCTATATACACTGGGGTGCATGTGCTCCCTTGAAATCACTATGTTTGTATCCTTTGGATAAATACTTAATAGTGTAATTGCTGGGTTATAGAATAGTTCTATTTTTAAATTTTTGAGGAACCTCCATACTGTTTCCTTGAGTGACTGCATTAGTTTGAATTCCCACTAACAGTGTAGAAGGGTTCCCCTTTCTCTGCATCCTCACCAAAATCTGTTGTTTCCTGAGTTGTTCGTTTTAGTCATTTTGACAAGTGTGAGGTGGTATCTCATTGTGGTTTTGATTTGTATTTCCCTGAAGCTGAGTAATGTTTAACCCCTCTATTCTTTTCTAAAATGTCTTGGAGGCATTAATTGTTCTTCCTTCTGATCCAATTACATTTGTGTCCCTTTTCAGTAGTCTTTGATGCCAGGCTTTAAGGTTTGTTCAGAACCCAAAGGACTCTTCTTAGCTGTATTTTCTCGTGTTTCCCTCTGGTAAGCTCCTAGCTAGGCTATGGCTTGGCTTTTACTAACATACAACCACCAGTTTTCCTTAATAGCTTACCACTAAAACCTCCATTATTTTTAAGACAACTCTTAAGCTTGAACTTCCTCAAGATCTCTTCTAAGTGAAATGAATTCCGTTTGGTAAGGGATATGGAGCTCTCCATTTTTAATCACCTGTCTTTCCTCTGAAGCTAAAACTTTGCTCCACTCTTCTGGAGCTGGGGAGGACACTCATGCTTTATGAACAAGGCACTGGGCAGAGATATGAGACTCTGATATTCTCAGCTCAATGGCCCCGTGTGCCCTACAAACAAACTCTGGTCTGCCATGGAAATGCCTATACAAGAGAGTCCTTGGTCATGACTCCCTGAAATAGACTTTCCACAGCATGAGGTAATGGTGGTGAGGAATGCTGTTTCCTCTCCCTCCAAGAAATATACTGAAGCTCTAGTCTTGGAGCAGGGAAGGAAAAGCCTTGTGGTTTTGTTTATGTTCTCTACAAATTAACCTTTTTTGTGATAAGCCTGAATAATGCAGAAAGGAATATAGTGTGGTCCAAACACCACAAACTCTTGCCACTCTTACATTTCTGTTCTTACTGTAAGCTGTTTCAAATCATTTTTTCTTTTCTTCCTTGTATATTTATTATTTACATTTAATTGTACATCAATTTTGGTAATTTAATACAGATATTTTTCCTTCCTCAGCTTTTTTGGGAGGCTTTCATATTTAAAGTTAAGCATATTTTTAAAAAGGCTTTTCATTTCTTTAAGAATACAACCTTTGAATTTCTAAGTTTAGTTTTTATTTGTGCATACTTCTTCTCCTTTTTTCTTTGACTGGTTCACCCGCTGCTTTATCTGTTTCATTGCTTCTTTATTCTGTGTTCCTTCTTTTCCCCCAAGGTTTGGAACTCAGATCTTCTGGTTTATTTCTTATTGTCTTTTTACAATATGCTTTTACCTTTATTATTTCTTTTGCCCTGTCTTCATTTATGTTTCCTTTATAGCTTATATTTTCATGTAGTAAACTTTATTTAAAAGATGTCTGTCTAGCAGGGAGAGTCAATTATCATATGGTTTCACTTATTTGTGGAGCATAAAGAATAACACAGAGGACATGGGGAGATGGAGAGGAGAAGGGAGTTGGGGGAAATTGGAGAGGGAGACGACCATGAGAGACTATGGACTCAGAGAAACTGAGGGTTTTGGAGGGGAGAGGGGTTGGAGGTTGGGTGATCCTGGTGGTAGGTATAATGGAGGGCACATATTGCATGGAACACTGGGTGTGGTGCATAAACAATGAATTCTGGAACACTGAAAAGAAATTTAAAATAAATAAATAATTTAAAAAAGGATGTCTGTCTGAAAAAATGAAAAAAAAAAAAGAAAGATATCTGTCTGACTAAAAAAAGTGGCCATTTTGATTTTTTTTTCCTTTCCTTTTCTTTTTTTTTTTTTCCTCTGTCAGAAATAGACACAGAATAGGCACATAGCAACCCGCCCACACTGGGAGGTTCACTCTCCCTACATCCATCACCTGGTCTTCTAGCTAGCATATTTCTAATCCATGGTCTTTTAAGGGTTTATGCCCCAGAAATCCTACTCATGACAGACATCACTTTCCAATGAATCATAGCTTCTCCTTCCCTGAGACTATCAAGAGAGGCTCCCCTTGCAAAGAACTGCTTTTGAGATATGTCTTTCTGAGGGCTGGCATATTTTGAAATATCTAATCGGCAAGGCACCTATCCCCACTCAAAAGGGGACTTTCTAGGAAAGATGGACAGAGTGAGAATGTGTCCTCTCCCCCTGAAGGAGCAAATTAATGCATGTAGAACTCACAACCAGGCATTTGTTGGCTTCATGTTCACCATTATTGAAACTTTCTTCACTCAACAAATAATACCTCACCAAAAAAAAAAAAAAAAAAAAAAAAAAAATAGTCTTGATGTTTCTTGGCTTTTGGGCACTGTGTAATACACTCCAGTTTAAGTAAATATGATCACCAAAGAGACATTCTTCCCTGAGACACACTTTTTTTATTGATAGGCATGTGTGTAGCAGAATAATTCCCAAAATAATAATAATAATAGATTTTAGGATTCTAAGAAAATGGGAAACCATTCATTCATGCATCTCTGCAAACTTCTCTGCACTCGTTTCTAGCCTCAGTTCCCTGCTAACTGTAATTTAAATGCAATTTATGATTTCAGTAAAGATCCTGATTACATTTAGTTTGCTGGTGACAGAATCAATTTATTTCAGCCAGGAAAAATGATGCATTGGCTGTCAGGCTTCTGGTCCCTGGGACATCAAGTTTTCCCAGAGCCATCTCTCTACATTTTGAAGTCGCCTGCCTTTTGCTCCTGACATTTCATAATGAGCAACATTAAGCACCAGCTTACCTGCTCGGAGGTCAGGGGCAGTACATTCTGATCTATCATCCACAGAGAGTAGGATGACTCTATCAACAACAAAACAGATTCTTTATGAGGAATACTAAAGCAACAGGAGAGGTTTTTACTTTAAGATAAAGCAGGGACTTGACGCATTACTGTTACTGCAAGCAGTACTGTTAACCACAGTGAAATAACTTATATGAGTGTATAATAATAGGAGGCAGGTGTGTGTCTCCTGGTAGGCTGTAGCTATTAGGTATATGCAGACACGCCTATTGTCAACAATTGTTAAGATTTGCTTCTTAGAAGAGACCACTCATCCAGTTCTCACCATAATTTGTCAACCCCACACATAACTACTTTGAAAACCAACCTTCTGAATTTTAACTACAAAATTTGACACATGTATAGACCTAAAACAGAAAAGTGAAGGCTAATTATCCTTTAAATAAGGCAAAGCTGACATCTCACTCAGGTGAACTATGAATAAGCACTGATGGAGAATACCTGGGAGAAAACATTGTCACTCCTATGATGCAACTTCCCTTCTCTCCATGCGTACTGGCCCAGCAATCTGCGATGGACCTCCCTGTCAGAAATAAACCCTAAGCTCTTAGATTGGCTGTCTGCCTGTCATTTGAAAACATGTCCAGTGGGCCCATCACAGGTGTGGGGAGAGTGTCTGAAGCTGAGAGACCATCCCAAAGAGTCAGACAAAGGACCTGCTAAAGGTACACTCAGTCTATTTCTCCAACACAACTCAAACCACTGAGTGCTCCCAAAAGTTACAGTCAGGGTGCTGGACACTTTGTGATAAATCCTTCTCTCTCAGAGATAAGAAAATCAAGTCTCCAAGAGACTGGGAGATGGGAAGTGAAAGAACTAGCTTTGAGACAAGGTCTTCTGCATCAGTGTCTGTCAATCCTCCCCAAACATGCTACATGCCACATTCCACATGCCATGCTGCAACCCTGAGGTCTGACACAGCCAGCCTAACTCCAGAGCCTGAGATTTTAGTCACTTCTTCCTACAAGATAAGGAGCCCAACTTCTCCAAATAGGAGGTAGACTGAATCAGTTAGGATTGGGTTCAGCTACAAGGGATAGAAACCCCAATTTATCAAAGGTTTAAACTAGACCTAAGTTCATTCCACTTGTATGGCAAGACCCAGCTGCTCACAGAGGATATGGCTTTCCTATCCTGTTTCTCTGTTGTGTGTGGCCTTAATCCCATGGTCCTTGTTAGTTCTTTCATTCTCCAAGTAGCAGGATGAGTGGAGGAAGAAACATAGTAGAAGAACACAAAGGAGCACACCTACTATGCTTGGGGAAGGTTCTGGGCGCTCCCATATCATGTCTGTGCTCTCATGTACCATGGCCACTCCTAACCACAAGGGAGGCTAGAGAATGTAGACTTCATTCTAGGTGGCCATGTGTTAGCTACAAGTTTAATACCATAGCAGAAGTGGAGAATGGATATTGAGGGAGTGATCAGTAGCTCTGCCATGACCCTCTACAAGAAGGATGAGTTTCTACTTGTAACAGGTCACAAAATACCATCTTTGGCATCTTGGAAAGAACGTACCCTCTCCACATTCCCCATGAACTATGAACAGGTATTTACTTATATAACCATCAGTTACATAGTTACCTAGTGTGTGCAGTGAATGACAATCATCCCTCTGGATATCGAATGATATCAAGAGATTGGGATATCTATGAGCTATTGGTCAAATTGTTTGGGGTCTGTACCTTCCTCTCTCTTTCTGCCTGCCTCTCTGCCTACTTGTGATCTCTGTCTATCAAATAAATAAATAAAAATCTTTTTTTTAAATCTTTAAAAAAGGGGGGGGCACCTGGGTGTCTCAGTGGGTTAAAGCCTCTGCCTTTGGCTCAGGTCATGATCCTAGGGTGCTGGGATTGAGCCCCGCATCGGGCTCTCTGCTCCGCAGGGAGCCTGCTTACCTTCATCTCTCTCTCTGCCTGCCTCTCTGCCTACTTGTGATCTCTATCAAATAAATAAATAAAAATCTTTAAAAAAATAAAAAAAAATTTTAAATCCTTTAAAATTGTTTGGGGTCTGCTGTTTTTCATTGTTGATGGTCAGTTTGGTCAGAGAGCTTATAGCAGATAGAAGCTGAGGTGGAATTTATATTTGTTTCCTGGAGTAATAGAAAAGGAAAGGATGTGAGTAGAATATTCCCATCCTTTCACAAAGTTGGGGACCATGGTATCCCTTTCCTAGCCCACCCCTTCTCCCAGAGCAGTAGACAAAAGGATGCCCTGTGGACTCCTAGACAAGGAGAAAATAGTTAGAGGAGATATTTACAGCATTTGGACCACAACCTTCCCCCTTCTCAACATTCTCTTCAAGGATCTATTTAGGCAAGAAGCCCTGAGTGCCATGGGCCAGGCCCACCCACCTTGGATTCTGCTCCTGCAGATATTGCTATCCTTGGAGACGCTAGTAGACTTTCTGTAGAGAAAAAACAAAACAAAACAAACAAACAAAGAAACAAAAAAATGATGTTCCGTATCATCTTCATGAACCTTCATATACCCATGGGATAAAATTATTTGTTTTTTAAGGAATACCTCAGAGCACATTTGAAAACACAACACCCCTTAGAGCATGGTGAGCCACTACTCTGATGACCTGCAGAACATGGCTGCCTTAATTTATAAACATTGCAAAACTCCCTGCTGTGGGATTTACTTAAAGTAGAAACTGGCTCAGAGAGAACCTGTGATTCTACCTATTTCAGGGAACCTAGTTACCCAAGCACCCAGAAAATGTCATTATGTGAGTTGGCAGTTGATTTCTGCAGATTCAGTAAAACTACAGGTAATGGATTTCTAAGGATTCTGTACACTCAGAAACAAATTAAGAAATCTCATGGGGAAAGCCAGAAAGCTTGTTCAACCTGTCCATCAAGAGACTTTGTTGCTATAAGGCCTAGTGGATCTTTTTCTTCTCCTAAGTAAAAGAGAATAATAAATGTTATTTATTCAATACTATTTATTATTAATAATAATAATAAATAAGCTTTATTCTGACATCACTTATACTTCACTTTCTTCCCATGTGGCAAGTAACTCAAAAGGAAGTGAGTAGGATATTCTATTCTACTCATCAGTAATCATGAAATTTCACACAAAACTATGGACTTTAGAAGTAAGACACTGCAAGGGCCAGCATACCTTCTCGGAAGTGATTTGAGACCCTTACTGTAGGAACTGGACAACATGTTTTCAGCATTTTGCTTCCAATGAAGTAGGATTGGGAGCAGAAACTCTGCTAATGGACACCATCAGGTTTCCAGTCCTGAGACCAAAGTTCACTAAAGGAGGAGCATGGTACAGGGGGTGTGGAGGGAGGAGTGCTGGATCCTGAACTCTGAGCATTTCATCATATTTTGTCCTAGTAATATCTTCACAGAAGTTTTCAAATAACAGTGGATTTATACAGAGGAACAGTTTAGCTAAATACACAGTTTGACTTTTTCTTGAACCTGTTGAGTCTCAGAAAGAAATGCTTCTGCTGGTCCAGCATGAAGGCTGGGGCATGGCACCAACAGACCTACTGTTCTTTGTCTCTTTCCACCTTGAGCACACACCTGACTCAGCCCTGTACATCCTTCTGTTCCCATGTCAAAGAAGTCCTGGCCAAGAACAGGAAAGCTAGAGACTCTGCTCCCTGGATGCAGAAGGATATTGCTAATGTGAGCGTACTCCTAACAGGCTCCCAGTCTGCCTAGCACAGCCCTAGCACTGCCCTGCCTGGGAAGGATGTGTGTTCTGAAATAATTCCTGTGCAGCTATGACTGGTAGAAGTCACACACCACCTACATTCTCAACACAGGCTCTGAGCCAAAATGAGCATACATTTCCTGAGGACCAAAAGGTTTAATGGAGATTTACTTTGTTCCAGTGGTTTGTGGAGACAATTAAAATGCAAACACTCTCTTGGTTAAAATGACTACTAATTTTTTAAAAATTTTTTCAATTTATTTATTTTCAGAAAAACAGTATTCATTATTTTTTTACCACACCCAGTGCTCCATGCAATCCGTGCCCTCTATAATACCCACCACCTGGTACCCCAACCTCCCACCCCCCCACCACTTCAAACCCCTCAGATTGTTTTTCAAAGTCCATAGTCTCTCATGATTCACCTCCCCTTCCAATTTACCCCAACTCCCTTCTCCTCTCCATCTCCCCTTGTCCTCCACGCTATTTGTTATGCTCCACAAATAAGTGAAACCATATGAGAATTGACTCTCTCTGCTTGACTTATTTCACTCAGCATAATCTCTTCCAGTCCTGTCCATGTTGCTACAAAAGTTGGGTATTCATCCTTTCTGATGGAGGCATAATACTCCATAGTGTATATGGACCACATCTTCCTTATCCATTCGAAAATGACTACTAATTTTAATAGACAATGAGACTGTCAATCCGTTCTGAAAATCTGGTAAGTACCATCAACAGACTTCGGTTAATGCCAACCCAGTTTAGCTTCTTACTCTCATATCATTCTTAAGACACAGCACCCTCTCTGTGGCTCTCTGTACCAGCTAAAGGTATCAGAGCATTGGGAGGCCCCAGCTGAGAGGCGAGACCAACAGCTGGCAACAAAAGGCAGTGTACGGCATCCTTCATTGTTCAAGGGTCAGATAAATACCATAGGAACAGTAAGATGTCTACTTGAGTGGTAAGAGTGGAAGGAATGGCCTGGTAGAACTTAGATGGGTCCACATCAAGCCTCAATCAGGGCAGGTTTAATGAAGAGCCACTATAGGGAGACCCCCAGGGGTGACATAACATTAACTTGAGAGACATAAAATCCACTGCAGTGAAAACTTTAAAATCTTGACTCAAACCAATGGTGCAAGACTACACATTAGACCACCAGGACATCTGGAAAGGAACATTTTATCCTCAGTTTCTCATCCTCTGTGACAAAATAGCCCATGGAAGCATAAGAGTGATAACATGGAGCCCCAAGACATTCTGCAGGCAAGTCACATTCCCCTTCCCAAGGGTTTGCTTGCCCTTGTTTTTAATGAAAATATTAAGAGAAATTTACCAGCTTATGCAATTGCTCAAGAAGATCATTCAGTTTCTGAAAATTACCTTTAGTAAGAAGAGAGACAGCTCTTTAAAGTCTAGGATGCCACCTCCTCGGATATATGAATCTGCTCTCTCCAGTTCCTCACCCTGAGTCACCATGGCTGCTGTGTTCGGGACTGACCACTATCATCCAGGGGTCCTGACATAGTGACCTGACTCAGAGCACTGCTCACTTCTTTAGTGCCTGTTGCCTATCACACTCTCCTATCTATAGTAGAGTCACATTACAAAGAGCCCCCAAACCCAGTGACCATTTTCCTCATTGTCCCTCATCCTGGACCACTCCTGGCACTCAGCTGCTTTAGCCCCCATGGTGCCCAGCATCCCACAGGAATGAACTTCTTGGCTCCTCAGCAGGTCCCGGTGCTGGTCTACCTCATGGAACTGTGCTGTGTGATCTCCTATTGTTTTGACCAGCCAGATGAGAACAAGGGTGACATGGGCTCTTTGATGTACCCCTGCATTGCCTGTGCTTCTTTCCTTGCACTTTTGCTGTGCTCTTTTGACAGTTATTTCTGTCCACTGGAATGAAGAGGTTGCTATAATAGAAGGTGAGAATTAAATCTGTGACCTCCCTGTGTGCAGTAGCACCATGTTGACCTTTGATAAACATAACATACCCCTAGAGCAATGAGGTGCTATTGTCAGACTCTTCCTCAGCTTTATGCATGTTCTGTGACATGAGGACATTGTATTTCCCCTAAAGCCTGGAATCCCCTAAGTCCCGCTGCCTCCTCTCCTAAAGATATGCCCTGCTAGCAGGAATTCTAGAGTGAGTCCAGATCAAATCTGATGAGGTCCCCTGGGTAACATGCTCCTATGCATCCTGCAGAATACATAGCTTGGAAATTGCTGGGAGTCCTGTGAATATATATGCTGGGATATAGCCTGTGAATAAGATGGGATAGTAAGGGCACCCCTAAAATATGAGCAGACCTGATCAATGAGCACCTTTTGTAATTAATGTAAGCTCCATTCTAGTCCTTACTAGAGAGGTCCTTCTCACTGAAGATGAGTTGCTAAGAAGCCCCCATTCTGTAGCAGCTCTTCTTTACAAACAGGGACCTTGACAGCAGAGACCAGCCCTCAGGGAGGGTGTGTTAACAAGCTCCTCAGGCAGATGGGAAATGACAGTCCTGCAGGAGTGGGTAGTTGATATGCAGGCTTTCTCTGTATTTTCTCTGACTAATGGGGCTCATTGCTGCTCTTCTCACACTGAGGCCCCAGCTATTGGTTAATGGTGGGCTGTAAAACACTCTGCAAATATGCAGTGCTAAATAAGATGAGGAAAATCAATATTTGTTCCTAGTGCATTTTTTTTGGCTCTGCATAATGTGACTAATTTTAATTTTAAAATCTATGGCTTTACTAGGGGACTAAGCAAAGACTGCTCACTTGCTGATTTTAGACGTTAGGACAGAGGGAAGACAAGTCTCTTCTGAATCTCAAATTATTTAAATACAAGATGGTCCTCCTTTTCCTTTGATGTGTCTAGAATTTAAAGCCACAAGACAATGATGGGGAACTGCAGACCCACTGGTATAACATCAACAACCACCTCTGAAGCCAAAAAAGCATTCTGATGCATAGCTGAAATAGATTTCAAGGAACCTTTGATTCCTACTCTTCTCTTAGGATAGCCCAGGAAGTTTGGTTAGTGTCTGAGCTGTAGTGATGCAGCTGTGGAAAGAGCCTAGATACTTATGGTATCAGGGAGTCCCTATGCCCTGCTAAATAATCCTATCGAGATTCCTGCTCTCTCTGTTGCGGGGACTTGGAGCCTGCCACCTTGCCAAACCTCACCACCTAGACAGACACTTGTTCTCTGGACATGGCTGGCAGAGAAGCCCTTAGTGCCTTGCTATCTCTTTGTATTATCTGTGTGGACTCACAGTCTGAAGGAGCCTAGAACTTTCTGCTAGGCTCTGGTTCTAATGAAAATAAATCTCAATAAAGACAAGACCATTAGATCAGCAAAGACTGGATTTTATAGGACTGTGAAAGCCTGTTGACAGCTGAGAGCTCGAGGGTTTAGTTAAGTCAGAACATATTAGCCTTCAAGTGTCAGTGAAATTGTTCTAAGTCCTCAGGAGCCCAGCCCAGATCTGGGCGAGGTTCTGCTGCTGCAGTCCAAGGCAAGAGGATGCCATCTTGACCATGACTTCTTTGCATTTAAATGACTGGAGAGCATATTTCTAGTGAGCCATAAATCAGAGGCAGTCTTCTAGAAGTCTGAGTGAGAAAGCCAAGCAGAGGACAGGGTGAGGAGAGAGTGATGTTTGATTAAAAACAGCACACGATGGCCAAGACAGAACACAGTGATTTTCTTTCTTCACTTTAGAGTGTTAATTACGACATTTTCTCTCAATGGGGAACCATTCCAGTAGCATCTCACCCAACCTCCTCTCCATGAGGCTGACCTGACTTTGTGGGTGCTGACAGTTGCTGATACTACAACAACAACAACAACAAAATCCATATTTACCTTTAGGGTAAATACCCAATAGTGCAATTGCTGGGTCATAAAGATACAAACGTAGTGATCCAAAGGGGCACGTGCACCCGAATGTTTATAGCAGCAATGTCCACAATAGCCAAACTATGGAAAGAACCTAGATGTCCATCAACAGATGAATGGATCCAGAAGATGTGGTATATATACACAATGGAATACTATGCAGCCATCAAAAGAAATGAAATCTTGCCATTTGCGACAACATGGATGGAACTAGAGCGTATCATGCTTAGCGAAATAAGTCAAGCAGAGAAAGACAACTATCATATGATCTCCCTGATATGAGGAAGTGGTGATGCAACATGGGGGCTTAAGTGGGTAGGAGAAGAATAAATGGAACAAGATGGGAATGGGAGGGAGACAAACCATAAGTGACTCTTAATCTCACAAAACAAACTGAGGGTTGCTGGGGGGAGGGGGTTTGGGAGAAGGGGGTGGGATTATGGACATTGGGGAGGGTATGTGCTTTGGTGAGTGCTATGAAATGTGTAAACCTGGTGATTCACAGACCTGTACCCCTGGGGATAAAAATATATGTTTATAAAAAATAAAAAAATAAAACTCTGCCTCTTACAAAGTTAAAAAAAAGAAAATCCATATTTACCACCAGGAAATCTAAAACTTAAAAGTGGACGATTTTAATTCCTCTGGGAACTGAAACTTCAAAACTGGAACTCCAAGGTGATTTTTTAAAAGTATTATTTTTTTTATTAATATATAATGTATTATTAGCCCCAGGGTTACATCTCAAGGTAATATTTTTGTGACAGTTCACAGTTTGGGAAACTATCAAAGGTACAGGAATGACCTGATATTGCTTCCAGTTGCACGACAGTGGTTATAACCCTTGGCCAAAATAGACACATGCAGGTTTGCATCTAAGTCTCTGATATGGTTCCCTGACCATTCATTCATCCTACAGATTTCCATACATACTCAGCCCCTGCAGAACTGGTGCGTTTATGAAATATTATTTTATTTTGTGTAAAACACCTGGAGTAATTGTTACTTTTAGTTATCAGATTGGCTGCTCTCTCTGCCACAGAATTCTCAGATATTTGGTTAACCATTATTTCTGGGTGTGTCTGCCATAATGTTTTGGGGTGAAATTCGTCTTTGAAATAGTAGCCTGAGTAAAGCAGATGGCTCTCTGCAAGGTAGGTGGGCCTTATCCCATCGGTTGTAGTGAAAAGACAGAGTAAGAGACAGCTCACTCTCCCTCCACCTGAACACTGACCTGGGACATTCATCTCCTGCCCTTGGACTAGAATTTATACATTTTCTTCCCATGTTCTCAGGCCTTCAGACTCAAACTGGAACTTATACCACAGGTTCTACTGATTGTCCAAATCATGGGCCTGCTCAGCCTCCACAATCCTGTCAGCCAATTTACCATATTAAATATATGTACGTATATACTTTATATATATTTTTCACATAGGAGATATTATATATACCAAGTGGAGTAGGACTGGGGCAGTCAGATTCACCGAGGCTAGGTCTACTTAGAGCCAATGAGGGGTAAACTGGGAATAGATAAGCACCTATCAACGTCTACCTCCATAAGGGAGGGAGAAATGTTGGCTCCAACAGAGGAGACATCAAGGGCACACAGAAATTGAGACCACATGGTACCTCAGGAATGGCAGAAAAGGTGAGAAGGAGGATATGTTTTCAATTCCTGTAAGACCCACTGGAATTTCCTCTAATTCCCTATAAATCCTTTTGATAAATTCCCTGGCAATTGATAATAACATAGCTGCAGTTCTCTGCTCCTCTCTGAATCTGTACCCTCTGCAGTCCATCTCATTCCTACCCCTCCACCTTAGCTTTCCCATGATTCTCTTTGGCTAATAGAATGTAACAAAAGCCATGCTGTGTCATTGCATAAGAAGCCAGGACTGGGCTGCTGAAAGAGAAGACATAAAGTGGGCCTGCCAGCTGAAATGTCCCAGCTGGGACCCTGCACAATGGAGGGACTCAGCCCAAATCATCCAATGGCCTGGTTTGACCAACTCTGACTGGCTACTGTAGCCCAGTTTACCTAATGGCTCTGTGAGACCAGCCCTGACAGGCCACAGCACTCCTGTTTTAAGTCCCTGAGTTCCAGTGTGGTTTGTTACACCACTGTGGCAACAAGGTTATCTGGTATTTGAATTAGCCTGAATGGCTAACTAGGTTTTTATGCCAAGTCGTCCTTAAGATCTGGGTTCCTTCCTTGATGGGTTTCTGATTCTGTGCCCCAGTGTCGTAACAGCTGTTGTTAATGTGAAATGCCAAATTTGAGCCCATCCCCCTCCAGGAAATAAAGAAAAGAATTCCCCTGCAAAGTTACTAGTCCACGAATGCTCTCTGTTATGGTATTTCCACTCTTACCACAAACAGTAGTCCGGTGTATGTGACTCATTTTCACTATTCTTCTGAATAACATGAAGTTCTTCTCTGCTTCTATTTCTGTGGACAGGGCAAGGTGACCACAGCGAGCCAGATTTCCCAGACAATTCCTGCTGCAATTGAGGAAAATTAGATGGTCTCTCAGTGAAATCAGATTTCCTGTTTCTTGGCAATTCCTTCCATGCAACCATTCTAGGGTCTGACCTGAACTCCAGCTCTAAACCAGG
The DNA here is from genome assembly GCF_009829155.1 of Mustela erminea. Lineage (NCBI taxonomy): Eukaryota > Metazoa > Chordata > Mammalia > Carnivora > Mustelidae > Mustela > Mustela erminea. The sequence goes on from NC_045620.1 coordinate 48,812,606, forward strand.
CCTCCTATAGAATAAAAACCTTTCCTCCCGCAGACCTTCTCTGAAATTGAAGGCTAGAGACAGGAGCAATCTTCACCCAGAGATATTACTTCTCTAAACTCCACTTACCTGTAATGTAATGTGACTAGGAATATTTTACCATGGGTTACAGTGAAAAATAAGTGAATAAAACCCTTGTGGAAATACTTATAGCAATATCTGGCATATAACAAAAGCATACAAATGGTGTTAGACCTTAAATCCCTTCCCCACACAAGAAAAAATCATGAGGAAGAATGGCAGAAGGGGTTAAAGTATGAGCATCAGATTTGAAGACCAACTTGAGCTGGGTTTGGAAATGAGTCAAACTCACTGTATTAGTTAATGTGGCAGGAGTGGGGAGTTGTAAATGCATGTGGAAGCATAGCGGTGTGTGTGTATTTGTGTATGTGTAAGCACAGGTGCATGTGTGTGAGTAAGGTGTGTGTGTGTGCATGTGAACATAGGTGTATGTGTGTGTGAGCACAGGTATTGTGTGTGGGTGTGAACATAGTTGGATCTGTGTAAACACAGGTATATGTTTCTGGGCACAGGTGTCTGTGTGTGTAAGCACAGGCTTGTGTACACAAGTACAGGGGTGTGTGTGTGTGTATGTAGGTGTGTGTGTGTGTGTGTGTGTGTGCATGAGCACAGGTAGGTGTATGTCTGTGATGAGAAGGGAGGAGGGGGAAAAAAAAGGAGCAGTTGTTCTCTTCATTGGGGATCTCCTGAGACAAAGCCTGCACTGTGATAGTTTATTTGGGAATCTGACCTCAGAGAGCAGAGCTGCAGGACAATGAATAACAGACAGGAAGGAAGGAAGTCCACTACTTTATGTGGGCAACCATATAGACAACTGGGTGTCATCTCACCATGACCTAGAAAGCCCATGAATGAGTCCCAGAACTGCCCACAAGGAAGAGGAGAAAAAAACAAAACAAAACAAAAGAACATCTCTCTTTGGCACCTATCCCTCACAAGGGGCCCTCTCATTTCTGGGGCATGACAACAAATGTTCATCCAGGAGTTATTATTAACACAGTGAAAATGGAGCACACCAAATGGGAGAAAATATATGCAAATCATTATCTGTTAAAGGATCAATATCCTGAATAAAGAACTCCTACATCTCAACAACCAAAAGCAAACATGGCTTTAAAACAGAGGACTTGAAAAAGACTTTTCTGCAAAGAAATTATGCAAATAGTGAAAAAGCACATGACAAGGTGGTCAAGATCTTTAATCATAGGCAAATTCACATCAAACCCACAATATGATACAAGGTATCATTTCATACCCATGAGGTTGCTATTATAAAAGCAAAACAAAACAAGAAACAGAAAACTACAACTATTGGCATCCGAATGTGGAGAAATTCAACCCCTGGGGCACTGCTGGCAGAAATGTAAAACGGTGCATCTGGTGTGGAAAACAGCATGGCAGTTTCCAAAAAAAAATTTAAAAAAATAAAATAAACATTGAATTACCACAACATCCAACAACTCCACTTATGGGTATATACACACAAAAAAACTGAAAGCAAGTACTCAAACATGTTTATAGTAGAATTTTTCACAATAGCTGGAAGGTAGAAACAACCCAAATGTCCACTGATAGAAGAATGGATAAACCAAATATGATCATACACATAATGGAATATTATTCAGCTTTACAAGGAAAGAAATTCTGACATGTGCTATAATATAGATAAACCTTAAAGATATTATGTTAAGTAAACTAATCCAGTCACAAAAAGTTATTGTGATAAAAACTTATATGAGATACCTGAAACACTTATTTGAGATAACACTTGAAATACCTGGAACAGTCAAACTCATAACGACAGTCTGTCTTTGGTGGTTGCCAGGAGCTGGGAGAAGGGATGTTGTTTCCCTCCCCTCCCCCCAGGGAGCTGGTAGCAGGACCTCACAGAGCCAAACAGACAGAAGCAGTCCTACACTGACCCCAAGACTCCCTCTCTATAGATCAGGAGAGGGAACGTACAGAGAGAAGATATCTTTGCAGTTCTCCAAGACATCCAGTTCTGGGTTTACAGCTTCAAGACACACACAGGGAAGTAAGGAAGAGGGAAGTGGTTTCCAGGCTCACTCAACAACTCTTTGTACATCTCAGGATCCCTCTCTGCTCCTAATTCCAGAGTGAATATTTAGTTTCTGGAACCTACCTTGCTTCTTCTGAAATATTAGCAGCATTTCCTGCTAACTAAAGTTTCCTAACACAAAAGAAGGTTTCTGTCTCATGCCCCCAACCTATGTGATGAGGAGTTGCCCTGCAGTGTTGGTGCCTGAAGTCTCCCCTCCCTGTCCCTGTTCACCCTCCATATTCTCTAAAATAGATTGGGATGAAGTCCTTTGAGCCCAGGTGATCCCTAACTGGGATGCCAGTTTCCTGCTGAAACCATCCAGACTCAGCAGTTAGTCATGGGCATCCTGTCATAATCCTGAAGAGTCCAGCACTCAGGATGTTGCTGTTCTGAAGACAGAAGGTATCTACACTGTCCTCTTTTTCTTCTGGGTTTTTGCCTTTTCTAAACAACATGAAGGAGCAGTTTAGGAAGCTGCACATGTGAATGAAAACTCTGCTGATCAGAAAAACAGACCCACATTCCATTTTCATTAAGGTATCCACATTTATGATGAGACCTAGTGCTTGCCAGCATCCTGCCCATAGAGACACAGAGAGAGGGGTGAGCTTGTCTAACAAGACATATTTGATAATAGCCTCCGAGGCTGATAAAAGATGGGTTGCAGATCTGGCATGCTTCTTCAGCCCATCTACACCAATTCTATTGCCCTCAACGGCTGGATGGTATGATAATCTGGGCACAGCGGGAACTTTTTTCAAAAGGGCATTTATTGTCTAATGAGATGTGGAACCACAGAACTAAATCTCCTGGGTTAGAAAGGCCAGGCCAGTTGTTTCATGTACTTTCTTGTCAGATGAGTTTCCTTTTCTATGGTCTTGTACCCTTGGAGCCCTGAAGACAGTAGGCAGGCCCCAGAATGAAAGGTGGGGGAGAAATGTTCTGGGCGCCCATGCTGGGCTAGCCCATCACCAGCCCTTTTGTGTACACCCCTCAGGCCTGACTCCTGTCACCAAGTCCCCAGGAACTTTCTGAGAGGCGTGTGTGAATGGGGAGATGTTTGGGACTGTGGCAAGTACGCACTTTGGGCATTAAACAACCTTAAACATTTAAGGAAGGCAAAGAAATAGGAATCTGACTCCCAAGCCAGAGCTTCAATTATTTGGTAGAAAAACTTGCTTGGGGAGTGTCTGTCAGGCTTGTCTTTCTTGCTAAGCTTCCACCTTAGCCAGAACCTCGCATTCAACGGGCCCGCTCCGCAGCATGGAGGAGCTGCCACTGTCTCTGTGCACAGGCCCATAGAAAGAACTGAAAACACACCATCGTTTGCCTTAATAGACTAATCAACTAATTTTCTTCAAATTGTTGCTCCAGCTATGAGAAGAAGCACACTAGGGATGTTTACTAAGTATAACTTAAAAGTCTTAGAAGGAAATAACCATAACGAGAGGGCCATTTTTGTCATCCATCTGCTTATCAATAAGCAGTTTTATTTTATAAGGAATCATGTTGCAAGTGAATCAATTTTGGCTTTTTACCAGTATATGCTTCTGTTTTATGGACTCTCAGACCCTGAGATGTGGTCAGAAAATCAGCTGTATTCAAACAAGAAATGTATTGTACCTTCTTTTTTTTTTTTTAATGTATAAGTCTATTTTATCCAAAAGATTGATTCTAAGAAATACTATATAAAATGAAAATGATGAACTTGGTATTGGTGCCAAAGCACAGTTAAAATCACAAACATTATATTGTATAAGTAAAATAAAACAATAATCTCTACCGTATACTTTCATTCAAAAGTTTCAAAACAGGAAAAACAAAACTATATTGGTTAGTTTTCCATACATGTGAAGAAAATGACAGACATGCTGACTTTATACTTTATGTTTAACTTTTATGTTCGGAAAGTGTTATTGGGTGGAATGCATCAGCTGCGCCACATTCCACTTAACTGACCTGACACTAGTTAAACAGATAGTAACTTTTCCACGAACCCTTAAACTGCACATGGAAATTTGGTGAGGTTTTCTGTATGCATATCGTATTTCAAAGTATGAAGTCCAAAGTTATTCAGATAAGTAAATATAAATATCAAACGTACGTTAATAAGGAAGAAAAGTTTAAAATAATGCGGGAAAAAATATACCAGATGAGATTTTTGAAATGCCATGGTCTCATATTACTCTTTGAGCAAGTGAGGAACCTGCCGACATGCCAGGGAATGACAGAAGTCCATTATCAACTGGGTGCCACTGAAACTGTTGTAGCTACAGTCATTAGAAGATATTCACAAACATACTACCACCAACAGATTTTAACAAATGCTCACAGAAGTGATAAATTGAGCAAAGCAATTAAACATATAAATTATATTAATAATACAGCAGTCAGAAGATACACGTCCATCCTGGTCCTACCGTGTTGAACCCAGAAAAACCTCCATCCACTGAAGCCAAAAGTAAGTCCACAGTACAGATCATGAGTTTTCTGAACTGCTTGTGGGACTGTGTGCATTAAGCTGCCAGGCATCCTTTCTCAGTCTGAGTGAATATCATTTCAATTTTGCCAACGAAGATACATGAACAGTAGCAACCTTTGATGCATGGAAGACAAATGAGTCCATTCCCTATAGTGGGTTCCTTCATGAAATCAAGGTGCAGGACGGCATAGAGTGAAAATCACCCAGGGCTATACATAACAAGTTCACTTTCTTTTGTGGTTCTTCTATTGCTGGCTCATAAAACCCACAGACCAGGGCTAAAACCACACATAAAATAACGCACAAGAAGTCGTGCATGGTTGTTAATGTCACCGGTGCCAGGAATCCACCCCAGCCACTTCCTAGCCTGTTCCTATTTCTGACACTGAAATCAGTACATAAAATACTGCTTTATGGTGTGTTATGATTCCATGAAGAATTTTTTATCCCAATTAGCAGAGTTAATCCTGAAATATTTATGAATTTGAGGGAACTAGTGATAAAATACTGTTGTTAATTATAATGATCACTTCAGAAGAAGCCAGTCATATTATGCTGATTTTTGTATTATTGTTAGCAGTGTGGCCTCTCTGATCACAGCAGTTCTCTCCTACACAGTTGGGTAATCATGTGCACTTTAAGTCTGTAATTTTTAATTCTATGAGATAACTATAGAGCAATTTAAATGCCTATCTCGTCAGCTTTTGGAATTACAAGGAGTTTGTGAGCGCTAATTGCTCTTAATCTCTCAGCATACTGTAAGGGCGCTCTCCTTAGCAGCAATCAAAATTCAGTCAAAGCTCTCTGGGGTCAGAACAGCACCCAAGCTGGCCATGGTGGGAAGGTACCCTCCCGGAGAGCAGGGAAAACTGTGTCTGAGGTAATCTGAAGGACTGTGAAGACCAGACTTCAAGCCAATGGTTTTATTATTTTTTTTTTAAATTTTTAATTTTTTATTTTTATTATTTTTATTTTTATATTTATTATTTTTCTCCGAAGATAGCCACCTATCTTTCTACTCTATCTTGCCTGGGATTTTGTCTTAAAGCATGTTTTTTGTTTGTTTGTTTGTTTGTTTTTCTGTTAAAGGTGAGCAGTATTTTTCTGTGCAGTGTTCTGATACTCTGATACTTTCTGGCTTCTTAGCTCAGGTCTTAAAGCCCAGTAGGGCACATCTGCCTCCATGCGTGTAGCCCACACACCCCCATGAATACATATAACTCTCCACCCTTCCCACCTGACTCTCCAGCTTTTCCCTCTGAAACTCTCTGCCACCAGAGCACACAGATGGGGTGTGAGCCAAGAAGCAATCCTGTGCTATGTAAGTAACTAACAATCCAAGCCAAGGGCCTATGTGACCTGAGGGCCACACTGGTCTTCTCCTTATTAATGGAATTAGTCATGATCTCCTTGCCCAAAATTCAAAATTTAGACTCTGTTTCCATGTGAAGTAAAATGCCTTTAAACACGAGGTTGTGATCTTGTATATAGTTAGCATGTGCTCTTTAAAAAAAAAAAGTTTTATTTTAATTTAAAAATATATGTGTGGGGGCACCTGGGTGGCTCAGTGGGTTAAAGCCTCTGCCTTCGCCTCAGGTCATGATCCCGGGATTCTGGAATCGAGCCCCGCATCCGGCTCTCTGCTCAGCAGGGAGCCTGCTTCCTCCTCTCTGCCTGCCTCTCTACCTACTTGTGATCTCTATCTGTCAAATAATTAAATAAAATCTTTAAAAAAAAATAAAATTAAAAAAAAATATATGTGTGTGGTATCTCCAAACCCTTGAAAAAATATATGCATGCAAGACTTTTTTCAAATATCAAATTAAGTCAGTGTATGTCCAGTGCAATTGAATATTCAGTGTATCCAATAGGGTCCTCATGGGTTTGTTCCTTCCAGTCAAAACCCAAATAGTCTCCACCATAGGGATGTGGTGTCCAGTTTCCTTCCCAGAGGCAGTAATTCTTAGAGGTTTGTTTTTTGTTCTATTTCATTTTACTTTGCTTGCTTATCTTTTGAGAAATAATCTCATACAAATATATGGGTACTTTTTCCTTTTACACAAAAGTAAATGTTTATATATTTTTCAGACAGGGAACCCGAGATTGGGGAGGTAAGTCTTGCCTACAGTCACCAACCAGTGATCTTTCTCATCTTCTCTCAAAGCCACATGGAGCCTGGATCCGAAATCCAGGCTTTCCCCACTATATTCTTCTTGTTTTTCCCTCTGAACATTTTCCTTGATCAACCTTCAGTTTTATTTTCCCCATACATATATACATTCCCAAAATATTCCTTTTCCACACCATTTTGTTATTAAGCTGCTTTGGACCAGGATGCTCTTTTACTGGCATCTTCCAAGGAGGAGTCTCCATTCAGAGAGGGGAGTCCTTTGAACTAAACAGACGCCTCAAAAATATAATCCCTCTCCTGGGTCTCTCTTTCCTGGGCCACGTTCTTCTCCTTACCAGGACTCCAGAACTGATCTTTCTGCATCCTTAGAACATTTTACTGTGCATTTCTTCCTACAGGGAGTATTTTTCACGCCATCTTTAGAATTCTTTTATCCTTTCTACATTAAGAGTATGGTCTATACAAAGGCATACCTCTATGACCGAGGGTCCCCAGAAACTCAGAATGCAGCTTTAATTCATATGGGGCTATATGTTTTAAAAATATCCTGGATTTCTTTATCTTCTTACATTTAAGGCTTCTGGTAAAATGTAGTAAAAACTGCAAATTAAAGTCTGTTGTCATGTCACAAAATATATTTACTAAACAGCTATGTTAGGTTAGGATAATATTTTGAGTTATCTGCCCAATCATTCACACAGCTTATTTCTTAAGTAATAAGTACTGATTTCTTAAGTAATAAGAAGCCCACTTTGATCTTTAGGAATTCAACTTTAATTTGGGCAACTAGAATCTATTGGTTTATTGCTTGTTCTTTTAAAGAGCAACAGACACACCACAATCAAAGAATATACATGAGGTTAGTCAATGATTATCATACTAGCTTATTTCAGGGAAACATTACCTGTTATATTTTCTAGAAGTACTTTAATTTAGTATTTTAATTTTTATAAGTAATTTTAGTAAGTACTTTCTAAATAAACCCTAAACACAACTAAAGGCAAGGTTTCCTTTTTTCAGTTCTGTCTTCATCCAATGTATGTTGAGCTGCTTGCTGCATCCAATGCCTGAATACCCTGCACCCATCTGGTAGATCTGAAGCTTTTCCCTTTGCAATCTTGAATTCCCCAGAACAAACACTACTTAAGAAATTGACACATCTTTTCAGATATACCATGCACACCAATTGCCCTGAAGATTTTATTTGCTCAGAGAATGCTCTGCGAAAGTGAAGACTATTGACTCTGTCAAATAGTGCCTCAGAGAAGCTCCTATGTTCTAAAACCACAGCTTCTGAGAATTTTGCCCAACATTAAACTCTACTCACGTATTGCCTTTCAATTATTCCAACTCTGCTGGAAAAGAATCTAATGTGAGGCGGGTCTTCTTTCAATATGATTCTGCATTAGATTTACTATGAAGAAAAATTCTAATTATGTTTAGAGTGTCAAGTTTATAGAAAATTAGAGTAGGAGCAATTATTAAAATGGTGGCATGTGAATTGATAGTGACTGTATAAAGGCCAGAATCCCTCAACTTAATCCAAAGTAGGACTGGGAAAATTATATTTTAAAAGGAAGACCTTTCTGTATCACATTTAATAGCCTAAGGTCATGGTTTTCTAAGAAGGATGAGGTCCTAGGAGTAGAAAGGGAAAGGGGGTAGATCATAGAATCCTGAGGCCAAAAGGAATCTCAAGAGCATGTCTTATTTTACTGACTCCAGACAAGAAGGACCGTGCCCCTCCTCAGATGAGTGTCCATGAAGATATTCTAGTAGGAAGATTCAGACCCTTGCTCAGCCTGCCATAGAGACACATTTTCCCACTTTGATATTCAGAAAGTGCTTCACTACAGTCAACATGGGCTCTCTAGGTTGTTGATTCCCAGATTGGTGGCCTAAGATATATTAAGAGGGTTCTCACTACAAGAGCCCTGACTCCTCCATTCAGTCTGTGAGCCCTCATGAGGGCACTGTTTCTGCTCAGGAATCAAGGACCTGGGCACAAGCTATACCACCCAGACCTCAAGTCCTGAATTATTCTATGTAAGATCCTAGGACTTTTCTTTTCCAATAATGCCCTCCTGGGTTTATTCCTCCGAGCCAAAAGCCAAATTTGATCCCTCAGCTATTTTTCTGATATCAAGGAAACATGACCTCAAAGAGAAAGGAAGCTAAAGAGAAGAGTGTACACAGATGCTCCAAGCATTCTAGGTGTTCCTAAGAAAACAATCTTCTCTAAGGTGGGAGGAGAATGTCGAGCCTCATAGTTCCCTGGGTTTATTCTGGATTAACCTGAAATAAACCAAATGTGGGTAGATTCACATGTATGCAAAAGTAACTCATATCACAAGAGATGTGGCCACAGAAAGAGGCCTCAGTACTCAGGACCCTGGCCTGCTCCTTCTGTAACCCTGATAGACCTTGAGTCTCAGCAGTCGTGTCTCCAGGAGTCTGTCCACAGAAACGGCAATAACACAAGGAAACACAGTTTACAACTCAATCATTTATTCAAATTCACAAAATAATCAAAGTGGAGAAGAACATTCTTAATGTGTGGAACACAGAGGTCCTCCAAATAACATCCCTATCTCAATCTCTGTCACTCTCTGAAAAGTCCCCCTGCCCATTGTCTCAGACCTATTCCTTTAAACACTTTTTATACCTAGCCTGCCACAGGGCTCAAGCCTTTGCTCTCACCCATTTCTCCATCACATAACCATCATAGACTTTCTGTTAGTTTTGTTTTACCTTCTCTTTGCCCCTCATTCAGATTATGCAAAGAAAGGGGAAATTGACCCTGCAAGCTAGAATCACTGCCTATTAGGAAAGCTGTCAAGTTATGGGGGAAGGTCCAAAACACCTAAACATTTATGTCTTCTCTTTTATTTCTGTTGCATGTGTGATACCACAGATTCTATTCCTTACAACTATGACTAACATGCTGATCTTTCTTCACTTACATCTAGATGTTCCTTGGCAAAAACACACAAACAAAAAAATAAATAATTAAAAGTTGAATTTCTAAGGCATCTTTAAGGATGACTGCAATAAATTAACTGTACTTTTCCAGACTTGTATATATGTGAACAAGAATACTCCTAGGAGCACATGGGTGGCTCTGTCAGTTAAGTGTCTGACTTTTGCTCAGGTTATGATTTTAAGGTCCTAGGATCTAGCCCTGCAACCAGGTCTGAGATCAGTAAGGAGTCTGCTTCTCTCTCTCCATCTACGCCTCCCCATACTCTCTCTCTCTCAAAACATAAATAAATAAATAAAATCTTTAAAAATACTCTTGGATATCATACATTTCTTATTTATAAAACCCTTAAGTCATAGAACCATAGTCCCCTTTAATTCAGTTTTGGCCTGGGTAGAGGTAAAAAAAACAAGTTTTTCAAAAGTTTATACCTTTTGAGAATCAACTTAAATCTCTATCCATCTCTCTTTCTCTCTCCAGCAAACTATCTTTCACAATCATCTATTCCTTCTCAAAATATACCTCCTTGCCATCTGAAATTATTTGCCTAATGACCATCACTGATGAGACAAAATACTTGAATCATCTGATGAACAGAGAATCATGAAGGAAATAATCCAAAAAATGTTACAATTTGATAAAACTTTTATTTTATTTTTTTTAAGATTTTATTCATTTATTTGACAGAGATATCACAAGTAGGCAGAAGACAGGCAGAGAGAGGGGGAAGCAGGCTTCCTGCTGAGCAGAGAGCCCAATGCGGGGCTCGATCCCAGGACCCTGAGATCATGACCTGAGCTGAAGGCAGAGGCTTTAACCCACTGAGCCACCCAGGCGCCCCTTGATACTGACTTTTAAAGAATTTTTACATAGCTCAGTATAATTTAATGCTTCTCCAAAAAGAAAAGTTCTCCAGTATCAGCCAGTTAGCTTCCCCAGTCCATCCCCAGGAAGTCTGCTAGAGCCAGTTCCAACTCTCATGTGAATATGAACACATTTTGTCAGACCACATTCAATGGTCTGTAGATTTTCCCAAACTTCAGTCACAGCTTCTGCTTTTCTTTGTTTACAGGGGTTATGAAATACAATTAAACAATGGGAAGGGCCCTGGGTGACTCAGATGTTTAAGTGACTGCCTTTAGTTCAGGTCATGATCTCCAGGTCTTGGGACTGAGCCCTGCATTGGAGCTTCCTACTCAGTGGGGAGTCTGCTTTTTCCCTCTCCCTTTGCCTCTCCCCCTGCTCTGCTTACTCTCTCTTTCTCTGTATCTCTTTATCTCATGAATATAGAAATGAATATAGAAAATCTTTTAAAAAATGGGAAAATACCTTGGAAATATCCAGGGAATGTATAACTGGACATCACTATTATTAAAGATGTACTGAAAGTAAATGTGTTGTAAATTAAAGCTAGATCTCTAAGAAAATGCAGTGGTATGTATGCATATATGTATGTATTATGTATATATATGTATGTATGTATATATATTATTATGTATATATGTATGTATATATGTATGTATGTATTTTTATTGTGTTATATTAGTCACCATACAGTACATCATTAGTTTTTGATGTAGTGTTCCATGATTCATTGTTTGTGTATAATAGCCAGTACTCCATGCAATACATGCCCTCCTTAATACTCATCATGAGGCTAACCCTTCCCCCACACCCTTCCCTCTAAAACCCTCAGTTTGTTTCACTGAGCCCATAGTCTCTCATGGTTCATCTCCACCTCGGATTCCCCCGCCCCTTGATTTTTCTTTTCTTTCTCCTAATGTCCTTCATGTTATTCCTTATGTTCCACAAATAAGTGAAACCATACGATAATTGACTTTCTCTGCTTGATTAATTTCATTTAGCATAATCTCCTCCAGTTCTATCCAGGTTGATGCAAAAGTTGAGTATTCATCCTTTCCAAGGGCTGAGTAACTTTCCATTGGATATATGCACCATATCTTCTTTATCCATTCATCTGTTGAAGGGCATCTTGGCTCTTTCCACAGTTTGGCTATTGTGGACATTTGTGCTATGAACACTGAGTGAAAGTACCCCTTCTTTTCACTACATCTGTATCTTTGGAGTAAATACCCAGTAGCGCAAATCCTGGGTCACAAGAATTTTTAACTTTTTGAGGAACCTCCACACTGTTTTCCAAAGTGGCTGCACCAACCTGCATTTCTACCAACAGTGTAAGAGGGTTCCCATTTCTCCACAGCCTCTCCAACATTTGTTGTTTCTTTCCTTGTCAATTTTTGTCATTCTAAGTGGTATAAGGTGGTATCTCAATGTGGTTTTGATTTGAATTCCCCTGATGGCTAATGATGATGAACCTTTTTTTCATGTGTCTATTAGCCATTCTTATGTCATATTACCTGATTTCAAGTTAAATTACAAAACTGTAATCACCAATACAGCATGGTATCAGCATAAAAACAGACACAGAGATTGATGGAACACAATAGAGATCCCAGACATGGACCTTCAACTCTATGTTCAACTAATCTTTGACAAAGCAGAAAAATATATCCAATGGAAAAAAGACAGTCTCTTCAATAAATGGTGCTGGGAAAATTAGACAGCTATATACAGAAGAATGAAGCTCAACTATTCACTTACACCATACACAAATATAAACTCAAAATGAATGAAAGACTTCAATGTGAGACAGGAATCCATCAAAGTCCTAGAGACAATAACCTCTTCGACATCAGCCACAGCAACTTCTTTTAAGACATGTCTCCAAAGGCAAGGGAAACAAAAGGAAAAATGAACTTTTGGTACTTCATCAAGATAAAAAGCTTCTGCACAGCAAAGGTCACAGTCAACAAAACAAAGAGGCAAACCACAGAATGGGAGGGGTTGTTTGTAAAAGTCACTATAGACAAAGGGCTGATAGCCAAGATCTATAAAGAACTTCTCAAACTCAAGACAAAAAAAAAACAAAAAACAAAAAAAAAAAACAAATAAGTCAAAAAATGGCCAGAAGACATGAGCAGACACTTCTCCAAAGAAAATGCAAGTGTTTTAATTGGTCAGGGTTAGGGAATAATCTTGCTTAGGGTACACATTCAAATGCAGATGACCAAAGCCTAGTTTGCTCACTTTATCTTGAGTTTTTCTGAGCCACTGTGTTTTTGGCCAACAGAATACCTTCACCTTACAAAAGGGGAGTGGCATCAACACCTACATTTCCCACATGATTCAACTGCAAAACAAAGGTGGTTGGAGTTGAGGATCTTCACAAGCCTTTCTACCTATGACTGAATGAAGAATTAATCTTACCGGGAGGAGTCAAGATGGCGGAGAAGTAGCAGGCTGAGACTGCTTCAGCTAGCCGGAGATCAGCTAGTTAGCTTATCTAAAGATTGCAAACACCTGAAAATCCATCGGCAGATTGAAGAGAAGAAGAACAGCAATTCTGGAAACAGAAAAACAACCACTTTCTGAAAGGTAGGACCGGCGGAGAAGTGAATCCAAAGCGACGGGAAGATAGACCCCGGGGGGAGGGGCCGGCTCCCGGCAAGCGGCGGAGCAACGGTGCACAAAATCAGGACTTTTAAAAGTCTGTTCCGCTGAGGGACATCGCTCCAGAGGCTAAACCGGGGCGAAGCCCACGCGGGTTCAGCGTGGCCTCAGGTCCCGCAGGGTCACAAAAGGAGCAGGGGTGTCTGAGTGTCGCAGAGCTTGCGGGTATTGGAACGGGAAAGCCGGCTACAGAGACAGAGCCGACAGTAAGCTCACAGCTCGGTGTTACCTTGAACTGGTCGCAGGCTCGGAGAGCTCGGAACGCGGCCGGAGGTCAGGCAGACGGGAGTAACTGGGCGCTGTTCTCGGAGGGCGCACTGAGGAGTGCGGCCCTGGGCTCTCGGCTCCTCCGGGCCGGAGACCAGGAGGCCGCCATTTGTATTCCCGTCCTCCGGAACTCTACGGAAAGCGCTCAGGGAACAAAAGCTCCTGAAAGCAAACCCGAGCGGATTACTCACCCGGGCCCCGGGTAAGGGCGGTGTAATTCCGCCTGGGGCAAAGACACTTGAGAATCACTACAACAGGCCCCTCCCCCAGAAGATCAACAAGAAATCCAGCCGAGACCAAGTTCACCTACCAAGGAGTGCGGTTTCAATACCAAGGAGAGCAGCAGAATTCGGAGGAAGAGAAAGCAAAGCACGGAACTCATGGCTTTTTCCCTGTGATTTTTTTTTAGTCTTGCAGTTAATTTAATTTTTTTCTTTTTCATTTTTTTTTTTTTCTCGCCTTCGGGTAAAATTTTTTTTTTTTTAACTGTTACCTTTTTCTTTTTTAACGATTTTTTACTAGTTTATCTAATATATATATTTTTTCTTTTTTACATTTTTCTTAGGTGTTTTCCTTTTTTTTTATTTTTTAATTCTTTTCTATTCTTTTTTCTTTTTTTTTTTTTTTTCTTTCTTCCTTTTTGAACCTCTTTTTATCCCCTTTCTCCCCCCTCACGATTTTGGATCTCTTCTAATTTGGTTAAAGCATTTTTTCCTGGGGTTGTTGCCACCCTTTTAGTATTTTACTTGCCCCTTCATATACTCTTATCTGGACAAAATGACAAGACGGAAAAATTCAACACAAAAAAAAGAACAAGAGGCAGTACCGAAGGCTAGGGACCTAATCAATACAGACATTGGTAATATGTCAGATCTAGAGTTCAGAATGACAATTCTCAAGGTTCTAGCCGGGCTCGAAAAAGGCATGGAAGATATTAGAGAAACCCTCTCGAGAGATATAAAAGCCCTTTCTGGAGAAATAAAAGAACTAAAATCTAACCAAGTTGAAATAAAAAAAGCTATTAATGAAGTGCAATCAAAAATGGAGGCTCTCACTGCTAGGATAAATGAGGCAGAAGAAAGAATTAGTGATATAGAAGACCAAATGACAGAGAATAAAGAAGCTGAGCAAAAGAGGGACAAACAGCTACTGGACCACGAGGGGAGAATTCGAGAGATAAGTGACACCATAAGACGAAACAACATTAGAATAATTGGGATTCCAGAAGAAGAAGAAAGAGAGAGGGGAGCAGAAGGTATACTGGAGAGAATTATTGGGGAGAATTTCCCCAATATGGCAAAGGGAACGAGCATCAAAATTCAGGAGGTTCAGAGAACGCCCCTCAAAATCAATAGGAATAGGCCCACACCCCGTCACCTAATAGTAAAATTTACAAGTCTCAGTGACAAAGAGAAAATCCTGAAAGCAGCCCGGGAAAAGAAGTCTGTAACATACAATGGTAAAAATATTAGATTGGCAGCGGACTTATCCACAGAGACCTGGCAGGCCAGAAAGAGCTGGCATGATATTTTCAGAGCACTAAACGAGAAAAACATGCAGCCAAGAATACTATATCCAGCTAGGCTATCATTGAAAATGGAAGGAGAGATTAAAAGCTTCCAGGACAAACAAAAACTGAAAGAATTTGCAAATACCAAACCAGCTCTACAGGAAATATTGAAAGGGGTCCTCTAAGCAAAGAGAGAGCCTACAAGTGGTAGATCAGAAAGGAACAGAGACCATATACAGTAACAGTCAACTTACAGGCAATACAATGGCACTAAATTCATATCTCTCAATAGTTACCCTGAATGTTAATGGGCTAAATGCCCCTGTCAAAAGACACAGGGTATCAGAATGGATAAAAAAACAAAACCCATCTATATGTTGCCTCCAAGAAACTCATTTTAAGCCCGAAGACACCTCCAGATTTAAAGTGAGGGGGTGGAAAAGAATTTACCATGCTAATGGACATCAGAAGAAAGCAGGAGTGGCAATCCTTATATCAGATCAATTAGATTTTAAGCCAAAGACTATAATAAGAGATGAGGATGGACACTATATCATGCTCAAAGGGTCTGTCCAACAAGAAGATCTAACAATTTTAAATATCTATGCCCCCAACGTGGGAGCAGCCAACTATATAAACCAATTAATAACAAAATCAAAGAAACACATCAACAATAATACAATAATAGTAGGGGACTTTAACACTCCCCTCACTGAAATGGACAGATCATCCAAGCAAAAGATCAGCAAGGAAATAAAGGCCTTAAACGACACACTGGACCAGATGGACATCACAGATATATTCAGAATATTTCATCCCAAAGCAACAGAATACACATTCTTCTCTAGTGCACATGGAACATTCTCCAGAATAGATCACATCCTCGGTCCTAAATCAGGACTCAACCGGTATCAAAAGATTGGGATCATTCCCTGCATATTTTCAGACCACAATGCTCTAAAGCTAGAACTCAACCACAAAAGGAAGTTTGGAAAGAACCCAAATACATGGAGACTAAACAGCATCCTTCTAAAGAATGAATGGGTCAACCGGGAAATTAAAGAAGAATTGAAAAAAATCATGGAAACAAATGATAATGAAAATACAACGGTTCAAAATCTGTGGGACACAACAAAGGCAGTCCTGAGAGGAAAATATATAGCGGTACAAGCCTTTCTCAAGAAACAAGAAAGATCTCAGGTACACAACCTAACCCTACACTTAAAGGAGCTAGAGAAAGAACAAGAAAGAAACCCTAAGCCCAGCAGGAGAAGAGAAATCATAAAGATCAGAGCAGAAATCAATGAAATAGAAACCAAAAAAACAATAGAACAAATCAACGAAACTAGGAGCTGGTTCTTTGAAAGAATTAATAAAATTGATAAACCCCTGGCCCGACTTATCAAAAAGAAAAGAGAAAGGACCCAAATAAATAAAATCATGAATGAAAGAGGAGAGATCACAACTAACACCAAAGAAATACAAACTATTATAAGAACATACTATGAGCAACTCTACGCCAATAAATTTGACAATCTGGAAGAAATGGATGCATTCCTAGAAACATATAAACTACCACAACTGAACCAGGAAGAAATAGAAAGCCTGAACAGACCCATAACCAGTAAGGAGATTGAAACAGTCATTAAAAATCTCCAAACAAACAAAAGCCCAGGGCCAGACGGCTTCCCGGGGGAATTCTACCAAACATTTAAAGAAGAACTAATTCCTATTCTCCTGAAACTGTTCCAAAAAATAGAAATGGAAGGAAAACTTCCAAACTCATTTTATGAGGCCAGCATCACCTTGATCCCAAAACCAGACAAGGATCCCACCAAAAAAGAGAGCTATAGACCGATATCCTTGATGAACACAGATGCGAAAATACTCAACAAAATACTAGCCAATAGGATTCAACAGTACATTAAAAAGATTATTCACCACGACCAAGTGGGATTTATTCCAGGGCTGCAAGGTTGGTTCAACATCCGCAAATCAGTCAATGTGATACAACACATCAATAAAAGAAAGAACAAGAACCATATGATACTCTCAATAGATGCTGAAAAAGCATTTGACAAAGTACAGCATCCCTTCCTGATCAAAACTCTTCAAAGTGTAGGGATAGAGGGCACATACCTCAATATCATCAAAGCCATCTATGAAAAACCCACCGCAAATATCATTCTCAATGGAGAAAAACTGAAAGCTTTTCCGCTAAGGTCAGGAACACGGCAGGGATGTCCATTATCACCACTGCTATTCAACATAGTACTAGAAGTCCTAGCCTCAGCAATCAGACAACAAAAGGAAATTAAAGGCATCCAAATCGGCAAAGAAGAAGTCAAATTATCACTCTTCGCAGATGATATGATACTATATGTGGAAAACCCAAAAGACTCCACTCCAAAACTGCTAGAACTTATACAGGAATTCAGTAAAGTGTCAGGATATAAAATCAATGCACAGAAATCAGTTGCATTTCTCTACACCAACAGCAAGACAGAAGAAAGAGAAATTAAGGAGTCAATCCCATTTACAATTGCACCCAAAACCATAAGATACCTAGGAATAAACCTAACCAAAGAGACACAGAATCTATACTCAGAAAACTATAAAGTACTCATGAAAGAAATTGAGGAAGACACAAAGAAATGGAAAAATGTTCCATGCTCCTGGATTGGAAGAATAAATATTGTGAAAATGTCTATGCTACCTAAAGCAATCTACACATTTAATGCAATTCCTATCAAAGTACCATCCATCTTTTTCAAAGAAATGGAACAAATAATGCTAAAATTTATATGGAACCAGAAAAGACCTCGAATAGCCAAAGGGATATTGAAAAAGAAAGCCAACGTTGGTGGCATCACAATTCCGGACTTCAAGCTCTATTACAAAGCTGTCGTCATCAAGACAGCATGGTACTGGCACAAAAACAGACACATAGATCAATGGAACAGAATAGAGAGCCCAGAAATAGACCCTCAACTCTATGGTCAACTAATCTTCGACAAAGCAGGAAAGAATGTCCAATGGCAAAAAGACAGCCTCTTCAATAAATGGTGCTGGGAAAATTGGACAGCCACATGCAGAAAAATGAAATTGGACCATTTCCTTACACCACACACAAAAATAGACTCAAAATGGATGAAGGACCTCAATGTGCGAAAGGAATCCATCAAAATCCTTGAGGAGAACACAGGCAGCAACCTCTTTGACCTCAACCGCAGCAACATCTTCCTAGGAACAACGCAAAAGGCAAGGGAAGCAAGGGCAAAAATGAACTATTGGGATTTCATCAAGATCAAAAGCTTTTGCACAGCAAAGGAAACGGTTAACAAAATCAAAAGACAACTGACAGAATGGGAGAAGATATTTGCAAATGACATATCAGATAAAGGACTAGTGTCCAGAATCTATAAAGAACTTAGCAAACTCAACACCCAAAGAACAAATAATCCAATCAAGAAATGGGCAGAGGACATGAACAGACATTTCTGCAAAGAAGACATCCAGATGGCCAACAGACACATGAAAAAGTGCTCCATATCACTCGGCATCAGGGAAATACAAATCAAAACCACAATGAGATATCACCTCACACCAGTCAGAATGGCTAAAATCAACAAGTCAGGAAATGACAGATGCTGGCGAGGATGCGGAGAAAGGGGAACCCTCCTACACTGTTGGTGGGAATGCAAGCTGGTGCAGCCACTCTGGAAAACAGCATGGAGGTTCCTCAAAATGTTGAAAATAGAACTGCCCTATGACCCAGCAATTGCACTATTGGGTATTTACCCTAAGGATACAAACGTAGTGATCCAAAGGGGCACGTGCACCCGAATGTTTATAGCAGCAATGTCCACAATAGCCAAACTATGGAAAGAACCTAGATGTCCATCAACAGATGAATGGATCAAGAAGATGTGGTATATATACACAATGGAATACTATGCAGCCATCAAAAGAAATGAAATCTTGCCATTTGCGACAACATGGATGGAACTAGAGCGTATCATGCTTAGCGAAATAAGTCAAGCAGAGAAAGACAACTATCATATGATCTCCTTGATATGAGGAAGTGGTGATGCAACATGGGGGCTTAAGTGGGTAGGAGAAGAATAAAGGAAACAAGATGGGATTGGGAGGGAGACAAACCATAAGTGACTTTTAATCTCACAAAACAAACTGAGGGTTGCTGGGGGGAGGGGGTTTGGGAGAAGGGGGTGGGATTATGGACATTGGGGAGGGTATGTGCTTTGGTGAGTGCTATGAAGTGTGTAAACCTGGTGATTCACAGACCTGTACCCCTGGGGATAGAGTATTATGCCTCCATCAGAAAGGATGAATACCCAACTTTTGTAGCAACATGGACGGGACTGGAAGAGATTATGCTGAGTGAAATAAGTCAAGCAGAGAGAGTCAATTATCATATGGTTTCACTTATTTGTGGAGCATAACAAATAGCATGGAGGACATGGGGACTTAGAGTGGAGTTGGGGGAAATTGGAAGGGGAGGTGAACCATGAGAGACTATGGACTCTGAAAAACAATCTGAGGGTTTTGAAGGGACGGGGGGTGGGAGGTTGGGGTACCAGGTGGTGGGTATTATAGAGGGCACGGATTGCATGGAGCACGGGGTGTGGTGCAAAAATAATGAATACTGTTATGCTGGAAATAAAAAAAATAAATAAAAAATAAATTAAATATTATTAAAAAAAAAAAAAAAAAAAAAAAAAAAGAATTAATCTTACCAAAAGAGGGGTCTGGTCTTTGCCCCTACTCTTGGGAAGTAACCTCTAAATCCTTGGATTTTCCTGGGCAATAGGAGTCTTTGTTATTCATGGTGCACTCCGAGCATAATACCTGATAATTTATGCTAATTAAATGACTCAGGAGGGAGCTGACCAAGCCAGAAAAACCAATCATGTAATTAGAAGGTTGGGATTTTGAGTCAGGTGGTTTTAGTCTGAACGCCCGGAAATTGAGTTCAACTGTGTGGCCAATGATTAGACCAATCATACATACATACTAAAACCTCAATAAAAAGCCTGGATGCCAAAGTTTAGGTGAAAATCAGTACACAAAGAGTGTGTACTCCAACACATTGATGCTGAGAGGGTGATGAGTGCCTGAGGATGGCAGAAGCTTTGTGTTTTGAGGTTTCTCAACTTCGCTCTCCATGTCTGTGATGTTAGCTATTTCTAATTTGTATTTTTATACTAAAATAAAACTGTAATGTAGGTGTCATGCTTCCCTGAATTCTGTGAGTCATTCTAGGGAATTATCAAATCTGCAGGAGTCTTCAGGGATCCTCAAATTTGGAAACAGCTGTATAAAGTAATGATGGTCCTGGAGACCCTGAAGTTAGGGCTGGTGTGTGATATGAGGACAGTCCAATGGAAACTGTCCCCCCAAGACTGTGCAGTTCAGATAAACTTTTTAATAAAAACCACCACCAATTGCTGTTCAGAGCTTTGAATCTTTTTCTGTGAATCGTGCTGCCAATACCTCCACATTTCATTTTCTACAATGTATTCCAAGCCGTTAAACTCACGTGAGTTTCCAAGGTTGGTTTTTGTTTGTTTGTCTGTTTTTTTTTTTCCCCCTTTTTTCTTGTTGTTGTTGTTTATAACTTTGGGAACAGGACCTTTTATAGGACACACAAAACAACCTCCCCCACCTTTCCTGCCTGACTGCCCTTGGGTCACAGGGTAAATGGAAAGCACTTTTGTTCCCACTGGGATTCAGAGGAGAATAGGGTTATAGAGAATATCACCCAGCAGGTTCATGCCCCAGTTTTATCTGCCTTCCTTTTCTCCAGGCAAGAGGACAACAGATTCTGGCTGACCAGTGCCCTTCCTTGTCTCAGATACCACTCTAGAGCTAAAGAATCTGTCAAATCAGAACTCTCTCCTGTCTGCTTTCTACCTTTATGTTCTCCACTCACCTATAAACACTTAACCATGCATAAGTGTTAACCAGCAGAAGGAAATACAGGCAGGACAACCTAAGTAAGCAGAGCAGACTTCTAAACTACTCTCAGCTCAAAGCCATTTTTTAAAACAGTTCTTCCATGAAGATTGTCCATTATGAACTGAGCATCTCCTTGTTCTGTCCAACTGAGAAACTAAGATTGCATTCCCTAAAACAATAATACAATTTACACACAACTGTAAGATAAAAAAGAAAATTTTAAAAATTAAAAAAAAAATCACTTTTCATGTTAGTGGGTAGCATAAAATGGGTGTCATGTTCCACATGTTTCTTCACTCTTTCAAACCAGGCTCCAACAAAGTGGTATGGATGAGTGCAGGGATTCCAGGGACCAGAGTGGACAGGCCCTTGGGGCTGAAGCGAGAATAGGGGAGAACATGTTTGGCTCCTGTCTGAGTGCAAGAATCTAGTTCCTGTTGGGTTTTGGAGACAAAACAACAAGAATTAGAAGGGAAGTCATGTACTTGGTGGAAATCTGATAACTGGATGTGGAGACCAAGCTGAGAGGGACACGGTCAAGATGCAACTGGACAAAATTCCATTTTTCCAGGGCTGGGTATAGAAATCAGAACAAAGGCAAAATCAAGAGCAAGGTTTCTTGATGTTAAAAGTTTGGATATATCTTTCTTGGTGCACTTTAGGACCAGTGTGAACCCAGAAGCTGGGATGAGCCTTAACTTACTGTTGAAGGACAGTAGCCCTGAAGTGTAAAAAGCTCCAAAAGGAGGGAGCCCAGAGGAAACATAGGACACTTGGGCTTGTAGGAAGACTGGCGTAAAATGTGCAAAGTGCCAATCTGGCAGGGTAAATAGAACTTCCTTACTCTCAGAGGAGGATGTCTGTGCATGCTCCCACTCTTCTCCCGACTCCCCTCCCCGTACACAGACCACCAGATAACTACAGTTGCCCTAGATCTCCCAGGGACAGTGGGAGCTTAGACTGGCAGATGGAGCAGAGGGTTACATGCCCTCTGCATGGGGTGGGATTTCAGAAGACACTCATGATTTGTGCCAAGGGCTCCACCAGTAGGAGAGCCCTAGGGCCTGATGGCTCAGCAGCATCTTCTCTCACAGCTTTTCTCCTTCCCTGTTAGGCTTCCTAAGCTTTTGACATCTCTCTGTGCCCCTTTCCTACTCCCTTAGCCACCCACCATCTTGCCCCTGTTTTGCTGTGAGCAGCTAACATTTCCATATTGGCTTTGTCCTGATTGTCCTCACTATAAATTGGATTTACCTCCTTGATAACTACCCCAGAGAATCACAGGTTGTATTGCCTTTTTTATTGGGGTGGGAGACACACACTTCTAAGAAGACATTTTCCTTGGTGGGGGAGGGGTTTTACCTGCATCAATTACTCTGCTTGTTTACCAGCTCTGTCATCCTTCATACTGTTTTGCTCTGCCTTTTTTCCTTGCACCAAATCCACTGTGGTGCCCCCTCAGCCCACATCATGGACCTCGAGTCTCACTTTTTTTTTTTAAGATTTTATTTATTTATTTGACAGACAGAGATCATAAGTAGGCAGAGAGGCAGTCAGAGAGAGAGGGGGAAGCAGGCTCCCTGCTGAGCAGAAAGCCCGATGTGGGGCTCGATCCCAGGACCCTGGGATCATGACCCGAGCCGAAGGCAGAGGCTTTTTAACCCACTGAGCCACCCAGGCGCCCCCTCCAGTCTCACTTTTGAGAGCTGTTCCTCAAAAAAGAAAAAAATGACCATGTGAGGCTGTCGATCATTAGGATAATATTGGCTAATGTGTGTAACCAGCACATAGCAGTGGCTCTGGCAGAATACTAGTTGACTACACACATATATTAGTACATAAGTTAGTAAATATGTATTTATATGCACACACACACATATACACACACACATATACATTGTTCCCCATTTATATGTAAGTATATATAGTATACTTAAATATATAAATATGCAGGACTTATGTGATATATATAATATTTATATATAAGTATATGTGACATATAATATGTTTTTATATATTTATATATGATCTGTAATATATCCAATATATGTACTGTACAGGTCACATGAACTGGAGTTCTGAGGACATACATACTGGAAAGTGGATGTTCTGTAGCAGATAGTGACAGCTCTTTACCCTGACTGCCAGATATTCTTTTTACCACTTTTGTACCCCAACTTAAATCATGCTTTCACTTCCAAAGCCAGTGCCTGTGAGTCTCCTCCCAAGAAAGCCCTCAGAGTCTGCAGACACTGGATATGCTTGGGAACTTGCATTCCACCAACCTTGGTTGGCCTGAACAATGACTGCCAAGGATGGGAATGGGAAAACCTAGCACCTTGCATTGGGGTGGAGATAACTCTGAAATGTAGCTTACATTTGAGATGTCCTCTGTGGTATCAAGCTGACACACCCATCCTGGAACTATGCCCTTCCTTTCTCCTCTTCTCTGCCTTGGGTGTTCACACTGTAAAGGGTGGGGGGTGTGGTACTTGGTGGTGAGATATCCATGTTTCTTAGAGGGACAAAGGCAACATATATGAAGGTTTTGAAACTACTGAGAATGCTAAATCAGTGGTGCAGGGTAGGCTTCAGAAATAGTCAAAGAATGGTAGAAGTGGTGACATATAAATGGATCTCAGGGGAAATGGCACAAAAACAGGTCAGGCTAGGACAGGTGAACCACTAGAAATGAAAATTCAGCATGGATACACAAGATCTTATAAATAGGCTTCCTCCAGCATACCTTCATGGGTAATCCCAAGATTTCCATTTCAGTTCTTAACTCATGGTATTGTTTTACCCACACCATGGGCCATGGAGGCAATTCTTTATGTGATTCATGGTGCATCAGTGTGGGGAAGTATGGCTATGGTAGATTCAGCACAACAATTTCAGTGTATTTGGCAATGAAAGATTAAAAATTTTACAAATATTGAAAAGTTCTTGGTTGAGGTCAAAATATCACATTCACATTCCTCTGTGTTAGGACAATGAATGCCTTGATATGAATTAACTGTAAAGACAACGTGTTTAACACAGTTTGATCTCCTCCTTTGTTTATAGGTGCTGACAAAACCCCTGTGTCTGATAATGTGGTTTGAAGGTAAGGAGCAGGTCTGAACCAGGTAGTTTCATGAGCAGGGAGAAAGTTGTTGTAAAGATGGTTGGTGTTAAGAAAGCCAACAGGTTTCCATTGGCCAGCCCAGGATGAAAGATCTTCTCAGCCAGAATATCCTGGGACTAGGACTCAGATCACAATAGGCTCAATGGGGGATACAATGCAAGAAAATCTAGAGGAATGATTGGGCAGTAAAAGACATGTAGAATCAAATGATGTGCCTAGGAGACAAAGCAAGTCTCAGGGCCAGGACTAGGTATTCAGAAGTAAGTCAAAACAGAGACACTGTAAAAGGAATGGGAGAACCGAGTCTGGGCTCAAAAACCTGAACATATTCTTCCTAAGAGTGAAGCACTCCTGTTCTTTAAGTCCTGTTCCTCCATAAGATCTACTACTTCTCCAGGACTTCATATCCATGCATAGATCTGCTTGTCAACCTCATGAGGTAGTACTACCAAACCATTTTATTGGTGACAAACTAAGACTTGCCAACGCCACATCCCCTACTCAATGCACAGTTAAGAAATGATAAAGTGCATGCTTTTTACAGTAAAGCCCAGGTTCTCTGCATATTTCCTGTCTCCCTGTGCATCATTGTTCCAGCTCTGAGAGCTTCAAATCACCAACTATTGATCCTAATGTATTAACGACAGTTATTTGTGTCCTCTGGGAATATGGGAAAGACATTCAGCTGGTATTTAAAAAAAAAAAAAAAAAAAAGCTGCTCTTGTTTGCTTTTCTTGATGGCCACATAGAGATGTGGGACGGCAGATTAAAGGGCTGTGTAATGGCAGTCATTCACTAATTACTGAGAACAATCTAACTTTGTCATCAGGGGCTGCCCCCAAGAATGTGAAGTACAAAAAGTTTATGATGAGTATTATATTCTTTTCTCATCCTATCTTTATGGCCTCTCATCCTAAGTCTAGTTCTTTATTTCTCTCCCTCTCCATCCCTACCCCCTCCAAAGAAAAACAAGAGAAAAACTATGAATCAAGAATAGTACATACGTATTTCTTTAACCTGGCCAAAAGCATGGAAAAGCTGCCAAGACTTCCTCTTGTTTGAGGAGAATGTTGTGCCTGATGGTTCCTAAGGGCGAAATAGGGCAATTCACAGAAGCAAAACTCTGAGGCAGATATGAAAAGCTTCATAAGTTTCTGGATAGATTATGGCCACAGTGTCAGGACATTTACATCTCCTGTGAACATGGAAAGTAGTGAACAAGGGTAATGTGGTCATTGAGAATGGTGATTTCCCTCCTTCTTAGTAATAGTCAAAATTGTTCTGCTTCCAGGAACATGGACTGAACATAATTCTCTTTAATCTTCCCACTAAGTATAAGTAAAAACCCTAAAAATTACATATAAAACAAACATAAGACTCTAAAAGTTTAAAAAGAAGGAAGACTGGCTAAGGACATCAGGACTCAGAGAAGGTATAGATGTTAGTTCCTTTGGTTTCTTATTCACCATATATGTCCCAGATTTGGAGCTGTAAAAGGTGGCAACTCAGAAACACCAGCAGGTAAAAATAAGAAAAGTTCCAACAAAAGCATGATTTCTCTAGCCAAAGAACTAGGAAAAGGACAGACTAACAAGACGGAACAATATCAGACAATAACCTCTCTTCTCGAGTCAAACTACAGGAAACAGTGTGTCCCTACCTCCAACCATGCTAGCCAAGGCCACGTAGAGAGCCTAGACATTCGCCATCACCAGGCTGTAACAAACACATCTTCTACCTGCTGGAGTGTTGTCCAAGGAGGGCTAGTAGGGAATTAAGTGTTTCACCACTGTGCGGTAGTAATGAGGCTAACATCTCTCCCACAACTGCAGTGGTGGGAGCAATAAAGAACATTCCAACCCCTTCCACTTGGAAGGGATGAATGGAGCTTTGGAGTCAGGAGTTGGAACTGCTGCCCTGGTCCTGCAGTAATGATGGGGATTACCCCACCCCACAGGGGTCAAAAGAGTGCAAGGAGAACCTGGATGTATACTCTGACCTGGCACCAATGGGGCAGAGCCTTCCTCTCCCATGCAAAAATGATGTCAGAAGAAAACAGCTAAGAAAGAAAGTTGAGATAAGATCCTAAGTCTTAAACTATAATAGCCACAAGGTCCAGGTTTCTGTCAAAATTTGCTTATCATAGAAAGAACCAGAAAGATTCTGAATGCAAAGTGGCAATTGATAGAAGTCAACACAGATGACAGAACAGTTAAAATGATCTGACCAAGATTTTTAAAGTAGTCACAGTAAAAGTGCTTCAACAAGCAACTATGAGTATCTAGAAGAAAATGGAAAAAAAGAAAAAATAGAAAATTTCAGCAAAGTCTTGGGAAGGAATTAGAAGGTATAAAAAGGAAACAATGGAATTCTAGAATTGACAATACAATAACAGAAATAAAAAAGAAATCTTTGATGAATGATAATAGCAGAAGGAGAAAGAAAACTGGAGGAAACAAGTCAGTGATCTGGAAAATAGAATAACAGAAGTTACCTAATCTAAGCAGAGAGAAAATAGGCTAAAAACACAAAATAAACAGAGTCTCGACACATGGCTAAAATGAAACATCTAATATCCAAGTTATCAGTCCTGGAAAGAGATAGGATAGAGAGGGAAGCTCTAAGAAGCCAATTGAAGATGTAATGGCTGAAAACATGCCGTATTTGGTAAGAGACTTAAGTCTACAGATTCAAGAAGCTGAATGAAGTTCAAACAAGAAGCCCAACTCTTGTCCAAACCCACATGAAGATACTTAACAGTCAAACTTATGAAAAGGCAAAGGAAAAATCTTGAAAGTAGTGAGAGAAAAATGACATAATACCAATAAGGAAAAACAATTCTAATAACAGTGGATTCCTCATCAAAAGCAATAAAGACCAGAAGGAAGTGGGACACATTTCTCAAGTGCTAAAAGGAAAGAATGGTCAGTCCGATATCTGATATCTGAAAAAATATCCTTCAGGGATAGAGGGGAATTAAAGACATTCTTTTTTTTTATATATATATAAACATGTATTTTTATCCCCAGGGGTACAGGTCTGTGAATCGCCAGGTTTACACACTTCACAGCACTCACCAAAGCACATACCCTCCCCAATGTCCATAACCCCACCCCCCTTCTCCCAACCCCCCTCCCCCAGCAACCCTCAGTTTGTTTTGTGAGATTAAGAGTCACTTATGGCTTGTCTCTCTCCCAATCCCATCTTGTTTCATTTATTCTTCTCCTACCCACTTAAGCCCCCATGTTGAATCACCAATTCCTCATATCAGGGAGATCATATGATAGTTATCTTTCTCAGCTTGACTTATTTCGCTAAGCATGATACACTCTAGTTCCATCCATGTTGACGCAAATGGCAAGATTTTATTTCTTTTGATGGCTGCATAGTATTCCATTGTGTATATATACCACATCTTCTTGATCCATTCATCTGTGGATGGACATCTAGGTTCTTTCCATAGTTTGGCTATTGTGGACATTGCTGCTATAAACATTCGGGTGCACGTGCCCCTTTGGATCACTATGTTTGTATCTTTAGGGTAAATACCCAGTAGTGCAATTGCTGGGTCATAGGGCAGTTCTATTTTCAACATTTTGAGGAACCTCCATGCTGTTTTCCAGAGTGGTTGCACCAGCTTGCATTCCCACCAACAGTGTAGGAGGGTTCCCCTTTCTCCGCATCCTCGCCAGCATCTGTCATTTCCTGACTTGTTGATTTTAGCCATTCTGACTGGTGTGAGGTGATATCTCATTGTGGTTTTGATTTGTATTTCCCTGATGCCGAGTGATATGGAGCACTTTTTCATGTGTCTGTTGGCCATCTGGATGTCTTCTTTGCAGAAATGTCTGTTCATGTGCTCTGCCCATTTCTTGATTGGATTATCTGTTCTTTGGGTGTTGAGTTTGCTAAGTTCTTCATAGATTCTGGACACTAGTCCTTTATCTGATATGTCGTTTGCAAATATCTTCTCCCATACTGTCAGTTGTCTTTTGATTTTGTTAACTGTTTCCTTTGCTGTGCAAAAGCTTTTGATCTTGATGAAATCCCAATAGTTCATTTTTGCCCTTGCTTCCCTTGCCTTTGGCGATGTTCATTAAAGATATTCTTAAATGAAGGGAAACTAAGAGGACTTGTCAACAGTAGATCTACCCCAAATGATTGTCTAACAGAGTTCTTTAAGAAAGATAATATTAGACTAAGAAATCTTGGAATATCAAGAAATAAGAAAGAACATGATAAACAAAAATATGTGTAGATACAATAATCTTTCCTATTCATGTTTTCTAAATTATGTATGATAGCTAAAATTAAAATTATAGCACTATCTAATATGATTCTAAATATATATAAATATTGTAAATGATTCTATTTAAATTAAGGAAGGTGAAGTGATGTAAAGAAGGATTCTTTTTACTGAAACAGGTAAAAATGATAATAACAGTAGAGTGTGATAAAAAATATACATAACATTATGCCTACTACAACCACTTAAAATAGCTATGCAGAGAACTACCCTGAATAGTACTCCAAATAAATAAAAAAGTTACTCTAAAAAAATTCAAATAACAGAAATCATGAATAAAAAGCAGAAACAAAAAATTAAAGTGAAAAACAAATGTGAAATGTTAGACTTAAGCTCTGCATGCCAATTATTATGCTAAATGTAAATTATCTAAATATACCAATTAAAAGGTTGAGAGTGTTAGAGTGGATTAAACAATAAAAAAGTTACCCAAGTACTGTACAGTATGCAAGTGTTTTATATATATATATATTCATATATATAGTGTATGTATATATATACAGTATATATATTAATTGAAAGCAATAGGTTTTGTGTATGAATGTATTTATATACAAAAATTTGAAAGTAAAAGAACGGAAAATAATTTAACATGTAAATAGTAATCAAAGGAATCAAAGCTTTTGCAGAAGCAGCAATATATATTAGTATCAGATAAAGTAGACATCAAAGCAAAGCAAATCCCCAGAGGCCTAGAGGGACAT
Source organism: Mustela erminea (assembly GCF_009829155.1). NCBI lineage: Eukaryota > Metazoa > Chordata > Mammalia > Carnivora > Mustelidae > Mustela > Mustela erminea. The sequence continues at coordinate 48,841,745 of NC_045620.1, forward strand.
GGTGTAATAATAAAATAGTCAATTTACCAAGAAGATATAGCAATCCTAAATGTGTATGCACCAAACAACAAAGTCAAAATTTATGTGAAGCAACAACTGATAAAAGTGAAAAGAGAAACAGAAACATCCGCAAACACAGTTGGAGACTCCAAAACCTCTGTCTCAATACTCAATAGAACAACTACAAGAGAAGTCAACAAGAGTATAAAACAACTCAACACCACCATCAATCAGCATTTCAACATGTTCAAATTGACATTTATAGAATATTATACATGGCAACAGCACAATATATGTGATTTTTAAGGGCTCACTGAACATATATCAAGATTGATCTTAATCTTGAGCCATAAAACAAACATCAACAAATTAAAAAGAATTGAAATCACATAATGAGTGTGTTCTCCCACTACAAGGGAACTAAACTAGAAGTCAATAACAGAAAAATGACAGGGAAATCTGCAAACATTTAGCAACTAGGCAACACTTTTCTTAGCAATGCAATCCATGCATGAAGGAGGAAGTGTAAAGAGAAATAAAAAATACACAGAATGAAATGGAAATGAAAGTACAGCTTATCAAAATTTATGAGATATAGCTATGGTTCTGAGGGAAATTTCTAGCATGAAATATAAATGTTAGAAAAGAGAAACGTTCCCAAATCAATCTAAGTACTCATCTCAGGAATACATACATGCACAAAAGCAAAGCAAAGCAAACAAAGCAACTAGGAAAATAGAAAGAATAAAGATAAGAACAGAAATCAATGAAATAGAAAAACAATAGAAAAGTTCAATGGAACAAAAACCTTACTGTATGAAAAGATCAATAAAATTGACAAACCTCTAACAATACTGACAAAAAAGAGACAAGACTCAAATCACCAATATCAGAAATGACATGAAGGATATAACTACACAGTTTGCAGGTATCAAAAGGATAATAAGAGAATACTAAGAACAACACCAGACTCATCAGTTTGACACATTACTAAATAAATGAACCAGTTCCACAAAAAATAAAAACTGCCACAACCAACCCAATATTCACTAGATATCTTGCATACCCCTATAACTTTTAAGAAAATAGGAAACATTTCTTAATGCATTTGATGAAGCTACAGGTATCCTAATACCAGAACCAAACAGAGACAGGGGGAAAAACAGAAAACTAAAGGCTAATACCTCTCATGAAAATAAATATAAAAATATTTAACAAAATGACAGCAAATATATAAAAAATAATTAAACACTATGGACAAGTGAGTCATGTCCCAGGGACATAATGTGATTAAATATTCAAAAGAATCAGTGCAATTCACTGTATCAATAGACTAAAGAAGAAATCTCACATAATCACATCAGTCAACACAGAAAAAACATTTGACAAAATTCAACATCCACATGATAAAAATGATCATAAACTATTAAGAATAAGGGAACATCTTCAACTTGATGAAGGGATCTTATACATATGTGTGTATATATATGAATTATATATATATGTATATATATATGTTATATACATGTAGTTATGTACATTTATATGCAAATTGAAAGTAACAGGTTGGAAAATGATGCATCATGAAAACAGTAATCAAAGGAAAGCAAAATATTAATATTGGATAAAACAGATTTCTCAGTGAAGATATTAAAGCAGAATTTACTGATTTAGAAAACAGAAAAATAATAAAAGTAATGTGTAAATTAAAAAGCTGTCTGCATGAAAAAAAGTTAAAAAAAATAGAGAATCCACTACCTAACTTGAAGGGAAACACAAATATACAAAATAAGAAATAATAATAGGGAAATAACTGTTAAAAGAAAAGAAAATAAATAAAATGAGACTATTTCACACAAGTCTATGTAATAAAATCTGAAAGCCTAGATGAAATACATTATTTCCTAGGAAGAAAATATTATTTGCCAAACTGATTATAGGAGCTACATGAAACCTAAAGAGACCAACTTCCATAAAAGAAATGGAGAACATCAGTGAACCTGTACACATCGAACCTCCTTAATAAGGAATCTACTAAAAGTTCAAAGACAATATAATGCTATTCTATTTGAATTATTTTGGAACATAGACAAAGAATAGAAAATTCCAAATTCTTTTTTTTTTAATGAAGCTAATATAATTTTGTACACAACAGGAAAATACAAGTGAATATCATTTATGGGTATGGATGTAAATATTCTAAACATGGTGTTCACAAATAGAGCTTAACAACATTGAATACCAATTCTCACTCATCACACTACAAGAAAATTTACAACAAATCTTGCAGTGACTTGTGGAGAAAAGGCAAAATACACAACTTCTATGGAGAAGAACTTGACAATATCTAATAAATCTACTTCTGAATTACTTTTGGCTTTACAACCCCATTTCAACAATTCTACTCCAAAGGTACACCTCCACAAATAGGAAATAATATATGTTTATGTTTGTTCATTGGGGTATTATCTACTACATCGAAAGATAGAAAACAATCCAAAGGATCATCCACAGAGGATTGCCTGAATAAATTATAGTGTAGCCACGTAATGGATCACCTTAAAGTTGTTAAAAAAAAATAGTGATGGTAGGCAGCTTCCATACATAGCATGTAAAATAAAGAGTAATCTCCACTTTATTATAAAGCAAAAAAAGGAAGGGAGAGAGGGAGGGATGGAGGGAGGAAAGGAGACCAACTTCCATAAAAGAAATGGATAATATCAATGAGATAGAAGGAGAGATAGAAGAAGGGAAAGAAAGAAGGAGGAAGGATGATAGAAAACCAGGTACGAGGCAGTGTAAATAGCATGCCATATTTTGTATAAAATAGGAAGGAAAACACTAGTAAATAGGTTAACATATATGTATGAATGACTTTGTTTTGTTCTGTTTCAGAAAAAGAAAACACTGGAGAGATAAACCAAATATTTATTCATGTTTAATAGATATTTATCGATTTTTTTTAAATAAAATAATCCCCTAAAGGCAAAAGAGCAGAAGGATGAAGGCTGGGGTTGGAATCCCTGAGGACATATACATGTTTATATTTGAACCACATTAATATCTTACACAGTCAAAAAGCAAATTTATAGTAAAAAAGAATAAATGGAAAATGCTAAAATTGAAAAGAAATAAGCCTACGTGTACATCAAATTGAAAACATCAACACATAAAAAGTGATTTTGTTAAGTGACTTTGAACACTAACTCTGTTTTTTTGGAGAATACAGTTGAATGACAAGAACTGCAAAAAAAAAAAATGTTCTCTTCACTCACTGTTTTTCATTTGTAGCAAAGATATTATAGAAATGTTAAAACTATTATATATGTACATATGGATATATATAATATGGAAAATAAATAAACAAATGGACTAACGTTATTAACCATCCTCTTAGGTAGAGGGGAAACAACTATAAATGTTCAGAAAAGCCTTATAATACAAAATTTTAATTGAAAAATTTAAAAAAAACTAAAAACAATGTCAACCTTGGCAGTAATCACCTCAATGCTCAGATCATAATTTCTCAGGACCACATTGATATGGCTGATTCCAAATCTGAGGAGGAGAAGATGCAAAAGGAACCTGGGATGTCTTCATACATTAGAGTGCCAGAGGAGGATCAAAAGACAAATGGGCCATGCCAAAAGGCATAGGCACCAGTCCAAAGAGGTCTCTACCAGGCATATTTGGGAGAATTTAAAAATTAGGGACAATTATTGTAATTGATTTCAAACATTGGATAAAAATGTATGTGCCCTTTTTGATAGGAGAAGGAAAGTACAGAGGGAAAAAGGAAGTGAGGAAGAGAGAGGGAGGAGGAAGGGAGGGAGAGACAGGGAGAGGTAACAAGAGATGGAGGAAGAGAGATGGAGAAGAGGTAAAGCTATTCCTTTGTCTTCATTGGAGGTGACTGACCAATTCTTTATTCTAAAATCTAATGATAGGGACACCTGGGTGGCTCAGTTGGTTAAGCGTCTGCCATGGCTCAGGCCATGATCCCAGGATCCTTAGGATCAAGTCCTTCTATGGGCTCCCTGCTATGGGCTTCTTGCCCTGTGGGGTGTCTTCTCCCTCTCCTCCAGCACCTCCTCCCACTCATAGGCTTGACTTTCTCGCTCATAAATAACATCTTTAAAATAATAAAAATTGCTAAAGGCAAACCTCTTTTTATATCTTCATTGGCAATTTTGATTTTTTAAATAAAGTTCCTATTCAAGTAAAAGAAAAAAGCTGATGATAAAAAGAAGGAATTAAGCATTTATTCTGCCTGCTTAGAAATAATTCAGCCATTCCTAGTTGACAAGGGCAAATTTTTCTTTCCAGGAAAACATCAACTAAAAGACAGAATTTAAAAATTGCCTTTCTGCAACCCTGAATGACATAATTGATTCAGGCAAGGATAACCAATGGCCACTAAGTAATACTATTAAATTATGGGTCATTGGGAAACCCCTCAGATTACTTGTCAATTTCAAGGGAAAGTCTAAATTAACAAAAAGATCTTGCACACCTACTGATAAAACGTCATGTGAGCAATGATGGAATGCAAAATAAAATAGTGTCACCCATGACGTATTCTTGTCAAAAACATTCAGACTGAATCTAAGCAAATCTTTAGACCAAGTTCCAGTGTACAGGAAATATAGGGAACAAAAGAACAAATTAAGTGACACCACAAGGATATAATCAGAGAAACTTGATGTAAGATCGTCTATCAACCAGCTCTATCTATTCAAAAAGTCTGCCTGCATCATGAAAACAAGAAAAGAAGAGAAGAGAAAAAAAAAAGAAAAGAAAAGAAAAGAAAAGAAAAGGAAAGGAAAGGAAAGGAAAGGAAAGGAAAGGAAAGGAAAGGAAAGGAAAGGAAAAAAGAAAAGATCTATTCTAGATTAAAGGCACTAATGTGACTACAACTAATGACACTGCTCAAAGTTATTTTAACTAGAGGTGGTTTGCTGGGCCAATGATGGGCCATGAGGCATACTTTGGAATGGATAGTGTCTGTTTACCACATTCCTTCACTTTGTCAGTCATGAGAAAGTTATCAAAAGAAGAGAGAGAGAAAACAAGATTTCAAGCATCAGAGAAGTTTCCAGATTTTTAAAGATTCTGCTGAATCCATGTAAACTCTCCATTGCATATGGAAGCTTGCTTGTGTTTCTTCTTTGTTTTTATTAAAGGTTTGTTTATTTGTTTGTTTGTTTACTTATTTATTTATAAGAAAGAGCAAGAGTTTGGGGTGGTGGGCAGAAGGAAAGAGAGAGAAGCAGACTCCTGCAGAGCAGAGAGCCACGGGGCTCCATCCCAGGACCCTGAGATCATGACTTGAGCTGAAGGCACACGTTTAACCGTCTGAACCACCCAGACACCCCTGTGTTTCTTCTTTGAATAACAAAACCCCAGATTTATGCCAGTGTATTATACAAAGTATCTTTTTATGTTGACACTTGGGACCAGATGCAAGGTTAAAGCACTCTCTCAATTTCAAAGAAGTCACATGTTAATCTGAATAAAAGCTTAAGCTTCAGGGTCCTCTCATTTTCTGGGGTTTATAGTGTGGTCTGTGGGATGGAAACATTGGTATCACCCAGGGGCTAGTTAGAAGTGCAGAATATTAATCCCCTGTAGAAGCAGAGTATATGTTTTCACACAGTCTCCAGGTATGCGCTCAAACTTTAGAGAATCTAGACTGCATAAAAATTCTAGCTGTTTCTGACCAAATATTGGCTCTGAGAATCAGAGAGAAAACCAGGTCATTCCACCTGTGAACCTTAAGCTGAATATTTTAAGAAGCAAATTTCTCTTACATTGATGTTAATTGGGTTCCCCCAAAAGCACGCCTTTAGACAAAATGTTGGGTGTGAGTAGTTTATTTGGGAGGAAGCTCCATCGTTAGAAGAGTAAAGGGAGAGCCTGAGAAGGGAAGGTGGTTAGTGCAGAGTACATTCATGAATGACTTATCCCTGTGGTCACTAGGGCTCAGCTTACCACAGACCTCCCAAAGAGCTGTGTTGAACACACCTCTCACCTGCCATCCTGAGGACTGAGGAAGCTGGAGTATTAATCTGCTACCTTCTGTTGATCCCTGCTAAGGCTGCTTCCAGGGCACAGGCTCACAGAATACCACCTGACCATGAGTGTGGATTATTTCCTTTCCTGAGCTCTGGGAACATTTCCAGGTAGAAAGATGCAGGAGGTCCTCAGCCTGAAGGGAACAGTCTGCAGATGATCACTGGCTGGGGGGATCTAAGCTGTGTGGTAGAGTATTGGCAACCCTTACCACAATGTTGCTCATAGAGCACATCAAGTCGGGGAGTTGTAATAGATCTGGGCAGTGTGGGTGGCCCTGTGGATGAATACTGAGAAGTGTGCTGCCAGCAAGTGTTCCTCTGGCATCTGCATGAACCACAACTGCATATCTGGCCCAGTGGGACCTTATTTGACTGAGAGAATTGGCTCATTTTCATGAAAACATTCTGGCAATGGCCTACATACTACTTCTGTCCTCAAAATAATTAGCCAGCTCATGGGGAAATATGCCCTGAAAATTATCTAAGAGAATTAATTTAGCACATTTTCTTGGAACTGGTTATTATCCCTGAAGAAGTCACATAACTATAAAACCACCCATTGTCTTCAAGTTTTCTTCACCCAAAACGATGTGGTCACAGCCATTAAACAAGACGAGACACGGGTGTATGTTCATGTAAGAAGGAAAAGAGGAATGCAAAAAGAGTTTAAATAAATAGTATCATTTCCACACCAAAAAAAAAGTTTCACTCAAAAGCATCACACAAATGGGAAAAAACAACACATCTTTTTCCCCCCTTTTTTAAAGATTTATTTATTTATTCATTTGAGAAAGAAAGAGAGAAAAAGAGCATGAGTGTGGAGGAGGGGCAGAGGGAGAGGGAGAAGCAAACTCCCTCCTGAGCAGGGAGCCCATTGCAGAGCACAGACTCAGGATCCTGGGATCATAACCTGAGCAGAAGGCAGACACTAAAGAGAATGATCCACCCAGGTGCTCTGAAAACATCTTTTTCTTTTCTTTTTTTTTTTTTAATTTGACAGACAGAGACCACAAGCAGGCAGAGAGGCAGGCAGAGAGAGAGAGAGGAGGAAGCACTCTCCCCGCTGAGCAGAGAGCCCGATGCGGGGCTCGATCCCAGGACCCTGGGATCATGACCTGAGCCGAAGGCAGATGCTTAACCCACTGAGCCACCCAGGTGCCCCAACATCTTTTTCTAAAGGTGTTATTTCTGACCCAGTTTCAAATACATTTGGCCCTTCCCTCATTGACCAGCATCTTCAGTGGAATGGGAGCATCGCCCTACTCTGAACCACATCTCCTGTCAGAGCAGAGAGGACAGCTCAGGGAGAAGTCTTCAGAAATGTTATGATAATGACCCCCTGTAGTTTATAGTTTATGGCACTTTTCCTTACAGTCGTGATGACAAAATCACCACCACAAAGAAGAATGTTCAAGTCTTAAAGATGACTGTGAGCCTATGTCCTGCAGAAATCACATCTGCTATGTGGTCACACAGTGACCACCAGTTGTGTCAGTGTTCTTCAGTAGCATTTCACCTCTTTGAGTCTTGTTCCAATGTATTAAAAAAAAAAATTAAAAAGTTGGAATCTATGATTTTTTTTTAAAGCACATTGACTTTAATCAGCTCACTCTCTCTCTCTTTTAAGATCCATTTATTTGGGCGCCTGGGTGGCTCAGTGGGTTAAGCTGCTGCCTTCAGCTCAGGTCATGATCTCAGGGTCCTGGAATCAAGTCCCGCATCTCTCTCTCTCTGCCTGCCTCTCCGTCTACTTGTGATTTCTCTCTGTCAAATAAATAAATAAAATCTTTAAAATAAAAAAAAAGTTTAAAAAAAAAAAAGATCCATTTATTTGACAGACAGAGCTCATAAGTAGGCAGAGAGCCAGGCGGTTGGGAGGGTAGGCTCCCCACGGAGCAGAGAGCCCAATGTGGGGCTCTATCTGAAGACCCTGAGATCATGACCTGAGCTGAAGGCAGAGGCTTTAACCCACTGAGCCACCCAGGCACCTCAAAATTTATGATCTTGAGGGTCCCTCCTTACAGTAATGATCGCTGACTTTATGCTTCAGTTGTTTAGTGCAATTGATATGGCAGAGTAGATGGTTATTTATAAAAGAATGGAATTCAGGGGCGGCTGGGTGGCTCAGTCATTGGGCATCTGCCTTAGGCTCAGGTCATGGTCTCAGGGTCCCTGGTTTGAGCCCTGCATCGGGCTCCCTGCTCAGTGGAAAGCCTGCTTCTCCCTCTCCCACTCCCCCTGCTTGTGTTCCCTCTCTTGCTCTGTCAAACAAATAAAATCTTAAAAAAAATAAAATAAAATAAGAAAGGATGAGGTTCAGACTTAGATTTTACTCAACTGATTAAGAAAATGAGGATGACATGGGGGTACCTGTGTGGCTCAGCGGATTAAAGCCTCTGCCTTCAGCTCAGGTCGTGATCCCAGGGTCCTGGGATAGAGCTCTGCATCGGGCTCTCTGCTCAGCAGGGAGCCTGCTTTACCCCCTCTCTCTCTGCCCGCCTCTCTGCCTACTTGTGATTTCTGTCTGTCAAATAAATAAATAAAATCTTGCCAAAAAAAAAAAAAAAAAAGAATGGGATTCAGAATCAGATTTTACTCGACTGATTAAGAAAATGAGGATGACATGAGGACAGAAGAGGGAGAGAACAAGGACAGGTTGAAGTGGTTCTGACCAATGTAAAGTGACAGAGGGGACTCAGTGATGAAACCAGGTCTCCCTGAGCTCCACAGAGAGAACTACAGGTTACGAACAATCTTCATAAAATGTACTTGATAAAGAACACGGAGGAGGAGCATGAAAAATGGGAGGAGACAAAACTCAAGTCTATATGAATCCAAAGACAAGAATATTCATTGCTGTTGTACATGCAGCTTGGCTTACTGAAAGATGGATTTCTTTCAGTCTCTGCTAGTCACTGTGGTTACTCAGGAGTCTCAGGGACAGATCTATAAAGACAAGGAGAAGACAATGAAACTGGCAGAAAGGGGTTTGGAGGTGGAGTCCTCTGAGGGGCCACTCTAGTCATTGCTGAGGGCTGTTGGTGCTGTGGGCAGAGCAGCCCAGCTCAAGCAGTGGAGCTGAGGATTGGTGAGCTGAGGGCAGTGCTTATAGGACACGATTGCTGGAATTATGGCTTTCCTCACTGTTGTGTGCCTGTGAACTAGCCAAAGCAAGAGCAGGGATTTATTAACTTTTTAACCAACCCACAGGAAGGAAGCAGAATGCCTGGTCTCAGGTGGCAGAACCATGGACCTAGATATTACAGGGCCCCTGACCTTCCACTTCTGGCTCCTACATCCCACTGCATCACATCTCAGCTTGCTTTCCTCATTGACTGGATCTTTCCTGGGTGGGCACGTAACTCCAGCAACAGCTAGGACATCTCCTATAGCTTTGCCACCAGAACAAACTGGATTCACTGACTGATTCTGAGTCAGAAGGACCCCTGGAAGACCTCTAGTGGCCCAGTGACTCAGTTTTCTCCTGACCCCTAAAGCAGAGCCTGGGGTGTGCATGAATTGGGAGCAGGAATTAGGGGAGGAGCTCCCTAGAAGCAGCAATGAGGAGGCTGGAGAGTATAACCCAGGAAGAAAAGCCAACAAAGGGTGGTCAATTGCTGACCCTGAGCAGGCCCAGGGCCTTAGCTTCCAGAATTTCTTACAGACGTGTTCATCCCAGGGATGGATGAAAAAGGGTTGGAGAATGTGTCTATCACTTTGCACCCTCTGTGGATTGACAGCCAAGTTTCCTATACTGAACAGGTACTGTGGTTTCAAACAAAGGATCCAGGGGTGGGAGGGAGGGGAAAAACCAAGAGACTGGCAGCAAGAGCATGAGGAGGAAGATATCTGGACCCAAGAAATTGTCTGCCACCATGGGAGCATGGTAGCCCACAAGAATGTGAATCAACATCAGAAATGTCAACTTGGGCCACTCCAGGACAAAGCTCCTGGTGGCTTAGGAGAGCAATACCCAATCATTGGAGTCCCAATTGGTAGTACAGGGTCAAACAGAGTACTGCAGGCCATGACACCCACAAAATACCAAGTTCACAGACCTACAGGAGGCATGGCATGCCCACCAGTTCTGGTTACTACTCAGTGGCCAAGAGGAGACACCTGCCACAGTAGGTGTTATGGCTTACACTGTATGAATGCAGCAGGGGTGGAGGGAGACAGCAAATGTCCTTGTGCCATGCCCTGTGTGTGACCCTTGGCCTCCGCAGTTTTTAGCTTTACTCTATATCAGTAGAATCAAGGATTAGGGCCCTGATCACGGAGGCAATTAGAGGCTGCCATGGTGTTTCCTGCTTGAGCAGAGCTGTCCTAGGGGCTGAGGATCACAGTGCCTGCAGGTGACATGCATTGGGCAGGAGGGGTGGGGGGTGGGCAGCAGAGCCTGCCTGAACAAAGGATGGGTCTTTAAGCTTTTATTGCAGTAGTTGCTATTTCATCCTTACACACAGACAAAAGTTTTTAAATTAGAATAATTTCATAAGCTTCAAAGATGTCAGGAAGCACATCTGGCCCTCTGGGAAAATTAAGCCATTTAACACTACAGACTGACGTGCTAATTTGTTGAATACAAATGCAGAGTTTCCTTCAAGGATTTCTTCCCAGAACCCATCTCTCTTGCAGCTGGGGGACCATGAATGTCCAGCAGATCACACTGGAGATGCTCTGTTTCTGAATTCTTTTTATTTTTTTAATTTATTTTTTATTTTTTTAAATTTATTTTATTTATTTATTCTCAGCATAACAGTATTCATTGTTTTTGCACCACACCCAGTTTTCCATGCAATCCATGCCCTCTCTAATACCCACCACCTGGTTCCCCCAACTTCCCACCCCCTGCCACTTCAAACCCCTCAGATTGTTTTTCAGAGTCCATAGTCTCTCATGGTTCACCTCCCCTTCCAATTTCCCTCAACTCCCTTCTCCTCCCAATCTCCCCATGACCTCCATGCTATTTGTTATGCTCCACAAATAAGTGAAACCATATGATAATTGACTGTCTCTGCTTGACTTATTTCACTCATCATAATCTTTTCCAGTCCTGTCCATGTTGCTACAAAAATTGGGTATTCATCCTTTCTGATGGAGGCATAATACTCCATAGTGTATATGGAACACATCTTCCTTATCCATTCGTCCGTTGAAGGGCATCTTGGTTCCTTCCACAGTTTGGCGACCATGGCCATTGCTGCTATAAACATTGGGGTACAGATGGTCCTTCTTTTCACTCCATCTGTATCTTTGGGGTAAATACCCAGTAGTGCAATGGCAGGGTCATAGGGAAGCTCTATTTTTAATTTCTTGAGGAATCTCCACACTGTTCTCCAAAGAGGCTGCACCAACTTGCATTCCCACCAACAGTGTAAGAGGTTCCCCTTTTTCCACATCCCCTCCAACACATGTTGTTTCCTGTCTGTTAATTTTGGCCATTCTAACTGGTGTAAGGTGATATCTTAATGTGGTTTTAATTTGAATCTCCCTGATGGCTAGTGATGATGAACATTTTTTTCATGTGTCTGATAGCCATTTGTATGTTTTCATTGGAGAAGTGTCTGTTCATATCTTCTGCCCATTTTTTGATATGATTACCTGTTTTGTGTGTGTTGAGTTTAAGGAGTTCATTATAGATCCTAGATATCAACCTTTTGTCTGTACTGTCATTTGCAAATATCTTTTCCCATTCCGTGGGTTGCCTCTTTGTTTTGTTGACTATTTCCTTTGCTGTGCAGAAGATTTTGATCTTGATGAAGTCCCAAAAGTTCATCTTTGCTTTTGTCTCCTTTGCCTTTGGAGACATATCTTGAAAGAAGTTGCTGTGGCTGATATCAAAGAGATTACTGCCTATGTTCTCCTCTAGGATTCTGATGGATTCCTGTCTCACGTTGAGATCTTTTATCCATTTTGAGTTTATCTTTGTGTACCGTGTAAGAAAATGGTCGAGTTTCATTCTTCTACATATAGCTGTCCAGTTTTCCCAGCACCATTTATTGAAGAGACTGTTTTATTTCCACTGTATATTTTTTCCTGTTTTGTCGAAGATTATTTGACCATAGAGTTGAGGGTCCATATCTGAGCCCAGATATGAATTCTTTTGATTTTATGTCATCAGAATACTTTGTTTGAAAAGTTAACCTTGGATTATTCCAAATACGTACTCTTATTAAAATGTAGTGATTCAAACGAAATCATGGAGGCTAAACTTTCTGTGGTGAAAAGTCATTCTGGAGTGAAGTCAGGTGCATACCACCCTAATCCTGAGCTTTCACAGAGTGCCCACAACTATAGGTCTTTCCTCCTAAGTTAGATCCAAATTAACCTCATTCAGCTATCTAACATGTCACTGATTCCTGGCCATGTACTAGAGATGCATGATGGGAGTAGACTAAATTGAAAGTCATGAGAGAGGTTTGAAGTCCCTACAAAGAGCAACCATTTTCTGACTGATATGTGCCACAAATGCCCGATCTCATCCTTGGGTGTCTCTCATTCTTCAGCTTATGAAACACCAGTGATAAAAGCAAGGACTCTGTGAACAGACCATGTGGCCTGCATGCCTGATGTATATACTCTGTGACCCTTCACAGAATAAGTTGGCCGTCTGGGAGAGATCTGAGGCCATGATATAGACACAATTATTTCCTCCTAACCAGGTAGAATTTTAGCCCACTCAAGCAAGATGTCAATTGCATGCTGTTACTCGGAGGGAGACAGAAGGATTAATAGGGATTTGTGCCACACAGGAAGAAAAGATGGATTTTGTAGTGTAGGGTTGCCAAGAGAGGTTAAACCAAGTGTGGTGCAGCAATCCACCAGATGTGGGGAGTAAGTTAAGAATGGGCAGAAACACCAGTCATCCCTATGAGCAGAGCTGAAAATTAGAGGGAAGTATGATGTTGCAAACCAAAACCAAAACCAAACCAAAACAAACAACAACAAAGAAAACCCTATTGTATACCACGGCAGTCTGGGGTAAGTTGTTTCTCAAAAGTGTAAAAGATTTGATCTCATAATCAAGTGGGTGGCCAAACATCCCAGCTAGTTTGGGTCTTGGGGACTTGCAGGCCTTAAAAATGGGAAAATCCTGGGCAAATGGGAACTACTAAATTTGGGCTCCTAAACCCAGCAATAGTGGCAGGAAGATTACCTTGGTGGGAACTTGAGAAACCTCTGCTGGTGATTTCCCAGGATGAAGGGATTTCCTTCCTTCCTGGACCCTGGGATTCAGAGGAGCTCCAGTGAAGCAGGATTCCAGGATTCTGGAAGCAGAAGTCCGTTCCAGCCCAGCTAGTTTGTCTAACTTTGAAGAACTAAGATCACAAGATTATTTTAGATAAGGTCACTTTGGAAAGAAGCTACTGTAATCCCCACCTTTTACGGTCACTTCTTTTTATTTTAAAGCAAAAAGTGAAGTGTTTTATTCTGGGTCAACAGAGTTAGGCAGTGGTATAGACAGATCTGGAAAAATAAGTGGCTTTGTTTCCCTTCTGTGCTCTCATCTCTGTAACCCATTCTTATAACTTCAGCTCATTGTGAGGCTCACTGGGTGTTACACTTGAACGATGAATCAGAACCATGGAACATGACATCAAAAACCAGTGATGTACTTAACATAACATAATAAATAAATAAATAAATTCATCAATATGGAAAATAAAAAGAAAAGAAAATAGAAAAATCTATAGTTTTTCTCTATCAATGTCAATGTCAATGTCTCTATCAATATCAAAAATAAATCAATATTTATTTAGAAATAAAATAAGAAAATTATTTTAACTATAATAGAGACAAATATATAAAATATATGTTTAGTAAAAAGAACAAGAACCTATACAACAGATGTAAGCTGTAGAATCCATATCCAGCTCTTATGATCTTATGATAGGACTTGAAATAAGAACAAAGCTAATACGGAGGCATTAAATGAGATTTAATATTACATGCTTTCTAAAATAATGTGTAATTTCATTCTAATTCATATCCCAATGAAGTATTTTATTCAAATTGGATAAAGTGACTGCAAAATTTATATGTGACAATGAATGTGTAAGAATAGTAAAGAACAGTATATTTTTTAAAAAAATATCAACAAGATTGGTTATGGTTTGCCAATTATTAGATACTACTACGGAGTTGTTACAATCAATTAGCTTGTCACTTGTGGATCAATGGAACCCCTTAAGGAATCCAGACATCATTCTCAGTATATGAGAATTTAATATGTAACAAAATGCAACTCAGCAGGGAAACATTAAATTACTAATAAAGAGCACTGACACAACAGATATTCTTCCGAAAGAAAACTGAATTGAACATCTGTTAACATCTTACACAAAATAAAATCTAGTCTGTTGAAAGGGCTGAATGTAAACAATGAGATATTTAAAATCTTGTGAGAAAATCTCAGTGAATAGATGCATATTCTATGTTTGGCAGAGGCCATCTTAACCACACTGGACACAGAGAATATAAAAGAAATGATAGTAATATATATTATACAAAATTTTAAAAAGTGTAGAAGCCATTAAAAAAATCAGTCGACAAACCACAGATGTGAGAAATAGGGCTAACATCCATCATATAAAATGAGAGTTTTCAAATGGGTAAGAGAAAGAAAGCACAAGAAAAATGGGAAATAATGAAAATAGATAATTCAAATTCAAATGGCAAGAAATAAATGTAAATATGCTCAAATTTACTGATTATCAGAGAAAAGAAGATCTGTTGACACTAAAAACAAATTACTTGCCACATTCATTCAAATGACTATTAACACCTATGGCTGGCATCGTTGTAAGGGATTCCCATACATTGTTAGTGGAACTATAACGAGATTTTGGAAAATGATATAACCACATTTATTTTTTGTGCAACACATATACCATGTTACAATATACTATTGCTGATGACAGTACATTGGAAGCACAGGGAAGATCAGGGAAAATGACTCTTGAGGTGTCCAAACACTGGAATGCAAGGGCAGTCATGGTAAAGAGAGAAGCAGAATTCTCTGTGCTGATACAGAACCATTTCCAGGGATTAGTAAGGAATGGCATACAATGAGGACCTACACCTGTGCGTGTGCCTGCGTACCTGCTGGAGGTATCCCCGGGACAGGGTCACTGTCAAGGGTTAATGGTGGTTGCCTATGGAGGAGACATTGGATTTGCAGAGAAAGGGTCAGATTTAACTTTCACTGCATTTTCTTTGTATGCTTTTTCTGTTTCCCCTTTGCATGTATTCTTTTCCATTAAAAATAGCTACATTTTTTAAAAACCATAAAAAAGCCTTAAAAAAAAGACACATTAAGGAAATGAGACTAAAAATAAACTAACCTCTAAATGACACCATTAAAAATAGGAATACAGATCAAAGGAGATATGAGGAAAATAATAAACATTTAGACTGGGGAGGAAGAACTTTCTGACCCAACTGATGTGAGTGTCAGAGTAAAAAAAGAAACTGGTAGTGACACGGAGATCACTTCCCCACACCCTTTTCAGCCCCATGACAGACTGGCAACAAAGAAGGGGGCAAACACAGCAATATCATATAGGTTGGGACATCTCCCCATCATTATCATCATTATTACCTGTCAGTGAGTATAGAGTTAGAGCTCAGAGTGAAGCACTGCTGGATATGTTCACTATTTTGCACAGCCATCATGTCATTGACGGGGTGTTGGTAGCATCTTGGTTTCCCAGGCTTCCCTATCTACGAGCACAGAAGGGACCTGAAGTAACAGTAATAACTCAACTTTGGTGGCTCAGGTCCCTAGCAGAATACTGAGGTTTGCTGCCAACAGCAAGGTGTTTCATGTGTCACCCCTTAAGCCTTCCATTTTCCTCTAGTTGATGTTCACTCTTCAAGAAGCTTGCATTTTCTCTGCTGCTAACAGTCATAATCTCCTGCACCTCATACTTCAGCCAGTTCCACAAAAGTAGTGAAGGGCCCCTTCCTTCCTTCCTTCCTTCCTTCCTTCCTTTTTTCCTTTCTTTCTTTCTTTTGAAAATATTTTATTTATTTATTTGACAGAGATCACAAGCAAGGGTGGGGGGCGTGGGGAAACAGGCTCCCTGTTGAGTAGAGAGCCAGATGCAGGGCTCAATCCCAGGACCCTGAGACCATGACCTGAACCGAAGGCAGAGGCTTAACCCACTGAACCACCCAGGTGCCCCAAGGGGCCTCTTTCTATTTCTACTCACATTGTGTGTTTCACAAAGGTCCTTGTGGAAACAGTTCCTATATTTCCTTATCTCCTTCCTCTGGGTTGGCATCTTTATCTTACAGAATTATACCTTAGAATTTATATAATTTCCTGGGCACCTGAGTGGCTCAGTAATGAAGCATCTGCCTTCAGGTCAAGTTATGATCTCAGGGTCCTGGGATCAAGCCCCTGATCAGCTCACTGCTCTGCAGGAAACCTGCTTCTCTCTCTTTCACTTTCCCTGCTTCTGTTCCCTCTCTTGCTCTCTCTCTCTCTCTCTCTCTGTCAAATAAGTAAACAAATAAAACCTTAAAAAAAAAAAGAACTTATATCATTTCCCCATTGCCAGTTCTCTTCCCCATGTACTCACCCAAATTCTCTCTCCCCACTCCACCCAGTCCTAACATTCCTGCTCACTAATTTTTTTATTCATTCCAGGACTTAACTGTATCCAAAAGAAGGTGTCCAGATACTCATGTAGTTGTGGGGTAGAAAAAAGTATCTGAGTGGTCAGAAACATCAGAGGAGTAAGGAACTCACCAGGAAGTGGAGCTTCATAGAAACTCAAGTACAAACAGAGGATGTGTTAAGGAAGATATTTGTAAGTAGGCCATTACAGCAAACAGTTAGCAAACCACTATAGATCATCAAAAGAAGACCCTCAGCCCAGGCTTCAGATCCAAATTCAGGATAAATGAGAAATGAGGAATTTAGCAACAATAAGCATAAATCATTCCTTTCAGTACCAACCATTAGAATGGAAAGAAAAACAAACGGTATCTTAAGGTCAAATAGTTGCTGGTAAAACTCCCTTTTATGATGAGGTTAGCAAATTAACTATTAGTTATGACACAATGAAAGAGTGAGGGAATGAGTGGCAATATCATCTTCCTATAGATATTCAAAGAAGGAGAATCAGAAGGGCAGGCAGAGGAATTAGGCTCTGAAAAGCAGGGTGTTGGGACTCAGCTCGAGACTAAAGAGAAGGCCGTTGAATTAATACGTTTGCCACTGAGGAAAGCTATGGAGGACCACTGTTCTTGACCCACAAATTCTCTATAAAATTAGGTCAAGCTTACCTGCTTTGAGAGAAGAGGAAAATGAGGTCTAAACCAGCACTTTTCAAAATTTAGTGTGCAAATATGTTATATGGGATCTGATTAAAATGCAGAATCATTTTTGGTAATTCTGCTTGGGGCCTGAGAGCTAGAAGCTAGAAGATGCTGTTTCTAAGAAGCTAGAAGATGCTGTTATGTGGTCATTCTACATCTCACACACTGAGTAGTGGGCGAAAGCAGCTCCTTTTTGCCCCAACTGGAGTTGAAAAGGATTGTCAAGTGCCACCAAAGGCTGAAGAATGAGAAGACACACCGTAATACTTGGGTTGTCGATATTATGTAACATAATGTGGTTTCCCATTCTCACACCAATAGTCTTCATTCAGGACACATATGGAGAAATCAAGTGTTTGGATGAATTCAAGGAAGGTAGTTGGCTTGGGGAAGGAGTTAGAGAACCTTGAGGCACTAGGAATTGATTTGAAATCCCCACTCTAAACACCAGGGCCAGGAGCTGTTGGAGACCTGTTTATACTGTGAGCACCTAGAGTAGAGACCCAGAAGCTGATGGTCTAGATGATGTCCAAAAAAGAGAAGCTGGAACGATGGGACAAGAAGGCAGGAAAATTCAAGGTTCTGTTTGGCCAAAGTACATTTCAGAGGGAGAGCAAGTGTGGGTAATAAAAAGTTTCTATGTGGTATGTATCAGATTTTAAGCTATTACATACTTTATCTGTTCTGTTATTTATTTTTCATCATTGCATTGTTGATTTTCACTGTGTGAAAGTTTAAAACTTCTATAAAGTCATTACTGCCTTTTTTCTTTCTTTTTTTTTTTTTTTTGTAATTTAGTCTACCACTATAATAATAGAGCCATTACTATTCTTCCACAGTTGGTATAAGATACTATTCAGACTTTCTAAAATGACTGTTGTCTTTTTAGTTTTAAAATATAATGTTTTAATCCACTCGAGATTTATTATCCTTTTTGGCAAGATGAGTTCGGTACCATTTCTTGTTTACCCACACTGATTGGACTATTTGTAAATAGATACTCAAGATGAACAGAGCCCTATTTCCTAAGCCTGCTGTTTAAACCAAATAAAATAAGTCCTCTGTATCCCCTTTGTAAAATACAAAAGGTCTTTTGTTATTGGCTTTACAACCTCTTCCTCCATCACTGTTTACATGTACTCATTGAACAGATACAGGGTTGTATCTACCTGTGTGGGAGCTGTCCTAGGTGTTGAGCAGCGGGTATGTTAAATGCCCTGAGCTGTGGAGGCTTCCTCCTGACACATATCCTTAGATTCACTGAACATCTTAACAACTTTCATCTATCTACATATATGAAGAATCACTTGTCTCATTTTAAGGAACTTTGTGATAAAAACTTTTTATCTTTAACTTTCTTTAAAATGGTGGCTCAGTATTTCTTGTTTTTCATTAATTTAATTAATAAGTTTTGAAAGAAGTGTTAATGAATGTGGTAATTAATATAGTTGCAGCTTCTATTCCTGGGCCCATGATTTTAATTCTTTGTTAGTTTGGAAATTATACTTTCTTTCATAGTTTTACATCACAGCTCTTTTTCCTAGGTTACTTAATCCTTGCATTTTTAAGATTCTTTTCACATTATCTTGCTCTTAAAAATTCTGTGGTTCTTAGAATTGCACCTAATTTCTTTTCATCTCCACTTTTTTCTTCTTTAATTTCTTTCTGAATAAACCTCCATCCATGCCGTGAAATGAATATGATGATGTTTTAAGGGTATTTTCATCTCTACATATTTTTAAAGCCAGTTTCTTCCAGTTGTCTTTTGTTTGTCTTTCTTTTATACAGAAAAATTCTTCCCTCGTCACTGATAACTTCCCCTTCTTTATCTACTTTTCCTTGGCTTAAAGTTATCGATTTTTAACATTGTTTAAAGTTGTCGGTTGTAGATGGTTTTAGTAGTTTAAGGACACTCTACATGAGAAGTCACACTATGATTTTTCTAGAAGTCCTTTCTCACAGTTTTTGGTCATGTGCATATGTAGGACCATGTATGTATATGTGCACATGTGACCTCTATCATATGTCAAAATTTGTCTGAGTCACCATAGTTGGTAACTTCACACCTCTCCTTTGAGAGTCCCTTCTAGTTGCTCATGGTCTCCTCAGAGGCACCTTCATAGCTGCTCACTTCATGGCTCTGGCGGACACAAACATTCTGGGCAGTATCAGCACCTCTCCTTGTGGCCCTGTAGGGAATATGGGGCTTGAAAGGCAGGATGTGACCTTTGTTCTCTGTATAGAGAATAGGAGTCTAAACATACATGATTTTGTGCATGGTATTGGAAATATGAAAGGAATAGAACATAATGCATGACAATTCGAATGAGATTCCCATGAAGTATACTTTAAATATGGTCTGACACACACTAAATAAACACTTTACACATGAAAAGGAGAAAGGAGGAAATTGCAGTTAGTTGAGTCTTCATTCCAAAAAGGCAGAAATGAAACTTGCAGACATATGTCTTCTGCAGATTGCTCTATTGGCAGAGTGAACAAGTGAATGTGAAAAACTTTGGTAAATCTCAGGTCTTTGGCTTATCCCTGCTTCTCAGTGGTATTATTTAAGAAAATAGGAAAAAGTAGAAGAGTCTGCTTAGACAAGACAAGAGAGTAGACCCACTGTGAGTGCAGAAAGATGCTTCAATGGGTTGGATTTTTTGAGAAATAACTGACATGTGCTGGTTGGGTAGGGGCACAAGAGTCTGATCATTTCCAATAATTCACACAGCTCCAGAAGCCAAGGTTGGGACTAAAAATCTTCTGTACACTAAACAAACAAGCAAAAACTATTACTATCACCCCACCACCACCACCAAAACACTTTGTGTGCCCTTGGGTACGTGTGCCTTTGGGTATGTGATAGGATGCCAGTATGAGGAAATAGAGGATGGGAAGCGAACAATGCTCTCTATGATGTGATGTCAAGGTCCTGAATTATTTTCCATCCTGCTGCAGAACCTCTCTTCTGAAGTTTATTGTCACTGAGTCAGTCCCATAGGGTTTCCACAAGATGCTCTTATTAGAAGTGAATACTATCCAAAGCAAGAGGAAATGGCCAAGATGGTGATATATAGAGCACTTGCTCCAGGCCTACTCAATGATTTTTGAGCCAGAGACAACAAACTACAAACTTCTTCCTTCCTCTCTACTGATGCTGGCAGTAGGTAAGTTAAGTCTTTACAGAGTGACAGGTGCTCCAGATTTTATCTGTTGCCCCAGTCTTGTTAGTAATGGCATCTTTTTCACTATAAAAATATCCTGATTCAGACAATGACCATATAAGTCTTCAAATCAGGGATATGGTGTTGTAAATGCAAATCTGAACTTTGAAAGCTGAGAGTTTTGCCCGAGGTCCCTACAACTCAGCAGGCCAGAGAAAACAATAGTTCTTAAGTAGGTCCCCAGAGGCCAATCCTTTTTCTGGGGACATACCATCTCTCCCCAAGATAAAGAACATGAACTGTTTGGTTGACACTGCCAGCTATAACACTGAAACATTCCTCGCTCATGAAGAACTTTCATCTCAAAAATAATAAATGACAACACCTGACTTTGAAAATCACAACACAATTCTCAAATATAATTTTGTTTAATCCTCACAATAACCACATGGTTGGAAAGTACAGCCTTACAAGGCTCAGGGTCACCCAGCTTAAATGGGTGAGTGCCAGCCTTAAGCAGATGTCACTGGCTCTGTGTTCTGTGTCCTTTCTGTCACCCACAGCTGCTGGGCAGGAACTTGGAGAGCAAAGGTACTGCAGTGAGATGCACACCATCTCCTCTCCTATCTCTCTCCTATGTCTGACATCCAATTAATCTTCTAAATGTTTTGTCCAGGGGGAGGAATGCACATACAGAAGCCAAAGATAACCATAATGAAGCATCAATAAGAGCCTAATTTCGGCAAATACTTGGCTCCAGCCTTTGTCTCAGGTGGGACAATCCATCCCTGTGGTATTTATATACATGCAAAAGGGAGATATTAAGAGGTAAGGCAGGCTCTTGGATGAAAATAACCAGAATGTGATTCTGTGATCCTACTAATTAGCGGGCTGCAGTGCACAGAAGAAAGACTTATCTGCCTCCCGCAGCTCTGCAGGCTTTATAGGTTATGAAAAGACATTTGGCACAAATTAACTTTCTCTAATTTGAATAACAAAGCATGAAGACAGAGCTCTTTCAAGCACCTGAGTATTGGTGTAATGAAGGTGCTATTGGTTACTGGATGTGGTCAACCTATTTAGGTAAGCATAACTGCAAGCAAATGGTTTTCAGTGTGTGTGTGTGGTGGGGGGGGGGGGGTAGTTTCCTGCAGGATGTGGGGTAGTTAGAAAGTAAAACAAATAGATCAAATAAACTCCAGTGACTCCCAAAAGTGCTATTCTGGGAAGATGCCAACAAATAAAGTCAGCTGTTCCCCAGACTTTGTACAGGTATTAGTTCCATGGCTGACTGTTTTCAAAAACTGGTAGAAATGGATATGCATATATGACATGCTACCTGCCTGTTCTACACCGTGCTTGGCAATGCAGGAGATAAAGAAATATGAAGGCTGTCAAATACTTAAGTCCAGGTCAGAAAAGTCATATGCAATCATGTGAGGTCACAGAGAAATCACTGTTAATGGATGATGTGGTTGAAGTTCTGAGGTCTGCAAAACATTCAGGATCTAGGAAATCATGGAAATCTCAGAAAAAGTCATGAAAAAGGAAAAAGTCCTGGATTAGAGCTAACGTCCTGGGGATAGCAAATAGTGCTAAATAAAAACATTCAGCTGTCACATAAATCTGATAATTTTTAAAAATACAGCCAACAGCCTGACATAAGAGTGGGCTGTTTTCCATGCTGCATCAACTCATGATGAAATGATGAAATGCCACATGAGAAGTGGGTTAGGATTCAGAGTCAGAAAGAAACACAATGAACCAGGTAGCCTGGAGTCCTTTCTCAGCCCAATAATTTTTTCAAACTGGTGCTTATTTAGTTTTTTTGTCTGTAAAATGGAGAATATTATTATCTATTGTGCAGCGTTGTCATGGTTAAGTGAGTAAATACATACAAAATTCTTGAAGCAGTGTCTGGTATACAGTGCACCACTGAAAATGCAATATATAAGTTAGAGAAAGATTTGACTGAACTAGCTAGAAAAAAATAAAATAACTGAGGGAACAACAACAAAATCAAGCTGTCAGAGTCCTTGCAGTCCTGTCTGTAAGAGGACAGAGCTGGTCCCTGCAGATGTGTTCTTTTATGGTAAGATATGCAATGGGGTTTTCCTGGAACGCAAGCCAGTTCCTTTGTTTTGCTCACCACAGAGCAAGGTCTTTGACAAAGAGAGTATTTGAGACTCATCTCAAACATCATGAGCCCTAGAAAAGAATAAGCTCTGTTTGGAATCACCAAATTGGCATTCTGTTGTATGCATGTGAGTTTGTGCATCTACATAAAACAATGGAATATGCTTGGATTTAATTCAGATAAGCTTACTTTCGAAAACTAGGGAGCAGATGCAGCTGAAGAAGATGACTTCACTAAGATACCTCCCCAGAGAAACCCAACCTCAGTTCCCCTCCCCCAATACACACACACACACACACACACACACGCACACACACACTGCCAGTCCAGGAGTTTTCTGCAGGGGAGTAGCTACACATTTCCCAAGGTGATCCATGTGATTATGGAGTAATTATTAAAACTTCAGCTTGAATCTATTTTATTGAAGAATGACAATGCTTATATTAGAAAAATGGATTGCACGAGCTCCTCCTCCCTGGTCTTCCTGGGAAGGAGAATCCAACATAGCAGGGGGTTCGTGTGGTGTTGGCCCAGCCATCTCCAGTTGTTTTCAGCCCATTGTGAGGCAGGGTAGATCATTGTCAGGGGACAATGCACCACTCATATTATCACTTTTTCATGAAACTAACACTTATCAAATTTCTAGGCTTTCAGAAAAATTGAGACAGTAGTTTAGAATTCCCCTCACACTGTTTCCTCCAGTGTTATGAAAAATAGTTTCAATAACAGATAAATATAGTTACAATTAATTAATTAACTAAAGTTTATGACTTACTCAAACTCCCTTAATTTTTACCTACTATCTTTTTCTGTTCTAGGATCTCACCCAAGATTTTTATTTGCCAGGTCCCCACAGACTTCTCTTGGCTGTGACACTTTCCCAGACATACCTTGTTTTGGATGACTTAGACAGTTTTAGGAGCATTGGTCAAGTATCTTGTAGGATGCCCTTCAGTTGGAATTTGGTATTTTTCCTTTAATTAGTGGTTATGGGTTTGGGGGAATATGACCATTTTTATTATGATGCACCATTTTATTATGTCGTCCCTATTGATATTTGATGTGACAACTGGCTGGTGTAATGTTTGCCAGGTTTCTTCCTTCTAAAGTTACTCTTTTCCCCTTTTTCCCATACTGTACTTTTTAGAGAACTGCAAATTAAAGCAACAAAGTGGTTTCACTGCACACGTATTAAAATGCCTAGAATTAAAAAAAAAAAAAAATACCAGTTGTAGTACAAGTAACAAGGAAATGGAGTGCAAGTTACAAGGATGTGGAGTGCCAGGAACTTCCATTTACTGCTGTTAGGAATGCAAAATGGCAGAGTCTCAGTGGGAGACAGAAATAAATGAAAGGCCCATCATTCTGCAACCTCACCAGCAAGAAGCCATTATGATTTTTTTTTTTAATTTTAGCCATTCCAACAGCTATGTAATGATATCTCACTATTATTTTAGTTTTCAATTCACTCATAACAAATATAATCTTCTCACATAATTATTGGCCATTTGTTTATTTTCTTCAGTGAGGTGTCCAGTTCTTTTGCCCTTTTTTATTTGTCTTTTATTTGCCGTTTTTATTTTTTTTCTTCTTATCATTGAATTTTAAGAGTTCCTTGAATATATTGATACAAATCCTTTATCAAATATGTGCGATGCAGATATTTCCTCTCAGTCTGTGGCTTGTCTTTTCATTCTTGTAACAGTGTCTCTCACAGGGAAGACATACTTAATTTAATAAATTCTAATTTATTAGTTTTTATTTTATTTATTATACTTTTATTTGCTATTTAAAAAATCATTGTCAAACCCAAGGTCACCTAGATTTTCTCCCATGTTTTATCCTAGAAGTTTTGTAGTTTTTCATTTTTACATTGAGGTCTATAATCCCCTTTGAACTAATTCTTGTGCAAGGTATAATGCCTGCATCTACATCCATTTTTCTTAACATATGGAAAACTAATTTTCTCAGCACTATTTGTTGAAAAAGAAACCTTGTTCTTTTTTTTTTAAATTTTATTTTATTTTTTCAGTGTTCCAAGATTCATTGTTTATGCACCACATCCAGTGCTCCATGAAACACATGCCTTCCATAATACCCACCACCAGGCTCACCTAACCCTCCAACCCCCTCCCCACCAAAACCCTCAGTTTTTTTGTGAGTCCACAGTCTTTCATGCTTCATCTCCCCCTCCAATTTCCCCCAGTTCACCTTTCCTTTCCTTCTCCTAATGTCCTCCATGTTATTCCCGATGCTCCACAAGTAAGTGAAACCATATGATAATTGACTTTCTCTGCTTGACTTATTTCACTCAGCATAATCTCCTCCAGTTCTGTCCGTCCATGTTGATTCAAAAGTTGGGTATTCATCCTTTCTGATGGAGGCAAAATATTCCATAGTATACATGGACCATATCTTCTTTATCCATTCATCTGTTGAAGGACATTTTGCTCTTTTGACAGTTTGGCAATTGTGGCCATTGCTCCTATGAACATTGGGATACATATGGCCCTTCTTTTCACAGTAGTGCAATTTCTGGGTCATAGGGTAGCTCTATTTTTCATTTAGTAAGGAATCTCCACACTGTTTTGCAAAGTGGCTGCTCCAACTTGCATTCCCACCAACAGTGTAAGAGGGTTCCCCTTTCTCCACATCCTCTCCAACACTTGCTGTTTACTGTCTTGTTAATTTTGGCTGTTCTAACTGGTGTAAGGTGGTATCACAATGTGGTTTTGATTTGAATCTTCCTGATGGCTAACAAAGATGTTCTTTGTTTACTAAGCCATCTTTATGCCTTTGTCAAAGATCAATGTCTATATTTGTGTAACTTTATTTTAGAGCTTTCTATTCTGTTCCATTGATCTGTAAGTCTGTTCTTTTGCCAATACTATGCTCTCTTAAATACAGTAGCTTTATAGCAAGTCTCAGAGTTAGGTAGTGTTGAGTCCTCCAACTTTGCTCTGCAATATTGCATTGACTAGTCTAGGACTTTTATCTTCCTATATGAACTTTAGAATGAACTTGTTGGTATCTACAAAACACAAAATAGCTTGTCAGAATTTTTATTGGTATTTAAATCTATAAATCAGATTGAAAAGAATCAATACCTTTTTTTCAAAGACCAAAAGAAACGATTTTATTTATTTATTTGACACATATATACAGAGATAGTGAGAGAGAGAGCATAAGCAGGGATAGCTACATGTGCTGCTTTGAGCAAGGACCCGGACGTGGGGCTCAATCCCAGGACCCTCCAATCATGACCTGAGCTGAAGGAAGACACTTAACCATCTGTGCCACCCAGACGCCCTGAGTGGAATTGATAGCTTAACAATATTTAGTTTTCCAGTCCCTGGGCCCTGAACATCCCTCTATTTATTTAGGTCTTTGATTCCTTCATCAGATTTATATTTTTCTGCATATAGACCCTGTACATATTTTGCTAGAGTTGTACCTATTTCTTTGTTGTGTGTGAGCTGTTAAAAATGGCATTGTATTTTTGTTTGTTTGTTTGTTTAAAATTCCACTTGCTCATTGCTGGTATGTAAGTAAGTGATTAGTTTTTGCAATTAGTCTTGTAACCTGTGACCTTGTTATTGTCGATTATTATCTCCAAAAGGATTTTCTTTAATCAGTTCTTTGGAATTTTCTACACATATGATCACATCATCTGTGAACAGTTTCTTCCTTCCCAATCTATTCACATTTTTCTTCTTTTTGGGTCTTCCTGCCTTAGATAAGACTTCCAATATTATATTAAGTGAAAGTAGTGAAAAGTATGATTGTTCCCAATCATAGGGAAAAATTATCCTATTTTGTGCAATTAAATATGATGTTAGTCATAGGGTAACATATTTTAAACACATTTTATATTTTTATCATATTTAAAAAAAATAAAGAAGTTCACCTCTATTCCTAGTTGGCAGAGATTTTTGATTATGAATACTGTTAAATTTTGCCAAATGCTTTTTCTGTATCTATCAATATTATTACATGCTTTTTCTTCTTTAGCTATTGATTTGATACATTAAATGGATTAATTTTTTTTTTTAATATTTAATTTATTTTTTATTTTTTTTTTTATTTCCAGCATAACAGTATTCATTATTTTTGCACCACACCCCGTGCTCCATGCAATCCGTGCCCTCTATAATACCCACCACCTGGTACCCCAACCTCCCACCCCCCGTCCCTTCAAAACCCTCAGATTGTTTTTCAGAGTCCATAGTCTCTCATGGTTCACCTCCCCTTCCAATTTCCCCCAACTCCCTTCTCCACTCTAAGTCTCCATGTCCTCCATGCTATTTGTTATGCTCCACAAATAAGTGAAACCATATGATAATTGACTCTCTCTGCTTGACTTATTTCACTCAGCATAATCTCTTCCAGTCCCGTCCATGTTGCTACAAAAGTTGGGTATTCATCCTTTCTGATGGAGGCATAATACTCTATCCCCAGGGGTACAGGTCTGTGAATCACCAGGTTTACACACTTCACAGCACTCACCAAAGCACATACCCTCCCCAATGTCCATAATCCCACCCCCTTCTCCCAAACCCCCTCCCCCCAGCAACCCTCAGTTTGTTTTGTGAGATTAAAAGTCACTTATGGTTTGTCTCCCTCCCAATCCCATCTTATTTCCTTTATTCTTCTCCTACCCACTTAAGCCCCCATGTTGCATCACCACTTCCTCATATCAAGGAGATCATATGATAGTTGTCTTTCTCTGCTTGACTTATTTCGCTAAGCATGATACGCTCTAGTTCCAACCATGTTGTCACAAATGGCAAGATTTCATTTCTTTTGATGGCTGCATAGTATTCCATTGTGTATATATACCACATCTTCTTGATCCATTCATCTGTTGATGGACATCTAGGTTCTTTCCATAGTTTGGCTATTGTGGACATTGCTGCTATAAACATTCGGGTGCACGTGCCCCTTTGGATCACTACGTTTGTATCCTTAGGGTAAATACCCAATAGTGCAATTGCTGGGTCATAGGGCAGTTCTATTTTCAACATTTTGAGGAACCTCCATGCTGTTTTCCAGAGTGGCTGCACCAGCTTGCATTCCCACCAACAGTGTAGGAGGGTTCCCCTTTCTCCGCATCCTCGCCAGCATCTGTCATTTCCTGACTTGTTGATTTTAGCCATTCTGACTGGTGTGAGGTGATATCTCATTGTGCTTTTGATTTGTATTTCCCTGATGCCGAGTGATATGGAGCACTTTTTCATGTGTCTGTTGGCCATCTGGATGTCTTCTTTGCAGAAATGTCTGTTCATGTCCTCTGCCCATTTCTTGATTGGATTATTTGTTCTTTGGGTGTTGAGTTTGCTAAGTTCTTTATAGATTCTGGACACTAGTCCTTTATCTGATATGTCATTTGCAAATATCTTCTCCCATTCTGTCAGTTGTCTTTTGATTTTGTTAACCGTTTCCTTTGCTGTGCAAAAGCTTTTGATCTTGATGAAATCCCAATAGTTCATTTTTGCCCTTGCTTCCCTTGCCTTTTGCGTTGTTCCTAGGAAGATGTTGCTGCGGTTGAGGTCAAAGAGGTTGCTGCCTGTGTTCTCCTCAAGGATTTTGATGGATTCCTTTCGCACATTGAGGACCTTGATCCATTTTGAGTCTATTTTTGTGTGTGGTGTAAGGAAATGGTCCAATTTCATTTTTCTGCATGTGGCTGTCCAATTTTCCCAGCACCATTTATTGAAGAGGCTGTCTTTTTGCCATTGGACATTCTTTCCTGCTTTGTCGAAGATTAGTTGACCATAGAGTTGAGGGTCTATTTCTGGGCTCTCTATTCTGTTCCATTGATCTATGTGTCTGTTTTTGTGCCAGTACCATGCTGTCTTGATGACGACAGCTTTGTAATAGAGCTTGAAGTCCGGAATTGTGATGCCACCAACGTTGGCTTTCTTTTTCAATATCCCTTTGGCTATTCGAGGTCTTTTCTGGTTCCATATAAATTTTAGCATTATTTGTTCCATTTCTTTGAAAAAGATGGATGGTACTTTGATAGGAATTGCATTAAATGTGTAGATTGCTTTAGGTAGCATAGACATTTTCACAATATTTATTCTTCCAATCCAGGAGCATGGAACATTTTTCCATTTCGTTGTGTCTTCCTCAATTTCTTTCATGAGTACTTTATAGTTTTCTGAGTATAGATTCTGTGTCTCTTTGGTTAGGTTTATTCCTAGGTATCTTATGGTTTTGGGTGCAATTGTAAATGGGATTGACTCCTTAATTTCTCTTTCTTCTGTCTTGCTGTTGGTGTAGAGAAATGCAACTGATTTCTGTGCATTGATTTTATATCCTGACACTTTACTGAATTCCTGTATAAGTTCTAGCAGTTTTGGAGTGGAGTCTTTTGGGTTTTCCACATATAGTATCATATCATCTGCGAAGAGTGATAATTTGACTTCTTCTTTGCCGATTTGGATGCCTTTAATTTCCTTTTGTTGTCTGATTGCTGAGGCTAGGACCTCTAGTACTATGTTGAATAGCAGTGGTGATAATGGACATCCCTGCCGTGTTCCTGACCTTAGCGGAAAAGCTTTCAGTTTTTCTCCATTGAGAATGATATTTGCGGTGGGTTTTTCATAGATGGCTTTGATGATATTGAGGTATGTGCCCTCTATCCCTACACTTTGAAGAGTTTTGATCAGGAAGGGATGCTGTACTTTGTCAAATGCTTTTTCAGCATCTATTGAGAGTATCATATGGTTCTTGTTCTTTCTTTTATTGATGTGTTGTATCACATTGACTGATTTGTGGATGTTGAACCAACCTTGCAGCCCTGGAATAAATCCCACTTGGTCGTGGTGAATAATCTTTTTAATGTACTGTTGAATCCTATTGGCTAGTATTTTGTTGAGTATTTTCGCATCTGTGTTCATCAAGGATATTGGTCTATAGCTCTCTTTTTTGGTGGGATCCTTGTCTGGTTTTGGGATCAAGGTGATGCTGGCCTCATAAAATGAGTTTGGAAGTTTTCCTTCCATTTCTATTTTTTGGAACAGTTTCAGGAGAATAGGAATCAGTTCTTCTTTAAATGTTTGGTAGAATTCCCCCGGGAAGCCGTCTGGCCCTGGGCTTTTGTTTGTTTGGAGATTTTTAATGACTGTTTCAATCTCCTTACTGGTTATGAGTCTGTTCAGGCTTTCTATTTCTTCCTGGTTCAGTTGTGGTAGTTTATATGTTTCTAGGAATGCATCCATTTCTTCCAGATTGTCAAATTTGTTGGCGTAGAGTTGCTCATAGTATGTTCTTATAATAGTTTGTATTTCTTTGGTGTTAGTTGTGATCTCTCCTCTTTCATTCATGATTTTATTTATTTGGGTCCTTTCTCTTTTCTTCTTGATAAGTCGGGCCAGGGGTTTATCAATTTTATTAATTCTTTCAAAGAACCAGCTCCTAGTTTCGTTGATTTGTTCTATTGTTTTTTTGGTTTCTATTTCATTGATTTCTGCTCTGATCTTTATGATTTCTCTTCTCCTGCTGGGCTTAGGGTTTCTTTCTTGTTCTTTCTCCAGCTCCTTTAGGTGTAGGGTTAGGTTGTGTACCTGAGACCTTTCTTGTTTCTTAAGAAAGGCTTGTACCGCTATATATTTTCCTCTCAGGACTGCCTTTGTTGTGTCCCACAGATTTTGAACCGTTGTATTTTCATTATCATTTGTTTCCATGATTTTTTTCAATTCTTCTTTAATTTCCTGGTTGACCCATTCATTCTTTAGAAGGATGCTGTTTAGTCTCCATGTATTTGGGTTCTTTCCAAACTTCCTTTTGTGGTTGAGTTCTAGCTTTAGAGCATTGTGGTCTGAAAATATGCAGGGAATGATCCCAATCTTTTGATACCGGTTGAGTCCTGATTTAGGACCGAGGATGTGATCTATTCTGGAGAATGTTCCATGTGCACTAGAGAAGAATGTGTATTCTGTTGCTTTGGGATGAAATATTCTGAATATATCTGTGATGTCCATCTGGTCCAGTGTGTCGTTTAAGGCCTTTATTTCCTTGCTGATCTTTTGCTTGGATGATCTGTCCATTTCAGTGAGGGGAGTGTTAAAGTCCCCTACTATTATTGTATTATTGTTGATGTGTTTCTTTGATTTTGTTATTAATTGGTTTATATAGTTGGCTGCTCCCACGTTGGGGGCATAGATATTTAAAATTGTTAAATCTTCTTGTTGGACAGACCCTTTGAGTATGATATAGTGTCCTTCCTCATCTCTTATTATAGTCTTTGGCTTAAAATCTAATTGATCTGATATAAGGATTGCAATTCCTGCTTTCTTCTGATGTCCATTAGCATGGTAAATTCTTTTCCACCCCCTCACTTTAAATCTGGAGGTGTCTTCGGGCTTAAAATGAGTTTCTTGGAGGCAACATATAGATGGGTTTTGTTTTTTTATCCATTCTGATACCCTGTGTCTTTTGACAGGGGCATTTAGCCCATTAACATTCAGGGTAACTATTGAGAGATATGAATTTAGTGCCATTGTATTGCCTGTAAGTTGACTGTTACTGTATATGGTCTCTGTTCCTTTCTGATCTACCACTTGTAGGCTCTCTCTTTGCTTAGAGGACCCCTTTCAAGATTTCCTGTAGAGCTGGTTTGGTATTTGCAAATTCTTTCAGTTTTTGTTTGTCCTGAAAGCTTTTAATCTCTCCTTCTATTTTCAATGATAGCCTAGCTGGATATAGTATTCTTGGCTGCATGTTTTTCTCGTTTAGTGCTCTGAAAATATCATGCCAGCTCTTTCTGGCCTGCCAGGTCTCTGTGGATAAGTCAGCTGCCAATCTAATATTTTTACCATTGTATGTTACAGACTTCTTTTCCCAGGCTGCTTTCAGGATTTTCTCTTTGTCACTGAGACTTGTAAATTTTACTATTAGGTGACGGGGTGTGGGCCTATTCCTATTGATTTTGAGGGGCGTTCTCTGAACCTCCTGAATTTTGATGCTCGTTCCCTTTGCCATATTGGGGAAATTCTCCCCAATAATTCTCTCCAGTATACCTTCTGCTCCCCTCTCTCTTTCTTCTTCTTCTGGAATCCCAATTATTCTAATGTTGTTTCGTCTTATGGTGTCACTTATCTCTCAAATTCTCCCCTCGTGGTCCAGTAGCTGTTTGTCCCTCTTTTGCTCAGCTTCTTTATTCTCTGTCATTTGGTCTTCTATATCACTAATTCTTTCTTCTGCCTCATTTATCCTAGCAGTGAGAGCCTCCATTTTTTATTGCACTTCATTAATAGCTTTTTTGATTTCAACTTGGTTAGATTTTAGTTCTTTTATTTCTCCAGAAAGGGCTTTTATATCTCTCGAGAGGGTTTCTCTAATATCTTCCATGCCTTTTTCGAGCCCGGCTAGAACCTTGAGAATTGTCATTCTGAACTCTAGATCTGACATATTACCAATGTCTGTATTGATTAGGTCCCTAGCCTTCGGTACTGCCTCTTGTTCTTTTTTTTGTGTTGAATTTTTCCGTCTTGTCATTTTGTCCAGATAAGAGTATATGAAGGGGCAAGTAAAATACTAAAAGGGTGGCAACAACCCCAGGAAAAAATGCTTTAACCAAATTAGAAGAGATCCAAAATCGTGATGGGGGAGAAAGGGGATAAAAAGAGGTTCAAAAAGGAAGAAAGAAAAAAAAAAGAAAAAAGAAAAAAAAAAAAGAAAGAGAAGAAAAGAGTTAAAAAAAAAAAAAGGAAAACACCTAAGAAAAATGTAAAAAAGAAAAAATATATATATTAGATAAACTAGTAAAAAATCGTTAAAAAAGAAAAAGGTAACAGTTAAAAAAAAAAAATTTTACCCGAAGGCGAGGCAAAAAAAAAAAACAAAACAAAAAATGAAAAATAGAAAAATTAAATTAACTGCAAGACTAAAAAAAAATCACAGGGAAGAAGCCATGAGTTCCTTGCTTGGCTTTCTCCTCCTCTGGAATTCTGCTGCTCTCCTTGGTATTGAAACCGCACTCCTTGGTAGGTGAACTTGGTCTCGGCTGGATTTCTTGTTGATCTTCTGGGGGAGGGGCCTGTTGTAGTGATTCTCAAGTGTCTCTGCCCCAGGCGGAATGACACCGCCCTTACCCGGGGCCGGGGTGAGTAATCCGCTCGGGTTTGCTTTCAGGAGCTTTTGTTCCCTGAGCGCTTTCCGTAGAGTTCCGGAGGACGGGAATACAAATGGCGGCCTCCTGGTCTCCGGCCAGAGGAGCCGAGAGCCCAGGGCCGCACTCCTCAGTGCGCCCTCAGAGAACAGCGCCCAGTTACTCCCGTCTGCCTGACCTCCGGCCGCGCTTCGAGCTCTCCGAGCCTGCGACCGGTTCAAGGTAACACTGAGCTGTGAGCTTACTGTCGGCTCTGTCTCTGTAGCCGGCTTTCCCGTTCCAATACCCGCAAGGTCTGCGACACTCAGACACCCCTGCTCCTTCTGTGACCCTGCGGGACCTGAGGCCACGCTGAACCCGCGTGGGCTTCGCCCCGGTTTAGCCTCTGGAGCGATGTCCCTCAGTGGAACAGACTTTTAAAAGTCCTGATTTTGTGCACCGTTGCTCCGCCGCTTGCCGGGAGCCAGCCCCTCCCCCCGGGGTCTATCTTCCCGTCGCTTTGGATTCACTTCTCCGCCGGTCCTACCTTTCAGAAAGTGGTTGTTTTTCTGTTTCCAGAATTGCTGTTCTTCTTCTCTTCGATCTGCTGATGGATTTTCAGGTGTTTGCAATCTTTAGATAAGCTATCTAGCTGATCTCCGGCTAGCTGAAGCAGTCTCAGCCTGCTACTTCTCCGCCATCTTGACTCCCCCAAATGGATTAATTTTTAAAATGTTGAATCAACCTTGCTTTCTTGCAAATTTCCCTTTAGTTATGGTTTCCCTAAAGTTCCTAAAGTTTCCCTTTAGTCATGGTTTCCCTAAAGTCATGACCTTTAGTCATGGTCTTTTTTTACTCTTTTAAATATTTGATTGCTAATATTTTGTTAAGTAATTTTACCTCTATATTCTTGAGAAGTACTAGTCTACAGGTTTCTTTTCTTGTATTATCTTCATGTAGTATTGGCATTAGGTTAATGACGACTGTATGGAATGAGTTAGAATGTGTTCCCACTCGTTTCATTTTCTGAGAGAGTTTGCAAAGGATTTGCATCATTTTGTCCTTATTTGTTTACTAGTATTCACCTCATTATTACTTTTATTAAAAAGTTATTAATGATTGATTCAATTTATTTAATAGATACAAGATTATTCATATTATCTATTTTTCCTTGAATGACTTTTAGTTATTTGTGTCTTTCAGGGAATTGAACTTTTTAATCTATGTTATCATATGGTAGAAATAAAGTTAATAGTGTGGTTTATTATCCTTTTAATGTCCATGAGATCAGTAGTGATGAATGACTTTAATTTCTGATTTATTGATTTGTATCTTCTCTTTAGTCTGGTTACATGTTTATCAATTTTACTGCTCTTTTCAAAGAATCAGCTTTCGGTTTTATTTTATTGATTTCTTGTTTTTAAATAATTGATTTCTGTCCATTTTAAAAATTACATATACATTTTTGTTTACTTTAGGCTTAAACTGTTTTCTTTTCTCTAGATTCCTATTGTGGCAGTTTGGATTATGGACTATAAGGGATGTTTTTTTTTTTTTTCTATAGATGCATTTAATGCTATAAATTTTCCTCTAAGCACTGCATTCACTGCCACCCAATAATATAGTGCTTTATTTTTATGTTTTATATTTGTTTTATATTTATATGCTTTATATTTATGTTTTAAATGTTATAAAATGTTTCAAATGTTATAAAACATTAACATGTTTTATATTTATAATCTATTTTTGTCTTCACTTAGTTCAAATTATTTTTTCTTGAGACTCATTTGAACTATGTGTTATTTAGAAGTGTGTTGTTAAATATCTAAATATTTTGTGGGTTTTTTTTCCAGTTATATTTCTATTACTGATTTTTAGTTTGATTTCAGAGTGTTTCATGAACATATTTCATATGACCTTTATTCTTTTAAATCTGTTAAGGTGTGTTTTGTGTCGTAGAATATGACTTTTATTTTGTTGTATGTTCCATATCAGCTCAAGAAGAACATGTATTTTGCTATTGTTGGATGAAGGGATCCTTAAATATCAGGTCAGATTGACAGTGTTTTTCAAGTAATCAACATCTTCACTGATTTTCTGTTTGCTTGATCTATCAATAATGGATATTGATTGTGTTTGTCTATATTTGCCTGCTTCTCCAGTTTTGAGGGTGGCAGTTTGCTCTGTAATTTTACATTTTTGATTGGTCTTGGAAAAATCTTTGATTTTCATTTTCCAGGTTTTTTTTTAATTTGTATGTATGGGAGTGACAATTTACAATTCTTCACATACTAGAGATGACAACAGAAGGTCTTATAATATTCATGTCTAATCTACGTGTAGCTTCAAATAACAGTATACCACTTCATGTGCAACATAAATACTTTATGCCAGATTTATAACACAATTCCTCCCTCCTGTGCTTCTCACATCACTTTCATTTATTACACTTACCCATATGCTATTATCAGCTGATACATTGCTATTGTTACTACTCTAAACAGTTATGTTTTAGATAAAT
The DNA here is from genome assembly GCF_009829155.1 of Mustela erminea. Classification (NCBI taxonomy): domain Eukaryota; kingdom Metazoa; phylum Chordata; class Mammalia; order Carnivora; family Mustelidae; genus Mustela; species Mustela erminea. The sequence continues at coordinate 48,877,071 of NC_045620.1, forward strand.
CAAAAATAAGGTAAGTCAAAGTCTTTGTTTTACCTTTATTTATTCCTTTTTCAGTGCTCTTCTCTTTAAAATATCAATCTACATTTCCAACTTACACCATTCCCTTCTACCTGAGGAAATCCTTCTAAAGTTTTTGCAGAGTGGTCTGCCTGTGATCAATTGCCTCAGTTTTTATATGAAGAAGTTTTTTTCTTTTTTTTCCCTTCACTTTTGAAGAAAATTTTTCCTAGAGGAAGAATTCTACATTAACAGGTTTTCTTTCTTTCAACACTTTAAGTATTTTATCTCACAATCCTTGCTTTCTTGGTTTACAATGAGAAGACCACTGTAATTCTTATCCTGTCTAGATAAATGTATTAAGGAGTCTGACCTCATGTCTTTAAATGTTTGAATGATGACAGCTTTAAGTCTTATCCCTCCTTCTTCCTAATCTTTCTCTAAGTCTGGGGAAGCTGGTGAGAAAATCTGTGTGCTCTCTTCCTTGGCACCAGTTTGGAGGTTCAAAGCACACAAACTTCTGCCTGCATGCAGGAGCTCTCACTCCACTCCTATCTCCCACCCACCATGAAAACCTTAAACCAGGCTCTTTTCACTGTTTTCTCAAGACATTTTTGGACTTGTTTGGGAGGCCTACTTTTCTCATCAGAAAGTCTCATTTTCCAAAGCAAATTTAGGGTGGGCGTCCATTCTGCTTCTGAAGAGTGGCTATAACAATAAAGTATTCTCCCTCATCCCAGCTTCTTTAAGACTTTTTTTCCCTTTTTCTGTGGTTCGAATATGACATGCCTAAGCATGTTCAGATAGATGATAAATAAATAGATGATAGATAGATGATAGATAGATAGATGATAGATAAATAGAAGTTAGATAGATAGATGATAGATAAGACATAAAGAGATAGTTGTTTATTCTGCTTATTTTGTCTTGAGCTTCTTGGATCTGTGTTTTGGTTTCTGTCATTAATTTCTAAAAGTACTTGGCGGTATTACTTCAAATATTTGTTCTCCTCTCTTCTCTCTTTGTCCTCTTTCTGGTATTCCAACAGTACATGCCCTCCTTAATACCCACCACCAGGCTCACCCATCCCTCACCCCCCTCCCCTGTAAAACCCTCAGTTTGTTTCTCAGAGTTCACAGTCTCTCATGGTTTATTTCCCCTTCCAATTTCCCCCAATTCACTTTTCCTTTCCTTCTCCTAATGTCCTCCTTGTTATTCCTTGTGTTCCACAAGTAAGTGAAACCATATGATAATTGACTTTTTCTGCTTGACTTATTTCACTCAGCATAATCTGCTCCAGTTCCATTCATGTTGATGCAAAAGTTGGGTATTCATTCTTTCTGATAGCTGCATAATATTCCATTGTATATATGGACCATATCTTCTTTATCCATTCCTCTGTTGAAGGGCATCTTGGCTGTTTCCACAGTTTGGCAATTGTGGACGTTGCTGCTATGAACATTGGGGTACATATGGCCCTTCTTTTCACTATATCTGTCCTATTGGGTAATACCCAGTAGTGCAATTTCTGGGTCTTAGAGTAGCTCTATTTTAAATTTTTGAGGAATATCCACACTATTTTCCAATGTGGTTGCACCCACTATCATTCTCACCAACAGTGTAAGAGGGTTCCCCTTTCTCCACATCCTCTCCAACACTTGTTGCTTCCTGCCTTGTAAATTTTTGCCATTCTAACTAGTGTAAGGTGGTATCTCAGCTGACCTATCTTTAAGCTCGCACATTCTTTTTTTAAGTTGTGTTATGTTAGTCACCATAAAATACATCATTGGGTTTTTTATGCAGTGTTCCAAGATTTATTGTTTATGTACAACACCCAGTGCTCCATGCAGTACATGCCCTCCTTAATACCCACCACCAGCCTCACCCAAACTGAGGGTTTTAGAGGTGGTGTGGGTGGATGGGTAAGCTCAAATATTCTTTCCTTAACTATCTCAACTCTACCAGTAAGCCTGTCAAAGGTATTGTTCATGGTACAGTGATTTTTATTTCTAGCACTTCCTTTTGATCCTTTCTTAGAGTTTTTCTCTTTCTGCTTATATTACCCATCTGTTCCCACCTTTTTACATAAGAGTCCAGTTTATGGCTCTGGAAGCTTTGTTTCCTGGAAAGTAGATCTCAGGTTTTTCTCTCTGGATGTGTCCTTCTTCCCAGATTTCAGGGTGATGGTTTACCTTGCAACTTCGATTATCTGATGGTCCAAGAAAATTCACTGACTTTTCAGTTTCATCAGCTCTTTTTTTGTTGTTGTAATGAGGAAAGCAGTGACTTCAAGCCTTTTATATGTTGGAGATGAAACCAGAATTATCCCTACAACTATTATTTTTGAGCCTTTACTACATACCAAATATTATTAAATAATTGTTATTTTACTTAATACTTGAAAAAGCTCTATGAAGTAGGAAATATTATTACATTTTATGAATATAGAATTCTCATGGTTTTGGCTGATTTGTCACTGGAATTTGACCACATCTGCTTAAATTCAAAGCCTTTTAGTAAGTGAGTTTAATTCCTCTTAATATTGACAGAAAAAGATTGGGGTCTAACACTATTAAGGTTGATAACATGTTGTAATTGCTGAACTATGTTATTTTGCAAGAAAGGAAGGCATCTAGTAACCAATACCAGACACCCAGGTAAGCTCAAGAAGAGGAGATTGAAAAAGCAGTGTGTGTCACGGCGTATACTTCTCTGGTGAGCCCAGAGTTATCTTGGACCAGAGTGACCAGGCATCCTGGCATGTCCAGAACTGTTTGTCCTAACAGCATATATTTATTAGAATCTCAGTATTTATTTCACTTGGAAAAGTATTACAATCTGGACAATAAAAGTGGTGGTTGAAAATGTTGAATCACTATATCTTACACCTGAAACTAATATAACACTGTATGTTAAATAACTGGAATGAAAATGAAAACACTTAAAAAAAGATGGTCTTATTGCCTATGAACCCCATGAAGAGAATTTCTGCAGATAGAAAGTGATGAAGCTGAATTTCACCAGTGGCATTTCAACAAAGGGCAGCATAAGCAGTGTGACTTCAAAGACTAAGAGAAAAAAAAAAAAAAAAGGCACTGAATCCTTGGATGGAATAGAGTGATGTTGGAAAAGATCAACATGAGAGTGTTGCTCTTCACTGTGTCAAGCCCATGTGGCAATGCCTAGAGAAGTGTGGAGAACTATCTAATGGTATAGTGTTCTGACTGGAATTCAATGGGAGAAAACAGGAAGAGACTTAATTCCTATTCACTTGATCTCAGTTCTACCCAGTGCCTGAGAAAGCATGGGTGTGCTTAGTAATAGGGAATTGACTTTCCTTTTTACCATTACTGAGTTCCAATCACATTGCAGCTTTTGATGATCATCCACTCTAATGAAAATAATAGTTACTGTAAAGAGATGAGAGCAATGCAACATACATGCACTGAGATAAAAGTAAGCCCACATTGCCATAGACAAAGAGTTAGGACATTTTATTCACCCAAGTTATTAAAGAAGGCTTCTTTAAAGGATGTGACAACCTACTACTTTCTCAGTAACTAGGTAAGGCTGTGATTCTCAAATTCAATGTGTCAAGTAATTACCCAGAATTGAAATTTTCTAGTCTAACTATGATCCCAGGAACAGCAACATTCCATAACCTTGTAGCTTGTTAGAAATGAAGAACTAGAGCGTATCATGCTTAGTGAAATAAGTCAAGCAGAGAAAGACAACTATCATATGATCTCCCTGATATGAGGAAGTGGTGATGCAACATGGGGGCTTAAGTGGGTAGGAGAAGAATCAATGAAACAAGATGGGATTGGGAGGGAGACAAACCATAAGTGACTCTTAATCTCACAAAAAAACTGAGGGTTGCTGGGGGGAGGGGGTTTGGGAGAAGGGGGTGGGATTATGGACATTGGGGAGGGTATGTGCTTTGGTGAGTGCTGTGAAGTGTGTAAACCTGGTGATTCACAGACCTGTACCCCTGGGGATAAAAATATATGTTTATAAAAAATAAAAAATTAAAAAAAAAAAAAAAGAAATGAAGAATCTCCAGGCAAGCTTGTATACATGTTAAACTTTTGCTAATACCAATTTTGAGCCCTGAGTCTCAAACTTGTCTGTATGCTAGGATCACCTGGAATGCTATAAACAAACTGAAGTAAGAAATGACCATACAGGAGTGAAATATTAGAGCTGAAAAGGACAAAGAGATATTTGAGAGACCCAACACATCAGAAAGCCTACTATAACCAGGAGCAGGAAGTACTTCGTGGGTTTAGTAAACTCATTTGGGAAAAATGTCTCACTGAAATGGACTGTGGAAACTGGATTTTCCTATGTTGAAAAATAAAGGGGTCCATGAGAAGGAACCTAATTGTCTGACACATCAAAAAACAAAGATACTAGTCATATAAAGAAATGACCAGGTACATGCAGAAGCAGGTTAGAACAAAGCAAGAAATAAAGTGATGGCTTTATGTATAGTGGAATTAAAGGTTTGTGTTTTGAGTTTGTTTGTTTGTTTTTAATATGAGAGGCTTTGGTAAGTTTTTCAATTGATGAGAAAACACTAGTAGAGAAGAAATGATTAAAGATACAGGAGACAGGACATGAGGGCTACAGACACAAAATCTTTGGTTCACAGAATCATTAGCTGCTTACATATCTCTTCCTCACAATTTATTTTCCTTCTGCTAGAATATTTCCAACTTGTAGGGTTGGAACGGGAAAATAGAACAGTCACATCAAGGAAGGGAGAGGTATCTGAGTGGAGAGTCAGAGGTTGGAGGGTCCACACCAGCATCTTGCCTGAAGAGGTCACTGTTAGGCACGAATACAGAGATGGAAACTGATCAGAGGAAGATGCTATCACGACTTATTTGTCAGGCTGTATGGGCTTTTGGAAGTGTGGTGGAAGTCCCTGCAGTGGATGGGTGCAAAGTCTGTGGGGGTGGGGAGCCATTGCAGCTGAGACACAGGGTCACTTGGCATCCAGAAGAGAGGAAGGAAGTTGCTGGGACAGATATGGATGAGACAGGATGGTTTTCCAGAACTTAGGCGACAGGGAAAGCAAAAGGCAGGACTTTCCCTTTGGGGTGGGAAGTAAGAAGATAAAGATGAGAGCAGGAGAGGTATGGTTGTAGGTGGGATGGAATGTTATTGAGATGGCAGTTTGAGGGAGCAATAGCAAAGGGTGAAGAAATGGTTAGATTCTGGATATGTTTTGAAAATAGAGCAAATTATTTTGCTGATTGATTGAATGCGGGGTATAAATTTTAAAAAGAATCAATGATGACTCCCTGGTTTTTTACCTGTCGAGAGGAAAAGAGACCCCCATTAAAAGATATGAGGAGAAATGCAGGGTTAGCAGGTATGTGTGGAGAAGCACAAGCTCTACTATATTCATTTGATTTATCTCTGCAGAGGAATAAGAACTTTAGAATAATGTTGAAATGTCTTTAAATCATTCCAGTAACAGTCTCAACTTCTTGTCTTAGTTTCTTTACGTAGCTCAATGTTATACAACTTCCTAACAATAACTCTAAGAGGTGGCCTTCATTTCCTGAAGTAATTTAGGATTCTATTTTTTTCTCCTCTAAAATGATGGCAGCAAAATTTGGGTTACTTAGTGTTCCTAACTGTGAGAAATAAATCTAGGTGTCTGAGATCAAACACCATACAGATGGAGAGAGGAGCTTTTCAATAGGAAATCCATGTCCTGGGTTGAGGAATTTTCCCCTTCAATGCCTGACTTCTAATTTTACCTGGTGAGAAACCATTGGATGGATAATCCAATGGATAAACCATGGAAGCTCTGCAATAATGCTCAGCATGATGTGGAAGATGAGGACTTTGCATTATTTACATTTTCCCATTGCTCCACATCCTTCATTTAGGATTCCTCTCCAAGATGGTAGCTGTAGATATCTGTTTGGTGAGAGCTGGTTAATTAACCATTTGTGAGTCAGACAGAGGCTCCAGGGTAGAGCCCAAAGAAACACTTTGGTAAGCTTCACTTTCAGAGGCCTTTGATGTTCTTTCCTCACCCACCACTGGTTCGGTGAAAGGAGCTGTCGGCTCCCACCCGGATTCACAGACTCCTCCCCTCCATTCATTCCCCATGTATTGAATTCAAAGATTCCATAAACTTGCATATGAAGATATATAACCTTATTTTCACTTGCATCTGATAATTAAAATTTCCTTCTACTTATAAATATTGCCCCAAAAGAAAAACAAAATCCTGAAATATTAGCAGTATCTGTGTCTTTGTCACTGATAAAAAATCAGTATTTTCTCAGAGTCCGCTGTCTCTCAGGGTTCTAAGTCTCTAAGTCTCCCAGTCTCTAAGAAAAAACCTGAGGGTTTTGGAGGGGAGAAGCGTGAGGGGTTGGGTGAGGCTGGTGATGGGTATTATGGAGGGCACGTATTGCATGGAGCACTGGGTGTGGTGCATAAACAATGAATCTTGGAACACTGAAAAAATAAATTTTTTAAAAAATCATTTTTTTATATTTCATCACAACTGTTATTTAATATGTTATTTTAAATTACATCTGCAAATTTTAAAACAGTTTAATATCTACTGTTGTAACTCATTTATCTTTTACACATATATTTTATTTTACATATCCAAAAAATTCTTCTGAGAAAGACTGCATAGGCTTCTAAGTACCTAGAAAACAGGAACAGGAGGGTTGTTACTATTGTAATCCTAGCCCCAGGGACAGGTACCAACATGGTAAATGCTAAGCTAGTAATTGTTGAATGAATAAATGATGGGATAAACCTCTTATCTTACTTTCCAAGTCTGAAAATTAATATAGAAGTTGAAAATTGTTGAAAACATGGAGTACCTAAAGTGGGTTTTATTTATTTTTTATTTTGTTTATTTATTTATTTGACAGACAGAGTTCACAGGTAGGCAGAGAGGCAGACAGAGGGAGAGAGGGGGGAGCAGGCTCCCTGCTGAGGAAAGAGCCCAATGCGGGGCTCGATCCCAGGACCCTGAGATCATGACCTGAGCCAAAGGGAGAGGCTTTAACCCACTGAGCCACCCAGGTGCCCCCTAAAGTGGGTTTAAAAAAAAAAAAAAAGACTAAGGCATGGCCATGTTTTCCCAATACATTCATTAAGATTTGTCAATATCCTTGTTGCAGATTTCGCTGTAATTTCTACTTAGAGGAATTTGACTTTGGTGCTCACCCCTCAGCTGAGGATTTTCATCTAAAAATGATTGTATGGATTTGTTTCATCACTGTTCTCTGGTTGGAGAGGAGTAGAAGGAAGGAAGGATTAAGTAACCTTTACAACAAGAAAATTCCCTCACCTGTATTGCTTCCAATGATAATATCAGGTGATCTCTTTTGTACCCTGGGCTTTATTTGCTTCTTTAAATGTTCTTCAGTAAAGATGAAATTTGCATTAATTGGTCAAAGCCCAAAGATATTATGCATTTGTGAAAGTTATCAGAGAAACACAATTATCATAGTTTCACTCATATGTGCTAAGGAATAGCACAGAAGGCAATAGGGGAAGTGGAGGGGGACTTGAGGGAGACAAATCATATGAGACTCCTGACTCCAGGAGACAAGCTGAGGGTTGTGAAAAAGGAGGTGAGGTGCATGGGGGGATGGGGTAACTGGTGATGGAAATTAAAGAGGGCATGTGATATGATGAGCACTGGCTGTTATATTCAACTAATGAATCACTGAACATTATATCAAAAGCTAACGTACTATTTCTTGGTTGATTGAATTTAATTTTTTTAAAAAAGTAATCTTAAATATCATCTTTTAGAAGGATATTTAAGGAAACTGCTGTAATTTTTCTCTCATCTTGAAAAAAATAAATCAATAAAAGGTGAAAGCAAGCCAGCCAGGGTTTACTCTGCTTAGAATATTAGTACCCAAGCTTTCTTCATTATAGCTGGAGATAGCCAAATTTACCATATGAGTGTCTTTCAGTAGTCACTCTGGGAGCAGCTCATTCTAGAAGATGCAGAGACAGCTTATGTGGAAAATTAATGGTTTTTGGTTTCCCTGAGATGTGTACTTGACCAGTATTTGTACTGGTCAAATGGTACCCAGAACAAAAACAACATAAAAGGACAATGGCAAGTCCCACAACTTATGAAACTGAATGATGAATGATGACTACAGCTTCAGCCATATTTCATATCCCCAAGTAAGTGTTCATGTAAGTTCACAGGTCAACACCATAAACATGCCAAGAGACTGCCCTTACCTGATCAGAGGTACAAGCAACAGAAAAGAGAAGCATCCATAAGATTTTGCCAATGATTAACAGTGAAACATCTGGCAGATTGTGGCTTTTGTGAAGCAGCAATCATGAAGGGATTCATGTGCTGTTTGTAATGAAAATGCACACTATTCTGGGCCCCACCTTCTCTTAACTGGATTATCCTAATATTCTCCCAACTGGTTTCTCCACTCTTTCTGATTCCATTCTCCATCTTTCATTAGATCTGCTTTCCCAAAACAAAATCTACTCACTTTATTTCCCTTTCTATATCCAGGTAGAACTTGTCCAATGCCATTCCAAGGAAGGGCAAATACTTAATGGTTCACAGAGACTTTCTCTTTGTGGACTTGCATCCCTCACCAAGTCTCTTCTCTTGTTAAGCCACTCTTCGGTCCCATTTAATGTTTTTCCATTCCCCACACTCCCTAAGCTTCTATTGGACTCATGATCTCTCCATGTGTTCTTTTACCTGAAAGAATTCCCTTACCTTCTGCACTTTCTTTGGATCAACATCTCTCTTTGAATCAACATCTCTCTTTTGGGTCTGGAGCAGGGAAGTCACCACCTTCAACAGAAGACTAGTTCTCCTTGTAACATACCTTACATAACAGTTTTCATATTTTAGAGTCATTTCATGCTTAATGTTTGTTTTGTTTACTAGACTATAAGAGCTTTGAAGGTAGAAACCACCTCATTAAGCCATATCGTTTATCATTGTATCCCAGCATCTCGGACAGTTCTGACACTTAGTAGGAGTTTAATTAAGATTTGTTGAATGCATGGGGCACCTGGGTGGCTCAGCTAGTTAAGCACCCAACTCTTGATTTCAGCCCAGGTTGTGGTCTCAGGGCTGTGAGATTGAGCCTCCTTAAGATTCTCTCTTTCCATCTTCCTCTTCTCCCCACCTCTGAAAAAAAAAAAGTTGTTGTTGTTTTTTTAAGATTTTATTTATTTATTTGACAGAGATCACAAGTAGGCAGAGAGGCAGGCAGAGAGAGAGAGAGGAAGGGAAGCAGGCTCCCTGCTAAGCAGAGAGCCCGATGTGGGGCTCGATCCCAGGACCCTGAGACCATGACCCGAGCTGAAGGCAGAGGCTTAACCCACCGAGCCACCCAGGCGCCCCCCAAAAAAAGTTTTGTTGAATGCTTAGGTCAACAATCTGTGGGACACTCATGAGACTCCCACCTGCCTCTAACAAGGTAGTCCTACTAGCCAATCCATTTCTGCAGTGATTTCTCCTATTCTCTCATTTATTTCATTTCTATCAAAAAAGAAGAGAATGAATTGATTTTGTTGTGGATCCTCGGAAGTGACCATATTCAGCTAACACCAATGACTTACATGGTCTGTCTTCGGTTGGTTCAGAGCAATGGTTCTAAACTTAAGAGAATATCTCCTGAAGGACATGCTGGCACATATTTCTGATTCCGCAGATCTGCTGTGGAGCCTGAGCATTTTGATTTCTAATGGGCTCCCAGGTGATGTCGATGATGCTGGTCTGGGGGCCACACATTGAGAAGCATTGGCTTGCACATTAGCTTTAGAAGTCACTCAAGTTTAATGTCTTCTCATGTTATTATGAGGACCCCCTCCACATTTGAATGATCTGTGCATTTTGTTTTGTTTCTTGTCAAATCCTCTGTGAGGGGAAAAAACTCAATGAAATATGCATATGTTTAACCTTGCATAGTTGATTAACTAGAGACTTTTTGTGCTTACAAAGGCCACTAACGAAGCAAAAATATACTGAACATCACTACATAATGTGAAGCTGCGAGGTCATTGCCCTGTTGTGACTGTTACATAGAATTAGAGAGAATTAATACTAGTTTGAATTGGAATTGAATCCTTTCCTTGGCAATGAGAGTAACTGAAGTCTTGTCTAGTAGTAGTTCATCACGTTTTGCTCTATTTTCAAAGTATTCCTCCTTCCCCCAAAAATATTTTTTTGTTTGTTTTTTGAATAGCCTTCATATCTCTTGCAGTGTGTACTTTTAAAATTCACCTCATAGGGATAATCCAATATACATAGCATACAAAGAGTCAATTATCACTTTTATTTTGACAATTTGTTGCCTCTTAAATTTGAATATATTTTATGTAATAACTACAGTGCAAGCAAGAACAAATACTGGGTCGGGAAAAGTTTCCAGAAATCTGGTCATTACCTCCCTCTCTTATGCCCAATCCACAAGATTCCCAAGAGATTTCAGTGTTGCCATAATAGATATTGAATGACTCCAAAATATTGAGACCCCACATGTTGAGTTATCTATTGACATAGATCAGAATTGGTTCACCATCCATCCACACATTTACCCATCCATCCATCTATCCACCCACCCATTCATCTACCCATTCAGTCATGCAACAAGGCACAAGATCAATCCAGGTACCGTGTGTTGTATGGATTAAAGGATATGAATCAGGATCACCTTACCATGAAGATCTTATAATTTGATAAAGAAAACATAACACAGGCAACTGGATGAGATAAAGGTCATAACGAGACATAACAAAAAAATTGAAAGCAGGAAGACTCTGAATCTTGAACCTAGCCCTTACTAAACAAGCAGGAACTTGCCCACACAAAACATGTTTTTCTTCATCTGTGAAAATTAAGTGACAATATCCAAGATTAGATTTGGGTTTTTAAGGGTTTGTGATACTATATCATGTTGCTTAGTAAGGGTCATGCTGTAAAAAATAATAATAAATAAAAAAGCTGTGATTATTCTTAGGCATGGCATTTGGACTGAAACACTGAGCTTTTTATTCATGAATATATATATATTCATATTTCATCCTTTGGGATGAAATCACTGAAAAATTTAATATCTTTTAAAGATTGTAAACACTGGAATAGCAATAGTAGATTTCTAGTATAAGCATGTGAAAGCCAATATAAGTAATAAATCTGAGTCTTATGTGTAAAACAGGCATAGAATCCTTTCTGAGATGTCGCTTGAGGCATGAAGTTTCACTGTGAATCTTGAAAACCATGACCTATGACTGCTTTTCTTTTCTTTCTTTTTTTTTTTTAAGATTTTATTTATTTATTTGACAGACAGAGATCACAAGTAGGCAGAGAGGCAAGCAGACAGAGAGAGAGAGGAAGGGAAGCAGGTTCCCTGCTGAGCAGAGAGCCTGATGGGGGGCTCGATCCCAGGACTCTGAGATCATGACCTGAGCCAAAGGCAGAGGCTTTAACCCACTGAGCCACCCAGGTGCCCCTATGACTGCTTTTCTTAAAAATGATTGTTAATTTTCTTCAAGATCATGCAAATATATATGCAAACCAAACTAAGTAGTCAAGGATTAATATCATCATCTATTCCAAGCCATACTTATATCCATATTCACAGATATATGCACGACATATATCCATTTATGCCAATTTCTGGATGAATGTCACACATACGCAGAGGAGATGTTATTATAAACAGGGGTGGGGAGTTACAGGAAGCATACATTCTTTCTGCTTTCCACCCTACTGCCTCTTCTTGTTTCTGGTCTTTGGCACATCTTCATCTCCACCCAAAGGTATGTAACACAAATGAAAGACATGTAAACTCAAAACCATCAACTTCTTGCTAGGAGCTCAGGCAAATGGGCCTGAAAAAGAAGATGCTTACCCCACATCAGCTGAAATGCAGACTCTATTTGTAGAATTCACTTGTCTTTGCTTTCCCAGTCCCCATTGGTAACTACAGATAATCATGATTTAATCGGACTATTTTGGCTTCCCCGTGGTTGTTCTGTGTATGTGGGTGCAAGGCTTTATCAAATAAGCAAACATACATCATGCATACAACTACAGGAAGGGCTCATTTAACTGAGAAAGTGACTGGATATCACATTTGAATAGACAGATCACATCTTTGTCTGAATTTGATGGTCTCTTTAAAGAGGATTTGGAGTCCGTGAGGCCACAATGAGCCCCAAGCACCAAGTATCCATAGTAACTTTGCTATACCAACTCTAGGCACTGAGCTTCAGGAGAGGGCTGAGACCAATCAGAGAGATCTGAGACAACCAGCCGGTGTCATCAAAGCAAAAAGATTTCATTCCTCAATGCATTTGATGTTCTGATTCTCTCTAGCAGACTCAGTAAAGCCTACTGATCCAACTTCTACTTGATTTGCTCCTTACCATCTCTTGTAACCACTCTTGTCACATCACCAAGGTCTGTGAGACTGTTTGCAATTTTTTGTTACCCAAATAGATCATTCACATCCATTTGTCTAACTTCTTTTCAGAGCAACCTCTATGGTTAGGGATGCAAACTATTCAAAAAAAAAAAAAAAAGAAAGAAATTTGATAATTTTAATAACTATCATGGTGACACCTTTAGTAGACAGGCACTTTTCCAAGGTCTTTATGAGGCTGGACTTCAACTGCCCCATATTGTCATTTTAAAATTGCCTTTTATTGAATCTCCTACACTCTTATAAACTATGACTCATTTCACCAATCATAAGCAATCTTTATCACAGAAAATTAACAAAAATCTAAATTGACTTCAGGAAAAAGTCAGGCAACCTGAACAATGGGTAGAAAATGGTAATATGCACTTTCTTGGTCTTATTTTAAATTCTTTTTATTGATTCTTTTAAAAATCTCAGAATTGGGGCACCTGGATGGCTCAGTGGGTTAAGCCTCTGCCTTCGGCTCAGGTCATGGTCTCAGAGTCCTGGGATTGAACCCCGCATTGGGCTCTCTGCTCAGCAGGGAGCCTGCTTCACCCCACCCTCCCCACGCCTGCCTGTCTGCCTACTTGTGATCTCTGTCTCTGTCAAAGAAATAAATTAAAAAATATCTTTAAAAAGAAAATCTCAGAGTCTGTAAGAAAGAGTCCTGATTCTACCCACCAAACTGAAATATTAGTGCTTCCAGGTGCAGTGACAGAGCTAAATACCTGACAAGCCCCTTCCCTGGTCTTGGTGAGTGTAGGTTTGTCTACTTGCAGGTATATGCTATGACCCACTTTACCACCAACCATGAAACGTGTTTTTAAGGCCAAAAGCAGCACATCCCATCATTTTTCATGTCTAACTACGCAGAAAGCAAACCCATAAACATCAGTTTCAAGACCTAGATATGAACCCATTCCATGTCATCCTGCAAAACTTACCTAAGCATTTCCCAGTCTACATTTTGCAAATGTAGGGAGTGTAGCATTCTGTAGTGCTTTTAAAAAGATTAGTGATCAAAAACAGGTTAACAGTCAAAGACTCTCATGATTGCATATTTGTCAACAATCTCCATAGGGGGACTTTCCTGAAATGGCAAATTGTCTCATTGTGCCATAGAAGTCTAAATCCATCTGTCCAGGTCAAAATGTTCATTTTGCTTCTCCAGCACAATGTTGTTCATCCTGAGCACTGTGCCAGGTTGCTGGGAATAGAAGGGTTATGTGAAGCTATGGCATGAAAGCATTCAATCCCATTCCTTCTTGTGTCACTGGCTACATGGAGTTCTTACATCCTTAGTCAATCCCATCTGGGTGCCAGCCACAATGCTAGCAAGAAAATGCAACACAGTGAGAGGAACACATGCATCCAATCCTTTCAGGTAGCAAGCTGACAGTTCTATATTAAGTGGTGGCTCTAGATCCAATTAGTGTTTTGTTATCCTGCCAATGGGCTCCTCCCCTTGATCAATTCCTGCAGATGGTTTTGCTGAAGAATTCCCTGGAACATGTGGTATGAAGGTATGTCTTAATGTTTATTATTTGTGAGACATCCTTGGGCATAAGGCTGTGTCCTTATGTGTAAGGCTGACACAGTGCAACACTCTAAAACCATCATATTACCATGATCATCAAACGGCCTATTCTGTAACTAAAACACCACTGTTGATCATGACAAACTGTCATTTCACAAAAATAATTGTGATTGTTTCAATTACAAAGACTTAGAATTCCCCCATGATTGCAATTAGTTAAATAAAACATTCTTGCTCTTACAACTAGATTATGCCATCTTTCTCAGCTCATTACTACCCTGGGGCCAACATCTGAACATCACTTTGCACATGGTGCTAAATATGTTGTGGGATCTCATGGAGAAGAGCAAGCCAGGCAGACAGGAAGTTGTCACCATGTCACCAGAGATGACCCAACATCTTCCTCCATGCCTGGGCTTGAAAGCCCATCCTGGACAATGTGGAGTACACACTTGTTGGCTCTCTATGCTGCCTCCATTCTGCCCTTTGGGCATCCATTGGACTGGTGTGAAAGGTCAGAGAGTCTTTTCTGTGTGTTTCAATGGAGTAGAAATCTCCTTACTCTCAGATGTTTGCCTGAGACAAGCAAGAGATGCTTCTGTAACTTCTATCACGTAGACAACGCAGTTATAGCACCAAAAGTCAGCTGGGCTCAAACTGCTCTCCCAGCCACAAGGTGCCTTTACTTTAAGTGGAAAGTAGGTTTATTTGATCACATAAATACTGTTTAAAATCCTTTCCACTCTGACTCCTATTAACAAGTGCTTCTAGAAGAGTCAGTCCATAACAGAATTGTTTGGGCTCTTTGCTCCTTTCCTAAAACAGATATTTGTTGCCATGGAAACATGGATGACACTTGCTTTGAACAAGACTCATTGGAGCTCCTTACAAAATGGAATTACTCTCGGTCATTTCTCTTGGCTTTCTGCAGCAGTGGCTGACATACATCCTGCAGCTAAATAAATGGGTTTGGGCAATTAACCTAAGAGTCTCTGTGCTGATGTAGCACAAGCATAAGTAACTAAACCTCTGCTTTTAGATGGACTTACCTAGTGCCTACAGACCCTTTCACCTTATGGAAAAATAACCCTGAACAAAATCCATTGGAAGCATATTAAGACCTTGGTTTCTATGGCAGATTTGTAGGCTCAGGGGGAATATTGCATTCAAGGACAGTATTTCAGTAGGGTGGAAATTCAGCTGATCTACTATTACTTCTAACCCAAACTAAAAGTGCATCCTACCAAAGAATGAAGCTGATGTTGAGGGTCAGGGAAAAACCTGTGTACACTTTGTATCCCGAAGGAAAGTTACTCTGCTTTACCCTACAGAAGTTAGTCTATAAGAAGTGTGGGGAAATCTTGTGGCTTTGGAAATATCCTTATATATATTTAGTAAAACAATGATTTTGTATACATAGAAATGCTGATAACCATACTTTTTTATTATGTTCTGTTAGCAAGCATATAGTACATCATAAGTTTTTGTTGTAGTGTTCAGTGGTTCATTAATTGCTTATAACTCTCAGTGCTCATCCCAACACCTGTCCTCCTTAATACCCATCACCTGGTTACCCCATCCCCCCAACCCCTCCCTTTTGTAACCTTCAGGTTGTTTCCCAGAATCCAGAGCCTTTCATGATTTGTCTCCCTCTCTGATTTCTTCTCATTCAGTTTTCCCTCCATTCCTCTGTGGTTCTCCATGTTATTGATTATGTTCCACATATGAGTGAAACCTTACAACAATGGTCTTTCTCTGCTTGATTTATTTCACGTATCCCCTCCAGTTCCATCCATGTCAATGCAAATGGTGGGTATTAATCCTTTCTGATGGCTAATATCCCATTGTGTATAAGCACAACTTCTTTATTCATTCATATGTTGAAGGACATATCTGTTCCTTCCACAGTTTGGTTATTGTGGACATTGCTGCTATGAACATTGTTTTTTGTTTGTTTTTAACCATACTGTTTTACAGTATTTGAGTACTCGATGTTATATGCAACTAATGAATCATGGAACACTACAACAAAAACTTATGATGTACTATATGTTGGCTAACTGAACATAATGAAAAAAACTTGAATAAATGAATGAATGAATAAAAATACAAAATGAAGTATTTGTAAAACAATTTACTTTTTTTCCCAGGATCTGAAATGAGTTTAGGTGTAGAAACCATGTCAATATTACATTTCTAGTGTGGGCTCAGAGGACACCTTTCTGGAGTAGAGTATTTTACTTAGATCCTAGCACCCCTAGGTTATGCCAGGACCCCAGAGGCCCAGGGTCAGCCCTAAAGGAGCCAGATCAGAAACTTTCTGTGGCCCACACTCACCCAAGACTGCAACAGAATCATGAGGCTTAGAATGGGCACTGAGGACCAAGATGGATGTAATGGTTCTAATTCTGCTATTGGCCATCTTTATAGCATTAGTTATGAAGACTTCTCATGTCTACTAGTTTTATTTCTGTCTCTACATGATGAGAAGTTTGTACTAAATGAATGCCAAGGCCATTTCCACCCCCCCAATTCCAATTTGGCCCCCACACAAAGACTTGTAATTGAGCAGGTTGGTTCATTTTATTTTTTTAGCTTTTTTTAAAATTAACATATAATGTATTCTTTGTTTCAGGGGCACAGTTCTGTGATTCATCAGTCTTACATAATTCAGAGCACTCACCAGAGCACATAAACTCCCTGATGTCCATCACCCAGCCTCCCAATCCCTCCCACCTCCCTCCCTTCCAGCAGTCCTCACTTTGCTTCCAGAGATTAAGAGTCTCTTATGGTTTATCTCCCTCTCTGGTTTCATCTTGTTTTATTTTTCCCTCCTTTCTTGTATGATCCTGTCTTGTTTCTCAAATTCCTCATATAAGTGAGATCATATGATAATTGTCTTTCGCTGACTAATTTATTTTATTTAACATAATAGCTTCTAGTTCCATGCACATCCTTGCAAATGGCAAGATTTTAGTGTTTTTGATGGATATATATATATATATATATATATATATATATATACATATATATATATATCTTCTTTATCTCATATCTTCTTTATCCATCTATTGATGGACATCTAGGCTCTTTCCATAGTCTTTCCATAATTTGGTAATTATGACTATTGTGGACATTGCTGCTATAGACATTGGGGTTCATATGTCCCTGAGGATCACTATCTTCAGGGTATCTTTAGGGTAAATACCCAGTAGTGCAATTGCTGGGTTGTAAGGTAGCTCTATTTTCAACTTTTTGAGGAACCTCCATACTGTTTTCCACAGTGGCTGTACCAGCTTACATTCCCACCAAGAGTGTAAGATGGTTCCCCTTCCTCCACATCTTTCCAACACCTGTCATTTCCTGACTTGTTAATTTTAGCCATTCTGACTGGTGTGAGGTGGTGTCTCACTGTGGTTCTGATGTGTATTTCCCTGATACCAGGTCATCTTGAGCACTTTTTCTTGTGTTTCTTAGCCTTTTGGATGTCTTCTTTGCAGAAATGTCTGTTCATGTCTTCTGCCCATTTTATGATTGCTTGTTCTTTGGGAGATGAGTTGGATAAGCTCTTTTTAGATTTTGGATACTAGCCCTTTATCTGATATGTTATTTGCAAATATCTTCTCCCATTCCGTCAGTTGTCTTTTGGTTTTGTGGACTGTTTCCCTTGCTGTGCAAAAGCTCTGATCTTGATGAAGTCCCAATAGTTCATTTTTGACCTTGCTATCCTTGAATTTTGCAATGTTTCTAGGAAGAAGTTGCTGTGGCTGAGATCAAAGAGGTTGCTGCCTGGGTTCTCCTCAAGAATTTTGATGCATTCCTGTCTCATATTGAGGTCTTTCATCCATTTTGAGTCTATTTTTGTTTGTGGCATAAGGGAATGGTCCAGTTTCATTTTTCTGCATGTGACTGTCTAATTTTTCCAACACCATTTGGTGAAGAGACTCTCTTTCTTCCATTGGACATTCTTTCCAAGCAGGTTGGTTCAGATTGTGTTGTGTGGTTGTGCTAATCTCACCAGAGCTGATGCTGGATGGAAGAAAAGGATGCCTGGAGAGTCCAGTTGAATTTACTAATCTGACAAATGCTGCTACCATCTTGCAACATTCATTTATCAGTCCCATTTGGGGGAATAAATGACAATGCATGATACAATCAAGCAATAATTAATTGCTAAACTCCAGCAAGCTGACTACAAATACCAAGACCTGACTAGATAAATTATCCTAACAAATGGACATGATCACATATTTTTTTTCTTTCAAATTTAGATGCATTTACTGGGAAATGAGAGCAAATGGCCCAGCACAGCACAGAAGCCTACTCAATGACACTTCTGTATCTTGTAAATGACAATGACCAGTATATCCCACTGTCATGAAAAGTTGTGCAATTACACTTGGGGTCTCTTAAAAAAATTGGATGTATTTGGATCTGAGACTTTAAACTTATTCCTTTTGTTATTATTATCTGTATTTGTAACAGGTTTTTTTGAAAAACCATTTGATCCTATGTAATTCACCCATTTAATGCATACCTGTCAATTTTTTTAAATTATATTCACAGAGTTGTAAAGCCATTACCAGAATCAAGTTTTGAATACTTTCATCACCCAAAAAAAGAAACCCATATCCACTAGTAGTCATTTCCAAGTATCCTCAAGTCCCCCAAGCTCTAGGCAACTTTGTTTAATTTTTTTTCTATTTCTGTAGAGTAGTTTATTCTTCACGTTTTAAATATATGTAACTATTCAATTTGTTGCCTCTTATGGCTGGCTTTTTCATTTAGTGTAATGTTTTCAAAGTTTGTTCATATTACAGTATGTATTGGTACTCCTTTTACTGTTGAATATCATTCAATTATATAATAGTAAATAACATTCTATGGATATACCACATTTCAATTTCTTACTCATCAGTTAAATGGATATTTGAAAATTTTTCATGTTTTGATTATGAATGATGCTGCTACCAACATTTGTGTATAGATTTTGTGTGTATATTATATTTTCCATTTTTCTTCAGTGTATAACCAAAGGTGGAGTTGATGGGTCATTTGGAAACTCTATGTTTAACATTTTGAAAAGTGGGCAGACTGTATCTCAAAGCAGCTGCACCATTTTACATTTCCACTAGCAGTGTTTGAATGTTCCAATGTATTCAGATTCTCACCAATAGTTGCTATTATTTCTAGGTTTTGCTTTAGCCACTGTGATAGATATGAGCTAGAATTTCATTGTGGTTTCAACTTTTATTGCCCTGATGGATATTGATGAGCATCTTCCCTTGACCTTATTGGCCATATTTTCTTCTAACAGTGTTATAACTTTAGCTCTTACTTTTAGTTCTTCAATTTCGTTTTGTTTAATTTTTGTAAATGGTGTGAGGAAGCCTTCCTCTTCATTCTTTAGGTTGTGGATATCTAGTTGTTTCAGCTCTGTTTGTTGCAAAGATGATTCTTCCCTCACTGGATTGTCTTGGCATATGAGACATATATGATCACAACTTATTTTACCTCTGTAAACATTTTTTTAGTACTTTGAAAATATTTATAAAGACTATTTTGAAATCTCTATTTCCTAAGTATGATATCTATACCCTTTCACAAGAAGTTTCTTTTATCTGTTTTGTTGTATTTTGTTCTTTAAATGAGCCATTTTCTACTCTTCTTTTGTGTCTTGCTTTTTTTTGGTGGTATTAAAAACTACACATTTAAAACAACATATTATAACAACCCTAAATACTGATTATTCCCTTACTCCCAGTGCTTCTTGTTGCTGTTTGCTTACTTATCTGTTTGATAACATGGTTAGACTACTTTAGAGAAGTCTATTTCTCCCATAATCTGCAGCCTCTGATGTCACTCCTAAGAGGGCACAACCCTGGTATGTGCAGCCCTGGGATGATGGTGGTTTTTACAGGGTCTTATTTGTGTCTTCTCTTTATCTCTCTGCCAAACTGACTGATTCTATTGGTACCACACAAATTTCTGGTGATCCCTCTATTGTTTTCAACAATGAATTGGCACATCAACTGCTCTACAGATCACTGTATTCAAATTTGCACTCCTTTCCTGGAGTAGTCTTGAGAGCTACTTGAGAGTTTTTGTTTCCAGCCTCAGAGAGCTCTTATTAGATGTCTCCAAATACTGTCTGTGAAACTTCTAGATTATCTATGCTTTAGCTTATTTCTTTCATGGGGCTATGAGGGTATCTTAATACTTGTCATGAAAATCTCCACTTATTCTAGGGTGTCCTTAGGATTGAGCTTTCCCACAGCCCCTTCCAAATAAGATAAACTCCCTTTGAAGTATTCTTATGGCTTGTCTTCTCCTCCTAGGAACAAGCTTTAAGTCACTGCTCCAGAGTGGAAGGCAGAAAAGTGTTCTCCTTCTCTTAGAGTAACACCCTTGCTCTATGAGCAGGGTCAGTAGCTATTTGTTTTCTTAGCTTTCTTATGGTGTGGAATCTCTATCCCACAAGAGTACCTGGGAAAAATTAATTGGAGCTCCAATGTTCTTGTCCTGCCTCACACAGTGTAGAGCTTCCACCTATGGGTGAGTGCTGGAAAGAAGAAAATAGTCGCCCCACAAACTCTCAGTCATTTTTTGCCTATAATAGTTTCTGTGACATAGAGTTTAGTGATGAGAAATGCTAGTGGCCTGGCCCTTCCAAAAAGATTCCATAGCCGTAGACTAGAAACTAGTGAAAGGGTGTCCTCTGTTATTGGCTGCACCTACCTGAACTTTTCTCTACACTGGGTTGGAGGAAAATACTTAGCTAATGCCACAGATGCCCATTATTCTTACTGTGGTTTAATAAATTTTCTTGAAAATGTATTTATTCATGTGTCTTTTAGCCATTTTTATGTCTTTTTTGGAGAGATGTCTATTCATGTCTTCTGCCCATTTTTTAAAAGATTTTATTTATTTATTTGACAGACAGAGATCACAAGTAGGCAGAGAGGCAGAGAGAGAGGAAGGGAAACAGGCTCCCCGCTGAGCAGAGAGCCCAATGCAGGGCTCGATCGATCCCAGGACCCCGGGACGAAGACCTGAGCCAAAGGCAGAGGCTTTAACCCACTGAGCCACCCAGGTGCCCCTTCTGCCCATTTTTTGAAGTGATTATCTGCTTTTTTAGTGTTGATTTTGAGGTGTTCTTTATAGATCTTGGATATCAGCCCTCTGTCTGTAGTATCATTTGTGAATATATTCTCCCATTCCATGGGTTGCCTCTTCATTTTGTTGACCATTTCCTTTGCTGTTCCTCATCATTAGCCATCAGGGAGATTCAAATCCAAAGCCACATTGAGATACCACCTTATACCAGTTAGAATGGCCAAAATTAACAAGACAGTAAACAACGAAGTGTTGAAGAGGATGTGGAGAAAGGGAACCCTCTTACACTGTTGGTGGATATGCAAGTTGGTGCAGCCACTTTGGAAAACAGTGTGGAGATTCCTTAAGAAATGAAAAACAGATCACTATGTTTGTATCTTTAGGGTAAATACCCAGTAGTGCTATTGCTGGGTCATAGGGCAGTTCTATTTTCAACATTTTGAGGAACCTCCATGTTGTTTTCCAGAGAGGTTGCACCACCTTGCATTCCCACCAACAGTGTAGGAAGGTTCCCCTTTCTCTGCATCCTCGCCAGCATCTGTCATTTCCTGACTTGTTAATTTTAGCCATTCTGACTGGTGTGAGCTGATATCTCATTGTGGTTTTGATTTGTATTTCCCTGATGCCGAGTGATATGGAGCACTTTTTCATGTGTCTGTTGGCCATCTGGAATACTATGCAGCCATCAAAAGAAATTAAATCTTGCCATTTGCAACAACATGGATGGAACTAGAGCATATCATGCTTAGTGAAATAAGTCAAGTGGAGAAAGACAACTATCATATGATCTCCCTGATATGAGGAAGTGGTGATGCAACATGGGGGCTTAAGCGGTTAGGAGAAGAATAAATGAAACAAGATGGGATTGGGAGGGAGACAAACCATAAGTGACTCTTAATCTCACAAAACAAACTGAGGGTTGCTGGGGGGAGGGGGGTTGGGAGAAGGGGGGTGGGATTATGGACATTGGGGAAGGTATGTGCTTTGGTGAGTGCTGTGAAGTATGTAAACTGGGCGACTCACAGACCTGTACCCCTGGGGATAAAAATATATTATATGTTTATAAAAAATAAAATAAAATAAAATAAATGCTCTTTGGAGACACACACACAAAAAAAATGAAATGAAAAACAGAGCTTTCCTATGACCTTGCAATTACACTATTGGGTATTTACCCCAAAGATAAAGATGTAGCGAAAAGAAGGGCCATCTGTACCCCAATGTTCATAGCAGCAATGACCACAGTCATTAATCTGTAGAAAGAGTCAAGATACCCTTCAACAGATGAATGGATAAAGAAGATATGGTCCATATATGCTATTGAGTATTATGCCTCCATCAGGAAGGATGAATACCCAGCTTTTGAATCAACATGGACAGAACTGGAGGAGATTATGCTAAGTGAAATAAGTTAAGCAAAGAGAGGCAATTATCATATGGTTTTGCTTATTTGTGGAGCATAAGGAATAACATGGAGGATATTGGGAGAAGGAGAGGAGAAGTGAGTTGGGGGAAATCGGAGGGGGACCTGGACCATGAGATACTCTGGACTGTAAGAAACAAATTGAGGGTTTTGGTGGGGAGAGGGGTGGGGGTTTGGGAG
Organism: Mustela erminea; assembly: GCF_009829155.1. Taxonomy (NCBI): domain Eukaryota; kingdom Metazoa; phylum Chordata; class Mammalia; order Carnivora; family Mustelidae; genus Mustela; species Mustela erminea. The sequence continues at coordinate 48,899,788 of NC_045620.1, forward strand.
AGCCTAATGGTAGGTATTAAAGAGGGCATATATTGCGTGGAGCACTGGGTGTGATGCATAAACATTGAATCTTGGAACACAGAAAAAAATAAAATTTAAAAAAATTATGATAAAAGAAGAAAATTTATTTATTCATTCGATGTGTGTCCTTAGAACAATTTCCAGAGATTTAAAATGTCTGTGGAGTTTTTTCTTTGTTTTTTGTTTGTTTGTTTGTTTGTTTGTTTTGTTTTGTTTTGTTTTGCTTTGGTTTGTTTTTTTGTCTGTGGAGTTTTTAAAATATATTTTTCACCAGTTATGGTTGTTGCACTAGAAAGAATGAAGCTCCTCATAGCACCATTCTGGACATCTTATCTTCAATTTCTTTTTATAAAAAGATAATTATAGTTTTAGGCAATTGAATATCTCTACTGAATTGATTCAGAACTACTTCACAAATAAGGTCTCAGTGAGTTTTTCTCCAACACAAGTAACCTCAGGCAATACAGTGAGAATCCATCCTCTTGGGTTCAAATTCTGGGTCTCCTTCTAACTAGCTATGTAAACTTCCACAATTTGTTTGTCTTTTTATTAACCAATTAACATATTAAACTGAGATATTCCTAAGATCTCTAAGAATCTATGAAAAGCTGCTCCATTATAATTCAGTGTTTTTGTGATTTAAAAAACATCTCCCATTTTTTTTTCATCCTTTTGTGATACATACCAATGTTCTGTGGCCTGAAGCCACTTATTGTCTGATTTTTGTCTACTTATTATCTGAGGTTTCAGGTTTATTCTATAATGGGATATCACATGCCTTGTTTAACACTCAGCTGCCTAATTTTTTGTTCACTGCACAAAGCCTTGATCAGCAGTTGATAGATCTGTTGCATACCCAACTCAGTCTGACTCTTTCCAAATGATGCACCATTTGATATAAGTGTCTATTATTAGCATAACTGCACATCACCATGCCCAAAGGTGTTACCACAGACAATCTAATTTAATCCACTGGTACTCAAGAGCACCAGGCTCCCACTGCCCAGCAGCGACAGCACTGAACTAAGAAGAGGAGGCTACTCATTCTGCCATGTTACTTCATGATTTTCTATACATTGTTTATTAGTTCTGGGCTTTGGCTTCTTAACAATAAAAATCACATATTTGCATATACAAACATAAAATATCACAAATATTTGTATTTACATATGGTTGTTTGTGTTGCCATCCACTTACTTTTTTGTTAACTCCCAAGGGTTCCTCATGGTAAAGTAGTTGAGGAACTTGATACTGTGGGAATGCCTGGTTTCCAGCTTGAAGTTGGTTACTTTTTCAAATCTAAAGTGTTCGATCTCTTCTGTTCTCAAAGGGACATTGTTTGTGTGTATGTTTATGTGTGTTTGCATTCTGTTTCAGTTTGGTTCTGTTCTGTTCTGCTTATTTTTTTCTGTAAAATCTGAAAGGCATCAGGCTTGGGTGGATGGTGGGGAACAGTAGAGCATGTTGAGAACAGGAATCTTGAAATAGAAATAGTAGCTGTGCCTGCTCCCCACCTCCATCCAGAAACCCCACATGACTCAGATAATGGAATGGGACCCCACACCTTTCATCAAGAGCCATAGAGCATAGAGGCCATAGCCACGTGCCTTTCCATGCAGGGAACACCAATGACCATTTCATTCAGAAGTTCTGTGTCACAAGAGTCTCAATTTCCAGATAACTACAGAAACCAAAAATAGAATATTTTTGAATAAGTGAACCCATGTCCTTCATAATAAGAGTCACATTTTCCTACATGCAGAGATGCAATATAATCCCTCATACAGTGAATATAACATCCACCCCAGCCTCTGGAAGTGGTATTTCCTGTCATTCCTCCTTTTGGGAGGGAAACAAATTGAACTGAATAAGAGAGACTACTAACAGGAAATTGATAACATTTCATGGTGAGATTGTAGTCTTTGGGCAAGAGAGAAGGGATTGATAAATCCGGACAAAAGCATAGGAGAAGTCAATCTGTTTCAGCAGGGCTAGGATACCAGGAGTGTCCCCAGGGTTGTGGTGTTAAGTAGGATGACAGAGAGAACAGGGAGTGCCTTTGCATGACTTGGCAGAGCTCCACCTTCTAGGAATAATCCCTGACAACACTAAAAATCATCTGCATATCCACTGCACAATCCTGTTCCTGCCCAGCAGGGCTGTGTGTGTGTGTGTGTGTGTGTGTGTGTGTGTGTGTGGTGGTGGTGGTGGTGGTGGTGGTGGTAGGTGGTGAAACCTTTGCCCCCGACAGGATAAAATTATTCATTGGATCTGCTTTAATAAAGATAGCTAACTTGTTTTTATAGTTTACATCTTACTATGCTCCAAGTGCCGTGCTAAGCACTTAATATGAAGCATGTCTTTTAATCCTCTTGAGAGCTAAGGAAGATAGCATTATTGTCCACAGTTTGTAGTTGAAAACACTGAGGTCCAGAAAGGTATGTAAATTGCCTAAGACTTCAGTGCTGAATAGGAATAGAATCTGAACTTGGGTCTTTCTTATTGGAGTTTATGCTGTGATCCCTGAGTCTTTCTACCTTCTCCTGGTCACTGCAATGATGGCTACCTGCTAGCTGTAAACAAATGTGTGCTTGCACTGGTTCTCTGTGTGGCATGATGATTAGAAGCCTCAGACCAAGAACACATGACTTAGCACCTGGCTCAGTTTCCCCTTGTTAAATGCAGACTGAAGAAGGTACCCACCATCCAGGAGCATCCCTTGTTTCTTTTGTCCAATGACCGTGACACTAAGACATCCAGCCCTATGCATCACTCTGAGGACTCACAGAGATAATTATACAAGCCATATAGGGTCATATCTGCACAAACTAAAAGCTCTATAAATGCCAGTGTTATTATTAACTCTAGTATTGACATTGCCATCATTGTTTCATTTGCAAAGTATTCTTTTGGCCAAGCCTGGGCTGAGGCAAGAATTGAGTTTGTGTCTGTGTCCTGGGATCAATAGACTCACTGCATTAAATATGCTTTACTGCTGCCTGCAGGCATGAGGCTGCTTTCATAGAGAATGAGATTTCCTTTCCCTGGGGAGCCAAGGCAACTTCTTTTGGTCTTCGGCAAATGTAAAGTGTTATGGAGGGCTGATCTGTCCCCATAGAGGGAGCTGTGGATTCAGCCTACTTCTAGAAGGTGTAAGGGGGTGACACATTCCAGGGAGCTCCAGTACATCTAAATTCCAGATAGTCTGTCACAAAGATTATTAAAGGTCAAGGCTACCTTGTCCTTCTTTTCTCCTGTGTTCAGCTACTTAACTCATTATGATAAGAACTGAATTCTGCCCAGAAGTAGATATACAGGGAACACTGACTCTGGGGAACAGAAGAAAAAGGAGAGGGAAAAAGAAATTCTGAGTAGGGTTGGGAAAAACACAGTCTACTGGCTACTTAGGCAGAATCCTTGGAGTTGTCTTTTTTATTCAATGCTGGAATTCACTATGATTTTATAATGAATGAGTTTGGTTTCACAAATAATCACATTTATATGTCAGGGGAGGTTCACAAATTTGGAGACTGTGATGGGGTTGGAGAAAGAGACAAGGGCAGGGGAAAAAAAAAAAAAAAAAAAGCAACTGACCCTGAATGCACCATGTGGCTTACTCATCAATAGTTGTCTCTATGAAAGTGAACATCGGAGCCAGCTGGAGGCAATGTCTGGCAATTTCTGGGGCCAGCGCAGATAGGATAAGCATGCTGTCAGATGTGATGCCAGTGTGAGATCTGCCCCTGAGACTCAAGCACAACGTAGGGCAGGCAGAGGCACACCAGGTCAAGAATCTCATGAATCACCCTAAGCCTGCCTGTCCTTGAATGGGACTGCTGATCCTGGTGGCTGCCATCTACTAGTTCCAGTATGAACATCTCATTCACATCTACCCAAGATCTGGCTGATTCTAGGTTAGAGACACAAATTTAAAATCAGATTTAATTAATGTTTTAAAAAATTATTTCATCCTAGACTTCCAGTAAGCATTGTAAAGTGCTGATGAACTTGAACTTTATTGGAAGAAAACAAAAGCTTGAGATTTAATTTTGGTTTAGGAAACTGAATTCTTTAACCCCTACGCCAATGGCTTCCCATCACTGCTGAAATTAAGTCCCACACACACCTTGTCTACAACGTGTTTTATGAGTAGGACTCTGGCTACTTGACCAGCCCTACTTCTTACTCCTCTTCCTTTCCTCTGCTCTGGCGCTGGGGAGAGATCTGGGAACTCAGCCTTCTAGCTATTCCTCAAACACAGTTCTTCCAGCTCACCCCAGGGGATTGCAGCAGTGTACTCTCTCCCTTGTTCCCTATTTTACTCAAGAGTTTGCATAGATATCCTCCTAGGCAGGCCCCCTTGAGCTCTCCATGAAAGCTGTGCCACCTCAGTTCTACCCCACTGCTCTATGTCAGTATTATGTCAGTATTGCCCTTGTCTGTCCTTTGTATTGCATGAGCTAGACCCAAAATGGTGCATGAATCAAACACACCCACTTGGCATCACCATGGACATCTGATGTCATCGAGGCCCTGAGTGCTAAGCTTCCTCCCATTCTGAGCTTTGTCTAGATGCAAGTGTGAATCCTGGAGTTGAGAAGTTGGCATTACTCGTCTCTCTGATATTTCCCATCCACACATTAACCCCTCAATTGCTAGTAGATATTCATGGCCCTTGGGGTTAAAAGAGGGAGAAGGAGGACACTTACTTAGCATGTACAGGATGGCCAGATCCATGACTGGTGGAGAATGTAGTCCGTACCACAGAGATCCTCACTCCAGAGATCTCTGACCAGATTTCTGATCATATTAGCCCTGCCTCCTCCATATAACCCCCTTTCCTTTCCTTTCTTTTCCTTTTCTTTCTTTTTCTCCTTCCCTTACATTTTTCTTTTCTTTTCTTTTCTCTCTCTCTCTCGTTCTCCCTCTTAGATTATTTTGTCAGATTCTGAATCCTATACTGAGATTCCTCTAACCTCTTAAATATATTTCTTAACTTGCATATATTAGATTTCATTTTTTGAATTCTAAAGATGAATGGTTTTGAATAAATACATATACCATGTATCCACCCACCATCAAGGTATCATAGAGAACAGCTTTTTACCACCTAAAAACAAAACAAAACAAAACCAAAAAACAGTATTTCTCCCATTTAACTATTCCTCTCTTCCCGTGGACCCCTGGCAACCACTCATCTTTTTGTTCATCCTAGTTTTTTATAGTTTTGCCTTTATAGTTATAAGGCAAATATAGTTTTGCCTTTGCCAGAAAAATAAATAATTGAAATTATATAATACTAGGTAGCCTTCTCAGACTGACTTCTCTCAGTTAGCAATATGCTGTTACAATGCATCCATGCCTTTTCAAGGCTTGAAAGCTCATTTCTTTTCTTTTCCTTTTTTTTTTTAAATTGTGTTTTTTTAGTCACCATACAGTACACCCTTAGTTTTTGATGTAGTGTTTAATGATTCATTGTTTGCATATAACACCCAATGCAATACATTCCCTCCTTAATACTCGTCACTGGATTAACCCTTTCCTCCACCCCTTCCCTCTAAAACCCTTAGTTTGTTTCTCAGAGTCCATAGTGTCTCATGGTTCATCTCCTCCTCGGATTTCCCCCAACTCACTTTTCCTTTCCTTACTTGTTCCACAGGTAGGTGAAACCATATGATAATGAACTTCCTCTGCTTGACTTATGTCATTCAGCATAATCCCCTCCAGTCCCATCCATGTTGATGCAAACATTGGGTATTCAGCCTTTCTGATAGATGAATAATATTCCATTGTATATATGGACCCCATCTTTATTGATTTGTCTGTTGAAGGGCATCTCAGCTCTTTCCACAGTTTGATGATTAAGGTCATTGCTGTTATGAACTTGGGGTATATATGGCCCTTCTTTTCACTACATCTATATCTTTGAGGTAAATACACAGTAGTGAAATTTCTGGGTCATAGGGTAGCTCTATTTTTAATTTTTTGAGGAATCTCCACACTGTTTTCCGAAGTGGCCACACAAACTTAGAGTCCCACCAACAGTGTAAAAGGTTTCCCTATATCCACATCTGCTTCAACATTTGTTGTTTCTTACCTTGCTAATCTTTGCCATTCTAACTGGTATAAAGTGATGTCTCAATGTGGTTTTGATTTTAATTTCCCTGATGGATAATGATGATCAACATTTTTTCATGTGTCTGTTAACTGAATTTGTTCTTCTTTTGAGAAGTGTCTGTTCATATCTTCTGCCCAATTTTTGACTTTATCATTTGTTTCTTGGGTGTTGAGCATGAGAAGGACTTTATAGATCTTGGATATCAACCTTTTATCTGTAGTGTCACTTGCAAATATCTTCTCCCATTCTGTGTGTTGTCTCTTTGTTTTGTTGACTGTTTCCTTTGCTGTGCAGAAGCTTTTTGTCTTGATGAAGTCCCAAAAGTTCATTTTACATTTTGTTTCCCTTCCCTTTGGAGACCTCTCATGAAAGAAGTTGCTGTGGCCAGTGTTGAAGAGGTTACTCTGTTCTCGCTAGGATTTTGGTGGAATCCTGTCTCACTTCGAGGTCTTTCATCCATTCTGAGTTTATCTTGGTGTATGGTGTAAGAGAATAGTAAAGTTTCTTTCTTTTGTATATAGCTGTTTTATATAGCTTTTGTTGTTGTATATAGCTTTTGTATATAGCTGTCCCATTTTCCCAACACCATTTATTGAAGAGACTATCTTTTTTCCACTGGATATTTTCTTCCTGCTTTGTCACAAATTATTTGACTATAGAGTTGAAGGTCCACATCTGGGTTTTCCTATTCTGTTTCATTGATCTATGTTTCTGTTTTGTTCCAATACCATGCTGTCTTGATGATCCAGCTTTGTAATATGTCTTGAAATCAGGCAACGTGATGCCCCTAGCTTTGTTATTCATTTTCAACATTTCTTTGGCAATTCACGTTGTTTTTGGCTTCCATACAAATTTTTAGAATTGTTATTCTAGTACTTTCAAAAATGCCACTGGTATTTTGATTGGGATGGCATCGAAAGTATAGATTGCTCTGGGCAGCATAGAAATTTTATAAAATTTATTTATTTATTTGTTTGTTTGTTTGTATATTTATTTATAATTTCTTTTCAGTGTTCCAGAATTCATTGTTTATGCACCACACCCAGTGATCCATGCAATATGTACCCTCCATAATACCCACCACCAGGCTTACCCAACCTCCCACCCTCCACCCCTCCCAAACCTTCAGATTGTTTTTCATAGTCCACAGTCTCTCATGGTTCATCTTCCCCTCCAATTTCCCCCAACTCCCTTCTCACTATCTCCCCATGTACTCTGTGGTATTTCCTATGCTCCACAAATAAGCAAAACCATGTGATAATTGACTCTCTTTGCTTGACTTATTTCACTCAGCATAATCTCTTCCAGTCTTGTCCACGCTGATACAAAAGTTGGGTATTCATCCTTTCTGACAGAGGCATAATACTCCATAGTATATATGGACCACATTATCTTTATCCATTCATCCATTAAAGGGCATCTTAGTTCTTTCCACAGTTTGGCAACTGTGGCCATTCCCAGCATAGACATTTTAACAATATTTATTCTTCAGATCCATGAGCATGGAATATTTTCCCATATTTTTGTGTCTTCTTCGATTTCTTTCTTGAGTATTTTGTAGTTTCTTGAGTATAGATCACATACCTCTTTGGTTAGGTTTATTCCAAGGTATCTTATTGTTTTTGTTGTTATTGTAAACAGAATAGATTCTCTAATTTCCCTTTCTACAATTACATTGTGAGGATCTAAGAAAGCAACTGATTTCTGTGCATTGATTGTGTATCCTACCTCATTATTGAATTGCTGAATGAGTTCTAGTAATTTGGGGGTAGAGTCTTTTGGGTTTCCTCATGAAGTAACATGTCTTGTGCATAGAGAGAGAATTTGACTTCTTTGCCAATCTGAGTACCTTTTATTTCTTTTTGTTGTCTGATTGTTGCTTTCATAGTAGTACTATGTTGAACAATAGTGGTTAGAGTGAGCATCTTGTCATGTTCCTGATCTAAGGAAAAGGCTCTCACCATTTCCCCATTGAGAATGATATTCACTGAGGGTTTTTCATAGATGGATTTTATGAAATTGAGCAATGTTTCCTCTATCCTTATACTCTGAAGTGTTTTAATAATGAAAGGGTGTTGTATTTTGTGAAATGCCTTTTCTGCATCAATTGAAAGGACCATATGGCTCTTCTCTCTCCTCTTATTAATGTGTTCTATCACATTGACTGACTTGCAAATGTTGAACCACCCTTGCATCCCAGAGATAAATCCCTCCTGGTCATGGTAGATAATCCTTTTAGTATACTGTTGTATTCTATTAGCTAGGAACCTGTTGAGAATTTTGTCATCCTTATTCATCAGGGATATTGGTCTGAAATTCTCCTTTATGATGGGGTCTTTTCCTGCTTTGGGGATCAAGGTAATGCTGGCCTCGTAGAAAGAGTCTGGAAGTTTTCCTTCTATTTCTATTTTTGAAATTGGTGTTATTTCTTCTTCGGATGTTTGGTAGAAGTCCTCAGGGAATTCATCAGGTCCTGGATTGATTGATTGATTGATTTTCGAGGTTTTTGATTACTGCTTCAATCTCCTTACTGGTTATTGGTCTATTCAGGTTGTCAATTCCTGTTTCAGTCTTGGTAGTTTATAGGTTTCCAGAAATGCATCCATTTCTTCCAGATTGCTTAATTTGTTGGCATATAGCTGTTGATAATTATTTCTAATATTTTTTTCTGTTTATTTGATGTTTGTCATGATCTCTCCCTTTCATTAAAATTTTTATTAATTTGGGTATTTTCTCTTTTCTTTTGGATATATATGGCCAGTGGTTTATTGATCTTATTAATTCTTTCAAAGAATACATTTCTAAGTTTATTGATGTCTTCTACTGTATTTATAGTTTCTAATTCATTGATGGCTGCTCTAGTTATAATTATTTCCCTTCTTGTGCATAGCTTAGGGTTAATTTATTGTTGAATGTTCAGTACTATAAGGTGTAGAGATAGTTTGTGCATTCAATATTTTTCTATTTTTTTGAGTGAGGCTTGCGTGGCTATGTTTTTCCCCCTTACAGCCACCTTTACTGTATCCCATAGGTTTTGGACAGACATGTTTTCATTTTCATTGTTTTCTATGAATTGTTTAAGTTCTTCTTTGATTTCCTAGTTGACCCAAACATTCTTGAGTAGGATGGTGTTTAGCTTCCAGGTGTTTGAATTTCTTCCAAATTTTTTCTTGTGATTGATATCCAGTTTCAAATCATTATGGTCTGAGAATATACAGGAAATAATCTCAAACTTTTGGTATCTATTGGTATCAGTTGAGACCTGATTTGTGACTCAGTAAGTGGTCTATTCTGGAGAAAGTTCCATGTGCACTTGAAAAGAGTGAATATTCTGTTGTTTTAGGGTTATGTTTATATCTATGAACTCCATCTGGTCCAGTGTGTCATTCAAAGCTCTTGTTTCTTTGTTGATTTTCTGCTTAATTGATCTCTCTACTGTTGAGAGTGGAATGGTAAGGTCTCCTGCAATTAACATATTATTATCAATATGTCTCTTTATTTTGGTTAATAGTTTGTTTATGTAGTCAGTTGCTCCCATATTGGGAGCATAGATATTTACAATTGGTAGATAGAACATTTAAGAATGCTATAGTGTCCTTCTGTACCTCTAACTACAGTCTTTAGCTTAAAATCTAATTTGTCTGACATGAAAATTGCTACCCCAGCTTTCTTTTGTGGTTCATTGATATGAATGATGGTTCTCCATCCCTTCACTTTGTCTGGATGTATCTTTATGTTCAAAATGAGTCTCTTATAGACAGCATATGGATGGGTCATGTATTTTCATCCAGGTTGCATCCCTGTGCCATTTTATGGGAGTATTTAGGCCATTAATGTTGAGTGATTACAGAAAGATATGATCTTATTGTCATGTTGCCTGTGAAGTCCTTGTTTATATAGATTGTCTCTGTAAATTTCTGTTCTATATCACGCTTTGGGTCTTTCTTCTTTTATAGACCCACCCCCCTCAATATTTCTTGCAGGGCCAGCTTAGTGGTCACTTGTTCTTTTAGTTTTTGCCAGTCTTAGAAGCTCTTTATCTCTCCATCCATTCTAAATGACAGCCTTCCACAAAAAGTATTCTTGGGTACATGTTCTTCTCATTTAGAACCCTTAATATGTCTTGCCAGCCCTTTCTGGCTTGCCAGATGTCTGTGGACAGATCTGACATTATGTTGATCTTCCCCCCTTTGTACATAAGAAATCCCTTCCCCATAACTGCCCTTAAGATGGTTTCATTGGTTCCAAGATTTGAGTTTTGCTATTACATGTTGGGGCCTTTATCTGTTCTCCTTGATCTTGGGAAGTGTCCCCTCTGCCTCTAGGACACAAATGCTTATTTCATTCCCTAGCTATGATTTGCTGAAATATATATTCTAGTCCTCTCTCTCTCTCTCTCTCTCTCTCAAACCCTCAGGGATCCTAGTAATTCTGGCATTGGAATATTTCATGGCATCATTTATTTCTCTAATGACTTTCATGGATTTTAGGTTGTTTGTTCCAGGCCTCCTACTGTTCCTTCTTTCTTATCAGTTCGTCTTCTAGATCACTTTCATTCTTCTGCCTCACTTACCCTAGCTGTTAGAATATCTAGATTAGATTGGATCTCATTCATAGCATTTTTAACTTCTGCCAGATTAGCTCTCATTTCTGCCTTTAGAGAATCTATGTTGCAATTAGTGGTTTTCTCCATCTTATCTATTGTCTACATAAATGTTACCCTGAAGTCTACTTCTAACATCTTGCTTATATCCATATCCATTAGTCCTGCGGCAAAAGTCACAGTTTCTGAGTTTTTCCTGAGGTTTCCAAACAGGCAACCCTCTTTGGGCAGAGTTGCCCTGCCCCATAGGTGAGGGGAATGGGCTCAGTGAAAACCAATTTTGGGGGCTTTTGTTCTCTGGTGGCTTTCTATGTCTTTTCCAAGAGTTAGAGCAGAGGTGACCATAACCAAACTTCTCAGAACAGAGGGATTGCAATCTATTCTCCAGTGAGCTCTCAGGCCACACCCTTCATTTAGGTCTGTGCTGCTAAAAGCCGCAGAGTCCTGGGTTGTGTGCCCCACAGCAGCACTCCTAGTTCTCTCTTCCAGCCCCAGGCACATCTCTGGCCTTTATTTTCTAAAACCACCAAATGCCTCCAGTTCACAAGCATGCCCCTACATGTCCGGGATTCAGTCTTGTGGGTTACCATAAAGTCCTTTTCCCACTGATACCAGTCTGCAAATCTGTGCCTGGTCCCCAGCACTCTGGTGGTGCAGGATTTCAGAAGTTCCCTCGCCCTTCCATTTATTTTCTGATATCTGCCAGCAGAATCAGAGCTCCCCACTTCTTACCTTGAAACCAACCACCAGAGATATTCAGTTTGTAGAGATTTGCATATTTCTTCTTACATCTCAGACTGATTTTATGGCAGTTTAGAGGGGTATGGTAGATATCCACCTCAGTTCAGAGGACCAGCTGAAATAGTGTTCCCTACTTCTCTGACATCTTTCTCATTTCTTCTTATTATTGAATAGCCTTCCAGTGTATGGATGTGCCACTGTTTATCCATTCAACTTTTGAAGGGCACTTTAGTTATTTAATAGTGTTTGGTGATTAGGAATGAAACTGCTAAAAACACTTGTGTGCAGATTTTTGCATGGACACAGTAGTCAAGCAATTTGGATAAATACCCAGGAGTTCATTCATAAAGCAAGACTATGTCTAACTTGTAAGAAACTGCCAAACATTGTGCATTCCCATTAACAAGGAATGACAGTTCCCATTGCTCTGCAGGATTGTTACAAGTTAGTATTGTCAGGTTTGTTTGTTTTGTTTTGTGTGTGTGTGTGTTTAATTGTAGCCATTCTGATAGGTGTGTAGTAGTATCTCACTATAGTTTTGAACTGGAGTTCCCTAGTGACAAAAACATTGGACATTTTTTCATGTGCTTATTTGGCATCTGTATATCATGCTCCACGATATTTCTCTTCATATCATTTCAAAAATTTTAATTAAGATGTTTGTTACCTTATTGATGACTTATAAGAGTTCTTTTTATATTTGGATAAAAATTCTTTATCGGATACATGTCTAAAAAATATATTCTCCCAGTTTCTGGCTTGGTCTTTCATTCTCTCAACAGTGTCTTTCATAGGGAAAAGGTTTCTAATTTTAATGAAGTATAATTTATTGACTCTATTTTCCACAGATCATGTTTTACTGTACAGATTTTGTCTTATGTCATATCTATTGTCATTTAAGTTTTCTCCGATGTCTTTGTCATATAGATTTTTCAATGTTTTCTACTGTAAGTTTTTTATCTTTGCATTTTACATGTAAGGTTATGATCAATTATGAGTTACTGTTTATTAAAGGTGTAAGGTCTGTGTCTAGGTTCATTTTTTTCATATAAATATCCAAATTTTCAAGAACAATTTTTTGAAAAATTGCCAAAGATTAGTTAAGCATATTTGTGTGGGTCTATATTGAGACTCTCTAACCTGTTCTATTAATCTATATGTCTATTTTTTCATCAATAGCATGATGTCTAGGTTATTAAAGCTTTATAGTAAGTATTGGAATTGAGTAGTACAGTTCCTCAGATTTTCTTATTCTCTCTCAGTAGGACTATTCCTAGTCTTTGACCTTTCCACATAGGTCCACTTAAATTAAAAATCAGTTTGTCAATATCTACACAATAGCTTGCTGGGATTATGGTTAGGGTTACATTGAATCAGGTTACATTGAATCTATAGATCAAGTTGGGAAGAATTGACATCTTGACAATTTAGTATCTTCTAAGACATTAATACTACATATCTCTCCGTATACTTAATTATTTCATTCTATCATCAGTATTTCATATTATTTCACATATAGACTCTGCAGATGAACCACTTTTGACTCTCCTGTTGGGGAGGGAGAAAAAAAAATTCCTCTACTCTCATATTCATTACTTGAGGTCCATGAATTAAACAGGAAATGACAGATTAGCAAGAGGAAAAAAGAACAGAATTAATTATGGGCATATGCACAGGAACAGACAAAGAAATATAGTATTTAGAATTTGGGGCTTATATACTATCTTAACAACGGGTGAAGGGTGATAAATTGAGAGAAATAATTAAGCAAAAGGTGGGGGAGTTGGGCTTTTCGGAGTCATAAATTCTGGGAAGAAGAATAGGGAAGACAAATGAAAGAGGATTATTTAATAAGGTTTTTTCAATTTAATTAGTCAACATGTATAACCTTATTAGTTGCAGATATAGAGTTCAGTAATTCATCATGTGAATATAACACCCAGGGATCAACACGTCATGTGGCCTCCTTAATGCCTATCACCCAGTTACCCCATCCCCCCCACCCACCTCCCCTTCAGCAACCCTCACTTTCTTTCTCATAGTTAAGAAATGCTTTAGATCCCTCTCCCTTCTTCTCCTTCCTTTTTTTCCTCCCTTCCCCTATGATCCTGTACATTGTTTCTTATCTTCCTCATATAAGTGAAACAATATAACTATTTTCTCTGATTGTCTTAATTCACTCAGCACAATACCCTCTAGTTCTATCCACGTTGATGTAAATGGTAAGATTTCATCTTTTCTGATAACAGAGTACGGTTCCATTGTGTGTGTGTGTGTGTGTGTGTGTGTGTGTGTGCAATTGTATACATACTATTATATATATAATTGTATACATTGTAATATATTTTTTCATATAAATATCCAAATTTTCAAGAACAATTTTTTGAAAAGACTGTCCTCTCTTGCCAAAGGTTAGTTAAGCAGGCGGGGTGGTGGGGGGAAGCAGGCTGCTCGCCGAGCAGAAAGCCCAATGCAGGGCTCATCCCAGGACCCTGAGATCATGACCTGAGCTGAAGGCAGAGGCTTAACCCACTGAGCCACCCAGGTGCCCTATATCACATCGTCTTTATCCATTCATCTGTTGATGGATATCTGGGTTTTTTCCATAATTTGGCCATATATATATAGATATATATGGATATATATATCTATATATGGATATATCCATATATATCTATATATATAGATTAGTTAAGCAGGCGGGGTGGTGGGGGGAAGCAGGCTGCTCGCCGAGCAGAAAGCCCAATGCAGGGCTCATCCCAGGACCCTGAGATCATGACCTGAGCTGAAGGCAGAGGCTTAACCCACTGAGCCACCCAGGTGCCCTATATCACATCGTCTTTATCCATTCATCTGTTGATGGATATCTGGGTTTTTTCCATAATTTGGCCATATATATATAGATATATATGGATATATATATCTATATATGGATATATCCATATATATCTATATATATATGGGTAAAGGAGATGTGATATATATCCATCTGATGTGATATATATGATGATGTGATATATATATATGATGTATATATATATATATGATGATGTGATATATATGTGATATATATCACATCTCCTTTACCCATTCATCTGTTGATGGACATCTGAGCTCTTTCCATAATTTGGCTATTGTGAACATTGGGACACTGTGGTTATAAACATTGAGGCTTATATGCCCCTTCAGATCACTGCATTTGTATCTTTAGGGTAAATACCTAGTAGTGCAATTGCTGGGTCATAAGGTAGCTCTATTTTTAGCTTCTTGAAGAACATCCATAGTGTTTTCTAGAATGGCTGTGCCAGCTTTCATTCCCACCAACAGTATAAGAGGGTTCCCCCTTCTGCACATCCTTGCCAACATTTGTTGTTTCCTAGCTTGTTAATTTTAGCCACTCTGACTGTTGTGAGGTGGTATCTTATTGTGCTTTTGATTTGTATTTCCCTAATGCCAGGTGACGTTGAGCATTTTTTCATGTGTTTGTTGGCCACTTGTATGTCTTTTTTCAACAAATGTATGTTCATGTCTTCTGCCCATTTCTTGACTGGATTATTTTTGTTTTGAGTGTTGAGTTTTTTAGTTCCTTGTAGATCTTGGTTACTAATCCTTTATCTGATATGTCATTTGCAAATATTGCTTCCCATTCTGTAGGTTGCCTTTTAGTTTTGTTGACTGTTTCCTTTGTTGTGCAAAAGCTTTTTATTTTATGAAGTCCCAGTGTTCATTTTTGATTTTGTTTCCCTTGCTTTTGGAGATGTGTCTAGCAAGAAGTTGTAGCCAACGCCAAAGAGTTTGCTGTCTGTGTTCTCCTCTAGGACTTTAATGGGTTCCTATCTCACATTCATCCATTTTGAGTTTGTCTTTGTGTGTGGTGTAAGATCCACTTTCATTTTTCTGCATGTGGTGATCTAATTTTCCCAGAACCATTATTGAAGAGACTTTCTTTCATTTAGTTATTTTTTCCTACTTTGTTGAAGATTAGTTGACCATAGAGTTGAGGGTCTATTTCTGGACTCTCTAGTCTGTTCCTTCATCTCTGTTTCTCTTTTTGTGCCAGTACCACACTGTCTTGATTATTACAGCTTTGCAATATAGCTTGATATTGGGCATTGTGATGCCATCAGCTTCGGTTTTCTTTTTCAGTGTCCCTTTGGGCATTTGGGGTCTTTATTTATTCCATACTAATTTTAGGATTATTTATCTCAGCTCTGTGAAAAATGTCCATGGTATTTTGATAGGGATTACACTGAATGTGTAGAATGCCCTGTAGCATGGATAGTTTAACAATATTTATTTCTCAATCCATGAGGATAAAATGTTTTTCCATTTCTTTGTGCCTTCCTCAATTTCTTTCATAAGTGTTCTGCAGTTTTGAGTATAAATATTTTAGCTCTTTAGTTTGGTTTATTCTTAGGTATCTTATGGTTTTTAGTGCAATTGTAGATGGGATTGATTGTTTAATTTCTATTTCTTCAGTCCCATTGTTAATATATAGAAACACAGTGGATTTCTATGCATTGATTTTATATCCTGCCATGTTGCTGAATTCCTATATGAGTTCTAGCAATTGGGGGGTAGAGTCTTTTAGGTTTTCCACTTAAAAGTATCATGTCATCTGCAAAGAGAGAGTTTGACTTCTTCTTTGCTGACTTGAATGTTTTTCATTTATTTTGTTGTCTGACTGCTGAGGCTAGAACTTCTGGTACTATTTTGAACAACAGTGGTGAAAGTGGACATCCCTGTCATGTTCCTGACCTTAGGGAAAAACTCAGTATTTTCCCCACTGAAGAGTTTTTCCCCTTTGAGAATTGTTTTTGCTGTGAGCTTTCCCTAGATGGCTTTTATGATACTGAGTTACATTCCCACTGTCCCTACACTGTGGAAAGTTTTAATCAAGAAATGATGCTATATTTTGTCAAATTTTTTGCATCAAAGGATGATTTGCTCAAGTATACCTTCTGTTGGCCTCCTCCTCTGAGACCCCAATTATTCTAATATTGTGTTGCTTTGTGGTATCACTGATATCTCAAAGCCTGCTCTCATGATTCAGTAGCTGTTTTTTCTCTTTTCTTCAGCCTCCTTACTTTCTGCTATTTTGTCTTCTGTGTCACTGACTCTCTTTTCTTTCTCATTTATCCTGGCCATTAGAGCATCCATTTTAGCCTGCATCTCATGTAAAACATTTTTAATTTTGGCTTGACTAAATTTTATTTCTTTTATCCCTACACTAAGGGATTCTCTAGTATCTTTTATAATTTTTTTCAAGTCCAGCTAGTATCTTTATAAATGCCATTCTAAATTCTAGGCCCAACATCTTACTTATCTTTATATCAGTTAAATCTGTGGAAGAGATTCAGCTCAGGTCATGATCCCAGGATACTGGGATCGAGCCCTGAATAGGGCTCTCTGCTCAGCAGGGAGCCTGCTTCCCTTCCTCTCTCTTGGCCTGCCTCTCTGCTTGTGTTCTCTGTCAAATAAATAAAACCTTTTAAAAATAAACAAATAAATAAATAAATCTATGGCAGAGAATATTCCCTCTGATTCTTTCTTTTGTTGTGAATTTCTCCTTCTAGTCATTTTGTACAGAGAATATATGAATGAGAGAACAAAATAAAAAATATCAATCGTGACCCTAGCTAAATATACTCTAGACAAATCCAAAGAGATTAGAAGCTGAAAAAGAAAAGGGGGGAAATAGAGAATATGATCTATCATGCAGACAAAACAGAGTGATACTTTGGTCCTAGTGTATTTGGTCTGTTTTTTAAGAAGACACTAGACCTCAAAGTTATAAAGAAAAATAAACTTTATATATATATATAAACACAGTGCAAGGAAGCCAAAAGTGAAGAATATCTCTATAAAATACAATTGTACAAATGAGAATTTTAAAAGACCAAGAAAAGATTTCATAAAACAAGAAACTAATTATAAAGGAAAAAAATAGAAAAAAATAGAGAATGGAAATTTTACACTGAAAGACTAAAGAATAATGAGGGGGGAGAAAACAAAAACAAAACCAAAAAAACCTTGAATTCTATATACTATTTTTTCCCTAGCACAGGAACTTTTCTGTTCTGTGTGGTCTCTAAACCTGATATTAGCCTGATGTTCCTGCTCATCTTCTGGGGGAAGGACGTATTGCACTGACTCTTAAGCATGTTTACCTGGGAGGTGTTGAACATCCTTTGTCAGGGGCCCAGACTCAGTGTAAGCTGTTTCAGGTTGCTCTTTGTGGCTTTTGTTCCCTGAAGGCTTTCCATGCTTCTTTAGAGGATGAAAAAAAAATTGTGGTACCCCAATCTCCAACCCCAAAGCTGAAAAATCAGGGCCCCCACTCTTTAGTGAACTCTCAGGGAAAAGCAGTCAATCACTTTTGTGTGCATCAAACTCTGCAGATTCTGGTGTGCTCCCAAGCTGATCGTCCTGGGGGAAGAAAGCGGGGGGGGGGGGGGAGGGGGGGTGAGGGGGGGCGTGTATCATCGCAATTCTGCCACTTGCTAGGCCCCTGATTGGAAAACAATGGCCTGATCATGCTGAAGTTCACAGTTTATGGCAACACGAGCTAAGATCCCACTTCTAGGCTCACTGATTGTAGCTGGCTTCCCTGCTCCAAGGCTTGGGAACTGTGCCACATTCAGGGACCCCCAGTCTTTCTGTGACCCTGGGGATGCTGAGACCACATTATCCCACCTAGGGTTCTGTCCCATTTTGCCACATGAGCACCTTTCAGGCAGGGATGCTGCTCACTGGAGCAAACTTTCTTAAAGTTTTGATTTTGCATCCTGTTACTGTATCACTTTCCTATAGCTGGCTTAAGGAGGATCCCTCCCCCTGCAGTTTATCTTCTGGTATATCCCCTCAGATTCCTTCTCCACACCTCCTACCTTGCAAAAAGTGGTCACTTTTCTTTTTGTAGAATTCTTTTTGTAGCAACTCTTTTCTTAGATTCCAGGTTGAATTCACAGGTTTTCAGAATAACTTGATAGATATCAAGCTGAATTCAAGTGACTAGATGAAACAAGGATCCCCTACTCTTCTGCCATTTTAGAAATCCCACTATTTAGTAATTTTTTTATGCAAACCCAAGTTGCTGTCTTCTCCATTCAAAAGTGATTATCTCCTTCCTCCTTCTGTGTGGGAGACACTTTTACAAATTTGTGTTGCTTTTACAAAGAGAAATGCATGCCTTGCTTTAGACAGAAATAGAGAGTAGAGAGCTTTCCCTGAATCTGCTCATTCTTAATTGCCTTCCGTTCAAAATAATCCATATGCAACATTAGCATGTTTTGTGGTAGCATAATTTGATGGCATTTGCTGCTTCATTTCCCCAGCCTTCTCTAGTTCATCTCTCTTAGGATGTCCCTTCATCTTTCCCAGAAGTCCTCTTGGATATGATTCCACACTATCTATTTTTGGAGACAGTCCCTTTCCTTGCCATGGGGAAATCTAATTGTCTCCCACAGAACCACTTTCTTTTATTCAAAAGAAGGACCATCTCCACACCCCTCACTTTTAGATCCCTCTTTGTGAGATTTAGATTCCTGTCCGTATGCCCCACACACCCTGAAAACCCCTATTCAGATATCTGCAATGTTCTGTTGAGAATGATCATGAGAAACTTGTCTTCTCCCATCCTTCTAGATTCTCATGCTACATATAACCCTCCAAAATAATTCTCTCCTTTTCACTTCCTCTTCACTGCCCATAGTCAGATTCCAGGTGTAAGCTGGAAAAACCAGTTTCACAGTCTCTTTCATGGCCCAAGATACACAGTGACTTAGGAGATTGGATCCTTAGACTCTCTTTTACTAAATATTGAGTACTTAGAAACATTAGAAGGAACTAAAACAAAGGGTTTTGACACCTTTTACTCTTGTGTAGTGCTTCTGTCACTAAAGAATGAATGATCTTTTACTGAAAATGGAGACCTGAGAGGGGAAAAAATAAAGAAGTTAAAATATTGTCATAATATGGCACACAGGAATAGCAAGTCAATTCAAATAACTAGGGGATAGTGATATAAAAAATGAATCAAACTCATTTATTGCAATCTTTTGGAAGAGAAAAATAGTAATTATATAATGAAATAATAACATACTATGTTAGTTTTAGGTGAGCCTGGTGGTGGGTATGAAGGAGGCCATATATTGAATGGAACACAGGGTGTGGTACATAAACAATAAATCTTGGAACACTGAAAAAATAAAATGAAATAAAAAATAATCAGAAGGAAAAAAAAACTATGTTAGTTTTAAAAGGGAAGTGGACATAGAACTGTGGGTTTCAGTGACAACACTGAGAATTCTCAGGAAGGTGGGCCATGGGAGTTTTGTTCAAAGGAGTGGCATGAAGCACATGTGAACTGTGTCTTAAAGGATAAGTACAATTTTATCCCTCCTGAAGAATTCAGGGAAATGAAAGGGGGAAAGAAGCAGGGAAAAAAAAAAAAAAAAAAACATCTACAAGGAATGGAGTGGACTAAGTAAGACATTATTTCTGGGCCTGTCTTTAAGGGTATTTCTGGAAGAGATTAACATTTGTTTCAGTAGACTGAATAAAGAGACAGTCCTCACCAGTGTGGCTGGACATTATCCAATGTGTTGAGGGCGAAAATGGAACAAAAAGGTGAAGGAAGAGCAAATTCCCTCTCTCCTCTTCTGCTTAGATATCAATCTTTTCCTGCCCTTGGATATCCAAGCTCCTTGTACTAGGGTCTTAGGATTCTATATGGTCCCTGATTCTCAACCCTACAAATGTGGAGTGATTTGTACCATTGGTTTTCCTGCTTCTCCAGCTTATGGATGGCAGGTTATGGGATTTCTTGGCCTCTAAAACCACACTTGAGCTAATTCCTATCATAAAACAAATATATAGATCATATATCATGTATATATTATATGTAATATATAATCTGCATATATAGAGGTATAGATATATATCTACCCTATCAGTTTTGTTTCTCTAGAGAACTCTGACTGATACAGATGTGGAACAGCACAGTGACAAGATGGACTGGAAGGGATAGATCCCAATAAAATGAAGACACATCAGTTAGTGAAACAATACATATTGAGCAGTTAGTCAATACTAAGCACCTGCCTAGAAACCAGAAATATGACATAAGTGAGACAGACAGTGCTCCTGGATTACAACTCAGTGTCAAAGTAGAATATGTTGCCATCAAGGGAGTAAGTGATTAGGAGGGTCTGGCAGAAGGATTGAGTGAGGAAACATGGTCCAGTGTGATTAGGAGGTAGGATGATTGAAAATTAGAACAAAATAGAGGCCAAGAATGACTGACATTTCTAATGTGAGCCAGATGGATATAAAGATACAAGCTGAGGGATACATGTTGGAAAGAAGAGTGAGGGAGGAAAAGGAGTAAGTTGATATAAATAGATATGAAGTTACCTGAAGAGTAGTGAGTCAGCCAGGGAAGAATTGATGAGATAATAAAACACAGAAAGAAAGAACAAAAGTTATTTATCTCTACCATACATCCAAGGAAAAGCAAACACAAATTTAAAGAAATATAACAGAGATGATTGTCATAATGCTCAAGCTTGCACAGGTGTTCCCCACAAGCTGAGGCCAGACTGCCAAGGAGCTAATGTTCTGCTTGCATTTCCTCACTTACCCATTCCCCAACCAATGGAAATATCTTTTTTTTTCTACTTTTATCTGCAAATTCAAAGAAGGCAAAAGATGAGTACAAATCTATTTTCCATATAAGGTTTTTAAAATTATTATATTGTTAGTCATGTATAGTATATCATTAGTTTTTGATGTTGTGTTTCATGATTCATTGTTTGCATATAACACCCAGTGCTCCATAGAGTATGTGCCCTCCTTAATGTCTATCACCAGGCATTTTCCATAAAAAGTTAATACAGTGTGAAGACAGGCAAGTAAGAGTTAACACTTTAATTAACACTTAAAGCTCTGGTCTCTGCTATTGCTCCATACCAGGTAATCCTTAAAAGGAGACCTAGGTTAATTCAGCCCAAATGCTTCACTCCTGAAGTGAATCTTCTCTTCTGGTTTTGGCTTCTGTTTCCTTGTCTTACCTCACCTCATCTAATTGAGTGAGTGGTCAAATCTGCCAGGCAGTTGGCTAAGCTAGATAAGGGGGAAAGGGAAAAGAAGTAGAGAAGGAGTCACAATAGGTGTGAGGAAACATCACAACATTGATTATCTCCAATCCCCCTCTTGCTTTGTTGACTCTGGGGTAGGGCACTCCATGTTACAAGGAAAAGAAAATCAAGTTTTTATAATTATACAAATCAAAATGAATTTTGAATAAGTAAATCAGGTAAGGTTCAGGTTCTATAAGTATCTATAAATTAGCATTGAGTCAGATATGATAGTTAATTTATTCACTCCAGAAATGTTTATGTTTCAAGCAAAAGAATCTCAAGGAATGCTAAAATCTATTAATTTCTTAAACTATCATTTGTTGAGCTTCCACAGCATGCCAGGTGTTGTGCTAATATTAGTGATAATATAATGAGGACTGTATATAAACCAACACCAAGACAAGATTGTTGTCTTCATAGAATTTACAGTTAGTGACAAAAGAAATGAACATATAAAAATAAATATAAATTTATAGCTATAGTTTAAGTACCACAAGCAGACATAATACTCGGACCCAGTGAAAGAATTCAGCAAAATTTTACCTGAGGAGGTAACAATTGATCTCTCAAAAGAAAGTAAGTCTAAGTTAGACTGGAACATCTAAAATAGAGGAAGGAGATATCATATGATATTCCGCTGTGCAGAAAAAGTAGAGTTTGGGCCACCATATGGCTAAGAGACCATGTTAAAACTTGGACATTTATTTAAGAGCTATGAGGAGCTACTGAAGACTTTAAGCAGCTGACATGGTCCTATGTGTGTTCAACAGCATGGGAATATGAGAAGGTATAGGGTACTCAGTAACTCTAAGAACTTCTTTATAACTAGAGTTCTGAGAGTCCTTAGCAGGTGAGATAGATGCTAATCATAGAAAACTTTTTAAACTATGCTAATACATTTTTGCTTTTTACTGGGAGAATTAAAGGCATTGATTTTAAACAAAGGGTAAATATCATATTGTATAACACAATATCCTTCCTGGTAATTAAATAGAGTAAGTATTATAATCATGAAAGAAATTAGGAGAAAACACAATAAACAAGATCAGAGACAATGACGCTGTTAAGGTCATTTCAGTGAGGACAGAGAGGACAGGGTGCCCATGAAAGACGTGGGAACATGGTCCTTGTGACTACATCAGGCAGTGAAAAGGCAAGAGGAGATAATGATTCCCTTCCTGCTTATGAGGTGGGTGACATACAGGAGAGTGGTCAACTCTTATATCAAGTGGGGGCATGATGAATTTAGTTATAAAGCTCTGGGAGGGTGGGGAGAGAAGGTGAGATTCATATGACTACGTTTTGAGGCCTTTGTATGTAAGACAAAAGTTTTATATAGTTGAAATTACTCTAAAATCCCATAAACCTTCATTAGCTCATCAGAAAAATGAAAAGCCAGCATAAACTTCTGTCTCTCCACATGTTTTGGCTCTCACCTCCCTTTTCTGGGCTGGATAATGGAAGCCATGGATATTTCAAACATGAAAAGGACAAAAGAATAAATATTTTATCTTTTTTTCAGAAATACTGTAGTTGATTTCAAGTTAAACATTATGTTATTTCTTTGTATGCATTTTTTGCAGGACACATTAGGTGATGTCTGGAGGGCACTAGCAGAAGTTCCTTGATAATCATGGAGTCACCACAATGCAGTGACAGGGATGGGGCTGGGGCTATGGGCAGAATACTCTACTTCTGGCTTCTTGGATGTTTGCTTCCTACCCACTTTCCCTTGCTCACTAGACATCCTTTGGAGTTGTCAGTATTTTGAGAGGCAGAAAAATTTAAAGGCTCTCTAACATACTTTTAGAAAAATCAAAACAAGTTCCAACCACTTCCAACCATCAGATTCCAGAAAACAGGCTAGCTTTGTTGTGGCCATCTCTTATCTGACACATTGGCATCTCTGAAATAAACTTGGTTTAGAATAATTTCCTTTGCTCTTTGCTGATCACCAATGGAGAAGTTTTTGTCCCCAGACACTCTGTGGCTTTGGTATACTTCCTGCCAAGAGTGCAGGAATCCCCAATTTCCTCTGAAGCTTAATACATCTTTATCAGTCAAAAGAAAGATCATTAAGAGTCATACCTTTAAAAGTGAAACCACTTAATCAGCACCCTGATATAATATGAACACTTAATTATGATGATTACCAAAACTCAGATTCATTGTAATGCATTTTAATGACTTACTGTAATGGCTAATTGATGTCTCTGGATGCCTTAATGCAGTGTGGAGTTCTAGCCACGTCAGCCCCAGCTTCCTTCCACAGGAAGGCTCCAGGTGCTAATGAAACTCCTTAAGAGAATCCTCAAATATTTCACAGACAAAAATATCCACACAATCTTGCTGAGGAAGAACAAGGATGACATCCTTGTTTTCATAGGGAGAAATGAATACCCTAAGTAGTGTTGTCGGAATAGATAATAGATTTCCTATTTGAGGGGCTGCTTTCCTTTAGTTACTCCAGCAAGCCTTTTCTTGTATTTTGTGGGATTTTCCTACCAGGCTTGATCTAAAGCCATGCAAAGTCAGGAATATGAACTCTAAGCAAAGATATTAAGCATCTGCTGACAACTTTATTCACAGTGAAGGACAAAATGAGCCTAAGGCTTCAATGAAAGAGAAGATGTTTCCACAATGTCACACAAGAGATCCATCGATATTCATACTCTGAATTCTGATTAGTGGAAAGTTGCAAAGTTGTGCTCAAGCCTTGTCTTCATCATCAAATCTTGAGTATGACAGGTCTTCTATTATGTTCTCCAAGGTTGTGCCAAACCTGTAAGATTCAAAGAAGGAAAGTTCTGTCCTAGATATTAGAGAATCTTTCCACAAAGTCAGGAACAAACATATTTGTTGATTTAATGGTTTATCCTTCATTTTCCCCTCCCCGGGTGATTTTGATTCAGGTGTTGGAGGTCTGCGCTTTAATAAATGGGACTGTAAAGCACCAGGCTGCAGTTCTGAGAAAAAAGTGTTCTGAACCCAGAAGCAAATCCTGTGGAATGCTAGGCTGATCTTCCCTGAGGACAGAACTAAGCAAGAGGTCAGCTTTTGAGTCAGCCCTCCCCAAAAACCTGGTGAGTGAGGTGTGGGAAATGGACTTGCCTGTGGACTGTAATGACACACAGGCTCCCCAGATTCACACTGTCATCTGCTTCTGTTTCTCTTTGGGGTGGCTTGGTAAACCCAATCCTTTTTTTTATTTTCTGTAGTTTCCAGAAATCAGTGTTGGCTATAAATACTCAGAGGGAGACCACAATACACATGCTCAGGTCTTGTGAGGAAAAATTCATCTTCTAGAGGCATTTCTAGAATTTTGCCAGGTCAGTGTAGCAGGATCTGCTGTGTTTGTTCTCCAGATACTTGAGTCAGTGTACATCATTGCTGTGTGGATCCAAAAGGTAAATGTCACTTTGAGCCAGAGTGCAAACTTCAACGACAGGACAAAATAGATACCTGGACCCAAATCAAGGGAGCATGAACAATATGTTCCTGCTGAGCCTATAAAACACAGCCCAGGTGTGTAATCTTGGGTTTGTCTAGTTTCTCATTTTCAAATTAGGCATAAAGTCCCTTGGTAAATGCTGTTTCTGGCATCTAAGACGGATGGTACTATAATCACTATGATCTGGATTAAGATGTAGCAGGTAGTTGCTGTCCTAAAGAGGAGTGTGATTTCTTCCCTTTAGTCTTCGTCTGCCCTCAAACTTGGCTTTATATCATAAATACCCTAAGGTCTTAGACCTTCATCTTCATGTCACTGGTTTTCCTGGTTCTACACTCTACAGACATCTGGTCACAGAAATTCTCAGCCTCCATATTCTCAGGAGCCAGTTCCTCATCATGCATTTTATATGCCTTCTATAGGAGCTTATATGTATATCTGGTTCTGTTTCTCTAAAGGACCTGACTAATTCAGAATTCTCAAACTCCAAATGGGAAGCTATAAAATGCACTGATTCTATCACACAGTTGAGTGGGGAGCCTAGGGAGCCCACCAAATGCTGCAAAGAATACCCACTGTACATCCAGAAGACCTAGGCTCAAATCCTGTTTTCCCCTGGCTGACTCTTGTCCTAGACAGTTTCTTGTTCTTGTTTTTTCTCACCCCATTTCCCTTATCACTATCACAAAGACAATTCCCACCCACTGACTCACATATTCTATTTAAATGATCTTTATAGGGGTGCCTGTGTAGCTCAGCTCTTGAACATTTGCCTTCAGCTCAAGTCATAATCCCAGAGATCAAGCCACTCATTGGGCTCCCTGCTCACCCCTCCTTGTGTTCCCTCTCTTGCTGTCTCTCTCGTCAAATAAATAAATAAAATATTTTTAAAAAATTAAAAGATATGGAACCTTTATATAGGACTTTCTCTATTCTAGGCCGTTCTGAGAAATTTACAAATGCTAGCTCATTTAAACTTCAGAACAGCTCTATAA
Source organism: Mustela erminea (assembly GCF_009829155.1). Classification (NCBI taxonomy): domain Eukaryota; kingdom Metazoa; phylum Chordata; class Mammalia; order Carnivora; family Mustelidae; genus Mustela; species Mustela erminea. Next base: position 48,925,859 of record NC_045620.1, read on the forward strand.
GGTAGGTCCTTTTATCCCCAGTTTGTAGAGGAAGAAACGAGTACAGAGAAGTCAAGTGACTTGCCCAAGGTTACATATGCAACTACTCTAAGGGTATGAAAACATAATAAAGATCATCAGAAATCTTGGCAAACCTAAAACAATTTTAAGGTGATAACAGCTAACATGTATTGAAAACTTGCACACTCACTTTGGTCTAAATCAGAAGTTTTCAAACTTTTTAAAAAAGCATTCTTTACACATATAGTAAAGAATGCTTTTTTACTTTCTTATCCAGGATACACACTGAAATAACAAGTTACCCCAAAATATAGACTTAAAATGGCTATCATTGTGATATATTCGTAAATTATGTGGGCAAGGATGCAAGCATGGTTTAGGTGGACAATTATTTTGTTTCTTTTGGTACCAACTGAGGCCACTCACTGGTTATCAGCTGGTATATAAGTTAATTGGAGGATTCCAAAATGGTTTCACTCATGTCCAGTGCCTGGGCTGGAATGACTCAGTGCCTAGGACTCGAGCACCTGCATGAGGCCTCTCCACGTGTTATGGGCCTCATCATGACATGGCAATCTTGGGGTAGCCTGACTTGTAATTTGGCAGTTTCATCCTCCAAGATTGAAGGTTCTAGTTGACAAGGTAGACATGACATTTTTATAACTCAGACTTAGAAATCACAGGCCACTTCTACCACATTTTGTTACTCTAAATAATCACAGGCTTGCTCTGATTCAAGAAGAGGGGAAATTGACCTCACCTCTTGGTGGCAGAGCAAGAAGTTCCCATTCTAAAGGAGCACATGGAATGTGAGATTTTATGGAGGCTATTTTCGAAAATAGAACATGCTGTAAATACTTAACCTCATTATGTGCAATGTCTCTTATGTAAATCTGTCACTTTTAGTAATGTTGGCTACAATGCACTAATTTCATGTTTAACACATGGGATACGTTTTAAAGAGTTAAAAAATAAGCAGTTAAAACAATGAATGAGATAAAAAAAATGAAATAGTTAACGCACTAGACCTTTTTCATATGGTATCTCTATTTCTAACAGCTTTAGGAAGCAAGTACTTAAATGGTCTTCATTATACAGAAAATTCAGTGTGACTTAAAGAGGTCACATAATGTGACAGATCCAATATTGACTCCAGCTCAGGCTAGTTCCAAAGCAAACACTCAATTTTACTCCTGTGTGCAATGTGTGATCTTTGCTAATTTCAACCTGCCACCATGGATTACAGGCGGGGAATGATTAAAAAAAAAAAAAAAACGCATATGAATTAATGTGTGTGTGTTTGTGTGAGTGTGTGTGAGTGTGTGTATGCATGTGCACATGTGCTGTGTGCTGCTTGTTTTGTGTGACATAGAGAGGATCCACTCCCAGGACACTTCTATATGATCCTCCCAATGTGGATGTGGGCCCTGAGTTCTGAAGGCAATGTGGGCAGAAGCAAATTTCTGCTTGATCCGATGTCAAAGTTTTCTTGACAATGGAAGGTGAGGGCAGCCCTAATCGCCATTAGTGTTCATGAAAATGCCACAGGCAAGCTGAAAGGCCATTGCAGCCTGCACAGTGGACTCCTAGATTAAGACTAAGGCCACCATCACAGGCAAGGCATCAAGTGGAAAATGCCATTTCTGATTTTTCTCCCACCTGAGACAGCCATGAGCATTTTAAATGAATGTTGAGGGAGACTATAACCCACATAAATCATATCAGATGCAAACTGACATTTCCTAATTGCTGGGTTTAGGCAAATGTCAGCTCTTAGGACACAGATGTATTGCTAGATTGGAAAAACAATGTAGATGACAGCAGATGACCCATGAGGGAGATGACCTCTGATCAATAAATGTTAGATCCCAGCTGACCATCCTTTGTGTCTGTCCCTCACTCTCTTTTGTGTCTCTGGGAAAGATTTAAAAACAATGCTAATTATTATGGAGAATAAATACTACTGTCAGCCTGTGAGGATTTGCTTTATGGAATAAGGGTTTATGGAACAATCCTGAGTCTTCCACTCATGCAGTAGGATCAGATGGGGGGCTGCTCTCAGTGCCAGACATACCACCGGTTCTTCACATATTTTACATATCTCCCATTTTACCTTCTTTCTGTTTGCTGTCACCCTGTGTGACAATGGTGTCTGATAGTTTTCGCCTTCTTTGTCTGTGCTTCATTCTTTTCCTCTCTCACCTTGTGGAGCCATGTTTATTGGAGAAGAGAGGACACGTCCCTTACTGTGGGATTCTTGTACTTGAAGGTTACATGTCACTATGGGGAAAATAGTTTCCTTGATCCTGCTAAAACTGCACCCCAGCCAGGCAGACACTGCAGCCCCTACTCAGCATTGGCTCCCCCCACCCTCAAAATGACCCTCAGATGCCCAGCCAGCAGCCAAGGCCATGTTGGGTACCTTTGTTCCCTCTGATCCATGCTGGCTGCCTCCACCCTACAGCAACAGGAAAACAAATCCTCAGCTGCTATTGTCAGATGCCACCTGCACACCAAGTATTTTTACCTTAAGCCAGTGCGTTGCTCAGTCCTGACACTGTCAAGCTCCTAATCCAAGCAAGGTGGCTACAATATGTCCCCCTGCCCAGCACCTGACCTCTTGTGTCCTCACACCCAGTCCTACTCCCAAGCTGCCTTATTCCGCAAGACCCCTCATGTGCCCCCAGTTCAGGTGATACTGGAACTTAGGTCCCTGAACTCATTCTCCATTTTGCACTGGGTGATGATGCCCTTTGCTGAACTCTAACACACTGGACAATGCTACAACCAGCCGGGTGCCTACCAAGAGTTTGACCCCATTGCCTACCCCAGTTCTGCCTAGAGAACCACGCCCATAAGACAGCCCACCCAGAAACCCATGTTACCATCCACACTGACCCTATCAGTCACCCTCCACATTGGAAGGTGATGCTAGAAATATGCTGCCTTCCTTAAGGTTCCCCAGAAGTAGGCCCTGAGACAAGTGCATGTGGGTTATTTCAGAAGTGCTGCTGTTCATATATGGGGCAGAGGAGGGAAAGAGTGAGACAAGGCTGCCTGGGAAGTTAGAGAAGACAGCGTCTATTATCAGGAAGTTTCCCACTGTGGGAATCCTTCATGGAAACCTGTGCCTCCTGGTTTCTCATCTTTTCTCAGGGGAGATTTGAACATTTGTCCACTGATTTACAGCTGTCACTAGTTGAGTACTTCTTCTGGGATACTGGCTCCCTGACTGTTCCTGCCACCATCCCAAGCGACTATCAGGCAAAGAGTTACAGAGGCAAGCATTTGGGGACCAGACACCAGTGGAAGAGGTGAAGGAAGAGTGCAGGGCACTGGCAGCATCTGTTGGAGCAGGTCCTAAGACTGGCAGTGCTAGATAAGCCTGGGGTCCTCATGTGTATTCCAAGATAGGCTATCACCTTCTCCTCTGCCCTTCAACCTAGGTGGACACCTGTCAACTCTCTCTCTTCTGGTCTGCTGACAGGCTTCCAAGTCTCCTACTTCCCAGCTGGATCCTTTGGAAAACCGAGAAAATGTCACATTTGGGGGAAAAGGTTCTGAAGGCCAGGCTTTCTCTTGTTTAACTACATTAGATCTTCCAGTGTGGGGGGGATATTATTAACTTGAGGATTTATGGAGCCCATGGATAGACTTCAAGGAATTTCAGAATTATACTGTCTACAAAATTTTTAAGTATGTGTCTTTTTCTGGGGAGAACTTTCCTAAAATTCTAAAAGGAAATCCCAAGTCCCCCCAAAAAATTTTAAGAGAAATGTAAGACCTACTGTTTTAGACTAAAACTATATATCAGAACATATTATGCAGACATTGTAACTGCACATTGAAGAAACACATGAAAAACAAACAGGGCACAGGGTGGTTCTGTCACTCCAAACTGGGTGCTGGCTGGTTGGAGTGATAATGCATCAGAATTTGGTCTGTACTAGGAGACAAAAGGCTTCATATTTTTGGAGCGTTAATGTTGTCTGCCTCAGTGTCAAAGATGGGTCATTTGTCTTCAAGGTTTGGAGTCTGCTCTCTGGAGCCTATCAAATGATTAAAATGCTTTTACTGTCAAGAAGTTCTTTCTTATCTTTTAACTGAACATTTTTGTTACTGTTGTTACATTACCATTCCATTTCTTCCCTGTTTGTGCTTCTGGGGAAGAAGGAAATTATTGCAGAACTCCTCATCATAACCTCTTGTAAGCTCAAGGACCATCAGTAATCCATCCCCTGGACACTCTCTGCGAGAGAAGTGGCCTCCACACCATTAACCTTTTCCTATAATTGCCAGGCTCTCTTCTTTTAATCACTTGGTCTGTCCCTCTCTTAATCCCCTCTCCAATCTCCACCTTTTTCCCATAACAATCTCTTTCTTAAAGGCAAAGACCCAAATTCGACATTCACCTCTTGTAATTGCCTTGTGTTTCACTCTCATTGTTTCTTATTCCAAACATGATGCTAGGCTTGCTTTAACTTTTGACAAGAGAAGATTTCTTCTACATGCAATACTAATTAGTACCTTTGTGTTTCATGAGAAGCAAGTGTTTCGAGGGAAAAATTTAAAAAATCTAAAGAAATAATGGACTCCATGGACCTCCACATCTGGTGGAAGATCCACTTGTCTGTGCTTAGGGAATGTGCTTAGCTATCCCTTGGAACAATGTGCAAAAGGTGACTTCATAAGCACCTTCCCATGTACTTCCCATTTCTAAAATTTGACTCCAAAAGCCTAATTGTCGAGTAAATTATGGACCATCCCTAGAAAGCATGTTCTTTCAGCTCTTCCAAAATATGGCATTTCTGCCCCTGAGGAGTGGGGGCTCTAGCCTGCAAAAAAGATGGTGTTAGGCATCAAAATAATCCAAGACCTACTTTCAAATACGTATCTTTCATATGTCCCATATGGCAGAGGGATTGGACCTGTTCCCTTTGGTTGAGGGTTTGACCCATTATCAGTTGATGAGGTTTTTTGCGGGGAGAAGGCGGGAAACAGAAGGCAGCTGGAAATGTGGAATCATGCTTTTACTTTCACAGGTTCTGAGGTAGAAGAGAATGCATCGATGAAAGGACCAATGAATTCAGTCAGAAGGTCCTTGATCTTTAGAGGTACTTACTGAAAATACTGGTACCTGGAAAAAATATGGGTGTGCTGTGCATGTGTCACCTTTTAGATCAATGGCTCTCAAATTCTAGGTTGCAACAATCTGTAACGCTGGGATGGAGCTTGAAAACTAATGTTTGCGGCTCATGCTGCTAGTCAAGAGTGGCACATTGAGAACCATTATAGTAGATCAAATAGCGAGTTTTTATGATGCCTTTTATTTCTCCCCATATTTCTGAGGACAGTGTTGTCATATTGGTCAGGTTACTCTAAGACATACTTCAGTAACAAGAAATCTAGAAACTCAAGGGTTTAGAACATCCAGGTTTATTTGTTTGTTTGTTTTTCTAATATACTCAAAGTCTGAGGTAGGCTGATGAGACCATCCTATACTCTATGACCTGGGAATCCAAACTCCCGCTGGCTGTAGCACCACTACAGAGGGAGAGGGCTTATAGGATCACTGGGCAGGAGACAGCAGAAGGCTGTACAGCAGCTCCAATATGTTTGGGTCCAGAAGTGATTAAGGCATCACACTGTTTATAATCCATTGGTCAGAATCAATCACATGACTCCAACCTAATTGCAGAAAATGCTGGGAAATGCAGAACAAGTGGAGCATTTTTTAAGCACTTTGGTCTAGGAAGGGGTAGGAACAAGATGGCAGAGGAGTAGGAAACTTGAATTTTTTCTGGTCCCAGGAATGCTTCTAGATAGTTTTCAAATCATTTTGAACACCTACAAGCTCAACAGGAGATCAAAGAAAATAATAGCAATTCTATGAACAGAAAAACTACTTTCTGAAGGTAGGACCTGCAGGGAAGTGAATCTAAAGTGATATTTGGAAGATAGACCATGGGGCAAGGGACCCTTCATTAGCCAGCTACCAGCAAGTGATAGAGCAGTGAAGCACAAAATTGAAAGAAACTTTTAGAAGTCTGCTCTTCAGAGGGACATCGCTCTAATGGCTAAGCAGGGTTGGAACCCTCAATGGGACAGTGAGGTCTTGGGACCCCCAGGGTCACAGAAAGACCAGGGGTGCCTGAGTGTGGAAAAACTCCCAAGTATCAGAGCAGGGAAGCCAGCTGCAAAGACAGAGCTGAGGAGTGGGCTCTCAGTTCGGGGTTGCCATAAACTATTATCTGTGGCATAGTTGGGCCACTACTCTTTGAGCAGGGACCCAACAAACAGCAGATCTGGGGAGACTCCCTTCCCTCCCTGGGAGGATTGGCACAGGAACACACTGCTGAAATCTGCTGCATTTGGAAACTCCAATTGGAGTCATGTGCAAGAGATAGAAACACTCAGTCACAGGCTTGGTGAGCACAGATTGTGAAAGGAGACCAGGAGAAAGGAGTGACTGACTGCTTCTCTCTGAGGGGTCACTGAAGAGGGGGGCCCCATGTTCTTGGCTCCTTCAGGACCAAAGGCTGGGAGACTATCATTTTCATTCTCATTCTCCAAAACTGTACAGGAAGTTTTCAGGGAACAAAAGCTACCCAGAGGAAACTCGAAAAGATTACTTAGCATGGCCCCTGGGAAGGACAGTGCAGTTCCACCATGGACAAAGACATTTGAGAATCACTATAATAGGCCTCTTCCCCGGAAGATTCCCAAGAACATCCAGCTAAGACCAAATTTACTGATCAGTGAGAACTGTGAAACTCCAGCGCTAGGGGAATGCAGCCCATGGAATTCATGGCTTTTCTCCAATGTTTCTTTAGTCTGTCAAAGTTATTTAAATTTTCTTTTTCCATTTTTTGGAATTTTTACACTTTTCTTTTTCAACTAACATCTTAACAATTCCTTTAAAAAAAAAAAATATATATATATATATATATATATATATTTAATTTTCATTTTTAAAGACAGAGTCTATCCCTTCATTGCATTTAAACATTTTTTTGTATAGATATAAGATTTCCTTTCTTCAAAATTTTGGAATAGAGTATCTTCTAACAGACCAAAATATACCCTAAATCTAGTGTATGATTTTTTTTCTAGTCTTCCACCTGATCACATTCTCTCTTTTTAAAATTGTTTTCTTTCTTTTTTCAGCCAACTTTTTATATTATCAATTTTTTTTTTTTAAATCTTGGACTGGAGGAGATTATGCTGAGTGAAATGTGTCAAGCAGAGAAGGTCTATTATCATATGGTTTCACTTACTTGTGGAGCGTAAGGACTAACATAGAGGACACTAGGAGAAGGAGATGAGAGAGTGGGGGGAAATTGGATGGGGAGATGAACCATGAGAGACTATGGGCTTTGAGAAACAAACTGAGGGTTTTGGAGGTGAGGAGGGTGGGGGATTGGCAGGGCCTGGTGGTGGGTATTAAGGAGTGCATGTATTGCATAGAGCACTGGGGGTGGTGCATAAAAAAATGAATCTTGGAACACTAAAAAAATAAAATTAAATTTTAAAAAAACTTTTTAAATTTTCATCTTACAGTCATATCCCATCCCTTTATCATATTACCTTTATTCTGTATCTATACATATATATGAAAAAAATTTTTCAAAGAAAAGAATATATATATATTCTTTTCTTTGAAATTTTGAGAAGCAGTTTCTTCTAACAGACCAAAATACACCCAAAATCTAGTGATCTAGTGTGTGGCATCATTCTATTCACCAACCTGATCATATATTATTATTATTATTTCTTCTTCTTCTTCTTCTTCTTCTTCTTCTTCGTCTTCGTCTTTGTCTTCGCCTTTGTCTGATTTGTTCAGTGTATATTTTTCTGGGGTCATTGTTACTCTTTTAGAATTTTGTTCTCTTATCTATTCTTCTCTGGACAAAAAGACAATATGGAAAAACTCACTTCAAAAAAAGAAAGAGGCAGTACTGACTACCAGGGACCTAATCAATATGGACATTAGTAAGGTGTCAGAACTAGAGCTCAGAATGATGATTATAAAGATAATAGCTGGGCTTGAAAAATGCATAGAAGATACTACAGAATCCCTTTCTGGAGAAATAAAAGAACTAAAACCTAATTAAGTTGAAATTTAAAAATCTACTAATGAGGTGCAATAAAAAAATGGAGGCTCTAACTGTTAGGATAAATGATGCAGACGAATTACTGATATAGAAGAACAAAAGATGTAGAATAAAGAGGCTAAGAAAAAGAGAGATAAACAACTACTGGATCATGAGGAGAGAATTCAAGAGATAAGTGATATCATCAGATGAAACAATATTAGAATAATTGGGATCCCAGAAGAAAAAGAAAGAGAGAGATAGAGGGGCAGAAGACATTGGAGCAAATTATAAAGAGGAACTTCCCTAATTTGGGGGAGGAAATAGGGATCAAAATACAGGAGGTACAGAGAAATCCCCTCAAAATCAATAAAAATAGGTCAAAACCTCATCATCTAATAATAAAACTTACAAGTCTCAAAGACAAAGAAAATCCTGAAAACAGCTAAGGACAAGAAGATCTAAGACAGGGGCACCTGGGTGACTCAGTGGGTTTAAGCCTCTGCCTTCAGCTCAGGTCACGATCCCAGGGTCCTGGGATTGAGCCCCGCATCAGGCTCTCTGCTCAGCGGGGAGCCTGCTTCCTCCTCTCTCTGCCTGCCTCTCTGCCTACTTGTGATCTCTGTCAAATAAATAAAATCTTAAAAAAAAAAGCATTAAAAAAATAGAAGAAGATCTAAGACATACAATGGGAGAAATATTAGATTGGCAACAGACCTATCACCAGCGACGTGGCAGGTCAGATAGGACTGGCATGATATATTCAGAGCACTAAAGGAGAAACACATGCAGCGAAGAATACTACATCCATCTAGGCTGTCATTGAAAATATAAAGAGAGTTAAAGAGCTTTCAGGACAAACAAAAATTAAAATAATTTGCAAACACCAAACCAGCCCTACAGGAAATATTGAAAGTGGTTCTATAAGCAAAGAGAGAACCTAAAAGTGGTAGACCAGAAAGGAACAGAGACAATATACAGTAACAGTCACCTTACAGGCAACAAAATTGTACTAAATTCATATCTTTCAATAGTTAGCCTGAAGGCAAATCGGCTAAATGCCCCAATTCAAAAGAAACAGGGCATCAGAATGGATAAAAAAGCAAGGCCCATTGATATGCTGTCTAAATGAAACTCATTTTAGATGCAAAGATACCTCCAGATTTAAAGGGAGGGGTGGAAAACCATTTAACATGCTAATGGACATCAAAAGAAAGCTGGGGTGGCAATCCTTATATCAGATAAATTAGATTTTAAGACAAAGACTATAAGAGATGAGGAAGGACAATATATAATACTTAAAGGGTCTGTCCAACAAGAATATGTAATAGTTTTATATATCCATGACCCTAACATGGGAGCAACCAGTTATATAAAACAATTAACAACAAAATCAAAGAAACACTTTGATAATAATACAATAATAGTAGGGAACTTTAACAACCCCCTCACTGAAATGGACAGATCATCTAAGCAAAAGATCAACACGAAAATAAAGGCTTTTAAATGACACACTGGATGAGATGAATTTCACAGATACATTAAGAACATTCCATCCCAAAACAACAGAATACAGATCTTTCTCTAGTGTCCATGGAACATTCTCCAGAATAGATCACATTCTGGGTCACAAATCACGTCTCAACTGGTACCAAAAAATTGGAATCATTCTCTGCATATTTTCAGACCACAATTGTCTGAAATTAGAAGTCAATCACAAGGGGAAAGTTGGAAAGAATGCAAATGCATGGAACTAAAGAGCATATCAGTAAAGAATGAATGGATCAACCAGGATATTAAAGAAGAATTAAAAAAAAAAACTCATGGAAACAAATGAAAATGAAAACACAACAGTTCAAAATTTTGGGGACACAGCAAAGAAAGTCCTTAGAGTAAAATATATAGCAATACAGGTCTTTCTCAAGAAACAAGAAAGGTTTCAAGTACACAACCTACACCTACACCCAAAGATCTGGAGAAAGAACAGCAAAGAAAGCCTAAATCCATCAGGAGAAGAGAAATAATAAATAAAGATTAGAGCAGAGATCAATGAAATAAAAACCAAAAGAACAGTAGAATGAATCAACAAAACTAGAAGCTGGTTCTTTGAAAGAATTAATAAGATTGATAACCCCCAACCAGACTTATTAAAAAAGAAAGAGAAAGGATCCAAACTAATAAAATCATGAGTGAAAAAGGAGAGATAGCAACCAACACCAAAGAACTACAAACAATTATAAGAACATATTATGAACAACTATATGCCAGCAAATTTGACAATCTGGAAGAAAGGGATGTACTCCTAGAGACATATAAACTAACAAAACTGATCCAAGAGAAACAGAAAACCCAAACAGACCCATAACCAGTAAGGAAATTGAAGCAGTCATAAAAAATCTCCCAAGAAACAAGAGCCCAGGGCCAGACAGCTTCCCAGTAATTCTACCAAACTTTTTAAGGAATCTTCTAAAAAATAGAAATGGAAGGAAAACTTCCAAACTCATCTTATGAGGTCAGCATTACCTTGATCCCAAAACCCGTCAAAGACCCCATCAAAAAGGTGAATTATAGACCAATATCCTGATGAGCATAAACTCAAAAATCTTACCAGAATACTAGCCAATAGGATCTACGAGTACAATAGAAGGATGATTCCCCAAGACCAAGTGGGATTTATTCCTGGGTTGCAAGGTTGGTTAAACATCCACAAATCAATCAATGTGATATAATACTTTAATCAAAGAAAGAACAAGAACTATATGATCCTGTCAATAGAGAAAAAGCATTTGACAAAGTAGAGCATACTTTCTTGATTAAAACTCTTCACAGTGTAAGGAGAGAGGTTATATACCTCAATATCATAAAAGCCATCTATGAAAAACCCACAGTAAAATCATTCTCAATGGGGAAAAACAGAGGAATTTTCCCTTAACATCAGGAACATGGCGGAGATGTCCACTATCACCACTGCTATTCAGCATAGTACTAGAAGTCCTAGCCTCAGCAATCAGACAACAAAAAATAATAAAAGGCATCCCAATTAGCAAAGAAGAAATCAAACTCTCACTCTTTGCAGATTATATGATACTTAATGTGGAAAACCCAAAGACTCCATCCCAAAGCTGCTAGAACTCACACAGGAATTCAGTAAAGTGTCAGGATATAAAATCAATGCACAGAAATCAGTTGCATTTCTATACAGTAACAGCAAGACAGAAGAAAGAGAAATTAAGGAGTCAATCCCATTTACAATTGCACCCAAAACCATAAAATACCTAGGAATAAATCTAACCAAAGAGGCAAAGAATCTGTACTCAGAAAACTATAATGTACTCATGAAAGAAATAGAGAAAGACACAAAGAAATGGAAAAATGTTCCATGCTTATGGATTAGAAGAACAAATATTGTAAAAATATCTATGCTACCTAAAGTAATCTATATATTTAATTCAATCCCTATCAAAAATACATCAACTTTTTTCAAAGAAACAATCCTAAATTTATATGGAAACTGAAAAGATCCTGAATATAGGAGAATGTTGAAAAAGAAAACCAAAGCTGGACATCACAATGCCAGACTTCAAGCTCTATTACAAAGTTGTAATAATGCCAGTATGGTACTGACAAAAGAACAGACACATAGATCAATGGAACAGAATAGAGAGCCCAAAAATGGACCCTCATCTCTTTGGTCAATTAATCTTCAACAAAGCAGGAAAGAATGTCCAATGGAAAAAAAGACAATCTCTTCAACAGATGGTGTTGGGAAAATTGGACAGCCACATGCAGAAGAATGAAACTGGACCATTTCTTTACACTACACACAAAAATAGACTCAAAATGGTTGGAAGACCTCAATGTGAGAAAGGAATCCATCAAAATTCTAGAGGAGAACCAGGCAGCAAGCTCTTCAACTTCAGCCACAGCAATGTCTTCCTAGAAACATCACCACAGGCAAGGGAAGAAAGGGCAAAAATAAACTCTTGTGACTTTAGCAAGATCAAAAGTTTTTTCACAGCAAAGGAAACAGTCAATAAAACCAAAGACAACTGATAGAATGGGAGAATATATTTGCAAATAACATCAGATAAAGGGCTAGTATCCAAAATCTATAAAGAAGTTATTAAAATCAACACCCAAAAAACAAATAATCACTAAATGGGCAGAAGACATGAAGAGATATTTCTGCAAAGAAGACATCCAAATGGCTAAAAGACACAAGAAAAAGTGTTCAAGATCACCTGGCATCAGGGAAATACACATCAAAACCACAATTCAATACCACCTCACATCAGTCAGAATGGCTAAAATTAACAAGTCAGGAAATGACCCGTGTTGGCGAAGATGTGAAGAAAGGGGAACTCTCCTACACTGTTGGTGGGAAGGCAAGCCACTCTGGAAAACAGTATGGATGTTCCTCAAGAAGTTGAAAATAGACCTATCTTACAACCCAGCAATTGCACTACTGGGTCTTTACCCTAAAGATACAAATATATTGATCCAAAGGGGCATGTGAACCCCAATGTTTATAGCAGCGATGTCCACAATAGCCAAACTATGGAAAGAGCCTAGATGTCCATCGATAGATGAATGGATAGAGAAGATGTGGTGTGTGTGTGTATGTGTGTGTGTGTGTATATATATATATATATGTGTATATATATATATGTGTATATATATACATATATATATACACATATATATATATACACATATATATATATATATAATAGGCCAATGAATATTATGCAGCTATCAAAGCAATGAAATCTCGACATTTGCAATTATGTGGATAGAACTAGAGGGTATTATGCTAAGTGAAATAAGTCAATCAGAGAAAAACAATTATGTGATCTCACTGATATGAGGAATTTGAGAATCTCAAGACAGAGGATCATAGGGGAAGGGAGGGAATAATGAAACAAGACAAAACCAGAGAGGGAGACAAACCATAAGAGACTCTTAATCTCAGGAAACAAGCTGAGGGTTGCTGGAGGGGAGAGGGATGGAAGGGTGGGGTTGCTGAGTGATGGACATTGGGCGGAGTATGTGCTATGGTAAGCACTGTGAATTTTGTTAGACTGATGAATCACAGATCTGTACCCCTAAAAAAATACATTGTATGTTAATTTAAAATAATTAAATAAAAAATAATTAAATAATTTTAAGAAGATACAACACCTTGGTCTGTGCCAGAGTTGTACACAGGGCAACTGCTCAAAAAATGACTGTGTATAGGCTTTTCGGTATCCTTCTCCACAGTCCCTCAGCAGGTGTAGTTCCTTCCCCTTCACACAGCAGTGAGTGCAAGTGTGAAATGAGTTCTGAGTTCTGGACTTTGATCTATTCATAATTAATTTAATGTTCAATCTCCTTATCTATAAAGTGAAGAAGAGTAGATGTGCACTTATTTTCCATCTCGATGTTCAACAACTCAAGAAATGTACACAGCTGGTTTCTCAGTTTCCAAATAGTAGGGGTCTGAATAAAGAAAAAGCCCTTCTGTCATTTTTACCTGAGAAGTGTAAAATTGTCATAGATTTCCTCCAAGGGCTTCATTTTTCTGGAACATTTACACACTCAAATTGACCCAGCTACCTCCATCAAATGAATCAGTTATTAATCAGTTACTCAATTTGCAAAGGACATTTGTTTATTATAAGTTGAACAACATGATATATGACAGGAAGAAGTCTGTTCATTTTGATTACTGTTATTTTGATTCATATGATTTAATAATAATTCTGATAGTCTTATTTAACAAATAAAGGAGTGATGAGTCACGAACATCCCTGGGCAGGTTGTGTTGCTCACAGACTGCATGATTTGTTGGTTAAGTCTAAGAGCCTATTGTGAGGGCCATTCTTGTACAGGCTAACCAGAACTCCATTAGCAAGATGGCTGTTATTGCAAACATTCTTGACAAGACCAAAAATTTGTAAGTGGATGCAATTTGAGGAGACCAGGAAAGAACAGTGGACAGGGACAGGGAACCTGTGTGACAGACCCAACACCTTCATCAACAACCTGTGCGGCTTCAGGGAAATCATTTCACACTCTGTTCTTCTATTTTATCCCAGAGGAACAATGATCAATGCAACAATCTGGGGAGAGAGATGAATGTAATTATTTCTGTCACCCCATCTCTGGGGCCCCCTGTATAATCCTCAGAAAGATCAGTTCTTTATGCCTTTATCTTCCCATACTGTGTCTTTCCCTAGTCTTCAACATAAGTAGAAAAAGTGTTCTAATTTCCCTTTGAACAAGTTATAGAGAATCTTCAATTATGAATCTTTAACCAAGCAGGCTTAATCCTATTTTTTTGCAGTGAAAGCATACTTGAATTAGAAGTTGGGAGAAAGGGTTTAGTGAAAGTATTGATCTGGCTGAGGTCAGCCTGTTTCTGTTTTGGGGGGTTTTTTTGCACTCCCCCCCCCTTTTTTCCAAATATTCACATTGAGTTATGTCTTTGAGAGACAATCTTTTATTGACCTATATTTTTCTTGGGGACAGGGGAAAAGGAAGGTGTAAAATGGGTATAAAAAGGTCTTCACTGTTGTCTTGTAGGTATGGATATGAATTCTGTCATGCTTTTGTTCCTGCTACATTCCCAAAAGATGTAATTCAGCAGGGGGCTCTGAGTTATAGAGGCATGGCCCACTCTTCATGGTCCAAGCCCAGGAGTTACAAACAGGATGGATTAAATAGCAGAGGATGGGTGAAGACATAGATGAGGAAACTTCTTTGACTGTTTCAGCCTTCTTTCCAGTGGACATTTGCACCTGAATCAAGCTGGGGTTGGAGGCATGGGGATTTCAACTAATCCTTCCAGAAAACAGGAACTGGTTCCCTGATCTTGCACAGACAATGATTCCTCTTCTATATTGTTTTCATTCCTTCTCCTATCACTGAATTTATTGAAACCTGATTGCATTTTGAGCCATGAGCCACCTGGGTAAAATTGACGGCATCTATCCTTACCCAGTGGGACCAGTAGGAATCCCAGCAGAGGTCAGATGGGGTATTTTGCCAGAAACACCATGATCCTTTACTATTCCTAAGGCCCTACACACTAAGACAGATCCCCAAAAACCCTCTGGAGCAGTTGATGTCTCCAGGACAGGGCGCATGAGAGCTCAGAATGTACACATTCAGGCTTCTTTTCTCATAGGATCAGAATGGTTTCCTCTCTGCTGGAAACAAGTGATAAAAGGCCATCATTGTAGAATATCAAGTCCAGCAGTAAGCTTAACAAATGACATTCTACTCTCTGTTCTGATCCCTTCACTATGTGACCTCATACATCCTTTGCCTCAATAATTTTCGACCTTCATAAACCATCTCTCAGAAATCACTTTTGAGTTTTGATCAAGGAACAAAGAACACTTTGTAAAGTATGTATTTTTATATTCATTGTAGAAAATGCGATAAAGACCAAATAGAAAGATTAAAGTCCCTAGGAATCCCATGACCCAAGGAATTCCCAACATTTTTATCAATGCATTCTTAGGTCTATTGATATAACATTTTGTACAATACATACTTATAACATGTCATTACTAGTGTTCTTTGTAACCAGTCTTTTCCCTTAGCATATGATGTTTATTTCCCCTTGCCATTAAATAATTTTACATTTCATTGTAGCACTCGCTTAGTATTTTCCTGGTGAATTTAGTAGTTTATTTGCCTAGTCACCAAATACAGAGCATTTGGGTTGTGTCCAATATTGATATCATAAATTATGATGTGATTATTTTAGATAGAGCTTTCTATACATAACACCTCTCATCAATAATGGCTTTTGCATCAGGGGGAAGCTCACCATGTGCCAAAACTGCATGCATCGATGTGTCTGTAGTTTTGGCAGGCTGTGAAATGCCCCTATCTGGTCACCACTGTGCCCCTGTTTGTCTGACACTGAAGTCTAAGTACTTTGTGTTATCTCAGACTAGACAGATTAGGAAAGACTTCAAGAAGGAAGAACGAACTTTCATTAAGTCACTTATGTCTAAATTCCAATCCATCTACACAGCTTTCTAGACAAGAACTTTTGTTGGTTAACATCCCAGAGGTGCAGTTCCCTTAAAAGCAAGGACAGTCAACATTGTCATGTGGATTAAGTGTATCAAGATCTGAAAGTTAGTGGCCTCATAACAGGTATCATTGTTGCTATTGAAATGAGTACTATTATCCTCAGGAAGGGCATTATTACAGGGCCTGGTTGCCATCACATCCCTGCTCTGTGGGTCTTGGCTCCTTCTGCCTGAGTCTGATGGACACAAGGATGGGGTACCTCATATCATCACACCCCTCTCCACAGCCTGCCAGATTTCATGTGTGTTTCCCCTAAATGCACACTCAGACTCAGGTTTATATATATATATTTTATATATATTATAGGTTTATATTTTATATATATATATATATATACACATATATATATATGTATATAATTTTTTCCCCTCTGGAGAATCCTGACTAGTAAAGAGTGAGAGAATGGTCAGAAAAAATTTATATATATTATATACATATATAATATATATAAATTTTATATATTTTAATATATTTATTTTTACATATTTTATATTTATTTATATATAAATTATATATAATTATATATAATTTTTAATAAATATATATATAATTTTTTCCTAACCATTTCCAGGTGGTGCCTGCTTATGATGCAGAACTATGTGTAAACCAAGATAGAGACTTCTCTTCTGTCAGCTGCTTATAGGGAGCTCCTCATGAGGCCATAGGTAAGGCTGGGAGAAGACAGTGGGGCAGGAGAGGGAACCATGACCATTTGGATCA
This sequence comes from Mustela erminea, assembly GCF_009829155.1. NCBI lineage: Eukaryota > Metazoa > Chordata > Mammalia > Carnivora > Mustelidae > Mustela > Mustela erminea. Next base: position 48,942,766 of record NC_045620.1, read on the forward strand.
CTCATTCATGTAACTTATTTGTGCTTTCATTCTCTCCAAAAGCCCAGTAATGAGCCAAGAGCTGTCATTTAAAAAGCAAGTAGCTATCCTTGATGGATGACAGTACTCTGCTCAGAATCCCAAAGCCCTGCACAGCTATTGATGCATAGAGTACCTGTCAAAGCCTCCAAACAGCATCCTTATCTGCCACTTACACTTCAGCCACAGTGGATCTGATGTATCAGAAGATCCGAAGGGCTAAGCAGATAAAATAGCAGCTGGAGTCTGTTGCAAAACCTCTCTTATTCTGGTCGCATTCAAAGTAGCAGCTTTTCATATCACTTGGCACATGGGACAGAGTAACACACCCAAACAAGGAATGTACTGCCTCCAAAAATCCAGAGCTCCCCCTAGGTATTGTGCTTCCTTTTTGGATGAATGAGGGGTCAGATGCAATAACTTATCCTTCACCATAGAAGGGAGATCTCAACCTGCCTCATATCTCTGGGGCCATGGAAATTTCACTGAGATAGAAAAGTCTTAATTTTAGTCAGATTTATTTCCCACCCCCTGGCATTTATATGCTTGCCAGAAGTCTAGAGTAGTAATTACTTCTTGCTCACTAGATCCAATCAACATAATGTTATCAGTAATATAGACTTCTAGCTCACTAGGTCCAATCAGTGTAATGTCATCAATGTAATAGGCCAGTGTGATATCTTGTGGAAGGGAAAGGCAATCAAGATCTTAACAAACTAAATTACGATAACAGGTTGAAGAGTTGATATTTCCCTGAGGTAGAAGAGTGATGGTATATTGCTGGCCTTGCCAGTTGAAAGCAAACTGCTTCTAGTGGTTGTTATTAATAAGGATGGAAAATAAAGTATGTCCCACTGCATACACGGTACTAAGGAATATGCCAATTTGCTCAACCAAGGAAACTACATCTGGATAGCAGCTGCCATTGTAATCTCCCTGGTGAAGATTTTGATAATCCACTGTCATTATGCAAGATCCATCTTTCTTCTGTGCACACCAAATAAATGAGTTGAATGGAGATGTGCTACAAATCACCAGCCCTTCATCTCTCAAGGCCCTGCTTGATCACTGATTCTGAAATCTCTTCAGGAATGTGGTACTGTTTTGCCAGGTTCAGGCAGTTCTAGTGGCTTGCACTTGGCCTTTCCCACCATAATGATCCTCACTCTAAGGTCAGGGTACAAATGGGGATTCTGCTAGCTGCTGAGTATATTTATTCCAATTACGCATCCCAGAACTGGGGGAATAACCACAAGATGGATTTGGGGACCTACGGAGCACACAATGAGAATAGCCTAAGCTAAAACTTCATTGATCACCTGCCCTCTATAAATCCCTGCTCTGACTAGTGGACCATGTGACACTTTGGGTCTCCTGAAATCAGTGTCAGTTTAGTCAGTGTCCAGTAGTCCCAGAAAGTGCTGATGATTTCTTTTTCCTCATTCAGTTTCCCTAGTAAAAGACCATAGGTTCCAATGGAGAAGGTTGAGAGAAACATTAACAGTATAAATTGTCACCAGTGTACTGCCAGGTCTTCCTTCAATGGCACCTAGCCTCTCCTTTATTCAAAAGGCTCGGGGTCTATAAACTGGCTCAAACTTCAGTATTGATTTAGGGTCTATGACTCTATGTTTTAATAATTCAGATTCAGCTTTTATTCATTTGACCTAGAACTTTGATACTCATACAGATCAAGTAAGAATTTAGTAACCTCCCCCATCTATTTCTCTTCTAGGAATGCTAATTAACCAGCCAGCACCATGGTCTGCACGAGTCAGAATATTCTGATTACTGCTTTGACTTTGTCATTCTTTTCAGTAACCATGTCCATCTTGCCTTTGCTGGTTGAGTCTCTGCCACCCTGGGTTCCAATTACTCCTACATTTAGATTTACCAATTCAGTGACTATAGTTCACATAGAAAGGTCTGGCCTACAGAGAACAGTGAACAGTAACCTCTTCAAGGATACAGGGACCCTCTCACAGATTCTGTTCTCACAATATGGTGAAAGGTAAATCTTCTGGACCCTCCTCGTGGATGAGTTGGTCTCACATGACAAATATACTCTAATACTCCCTTTTCTGGAGTATGCAGGTCCACACATTAGCATAATGCTGGGTTAAACATAATCTCTCACCAGTCAAAAAAACTGGCCTTTAGCAAATGCTTTACTTCTTAAGTTTGAAAGCCCTCATGGACTGCTGCCAAAGCACTATATTAAATTGAACTACAAAAACCCAATTTTACAAAACTCAAAATCAGAATTATACACAGTGTAGACTCAGGCTTAGGACAAAATTTCAAGAATGAAATCTAATCCTAGATGTCTTGTCAATTGAGACTTAGATAAGCAGCTTGGACTTTCCTTTTCTGTCTTAGCCTGTGTTTCTAAAAATCAGGCAATATTTGGTAAAGAAACATCTCTTCACCCCAGCTCCACAGGTGACCTGATTTCAGTGCAGCTGTGCAGGACGGCTCTGTGCACATTTCCAGGCCTCGTCTCAAGGACACCAGTGGGGCTCTCTGATTTTAGTTCAGGGTATTCTTCATGCCAGAGAAGTGTCTCAGTCTACCCAGAGCTGCAGCCTTGGGAGTTTGGTGAGGGAATACGGTGGATGATGGTGTTGTGGTTGTTAAGGTTCCCACGAACAATCACCACATATGAAGACTGGAAGGTAGATGTTCAGTCTCAACCTGACAAGTATGATCCCTGGGTGAATTTTATGAGGTACCTTAGAGGTCCCAATGAGACAAAGACCCACCATCAAAAGTATCATAAGCTCAATAAACAGTACTTTATTGATTTCCTGTCTGTTCATATCCCCTGTTTATTACTTGTGCTTCCTGGGATTAGTTCCCAAATAACCACCTGCACTGAGAAAGACAAAACAGTCTCTGTTTTGGGGAGAGCACAGAAGTGGAAATTGGTTTACCTAATACCTCTTGAAAATCTGATAATTTGTGTGTTTGGTTTACTGTGTTGCAAAGCAGTAAATAGAAATAAGATGTCCCTATATTGCATGAAACTAGAAGGTAGGTGTTCCTAGGATAAGTCCACTCGTCACCCGGATGATGGATTGATTTCAGCTGGTAATTTTTAATTCTCAATCTTCTTGAATTTATTGACCATTTCCTACATATAAGATGTCATGACAGAAACCTTGAGAAACAAAGAGAAGGACAATAAATGAATCCTACCGTGGTAGATACTCCATCTTTTAGGAGATACAGTAAGCATGAAAATATGACCAGGATAGTGGCACAGTATTAAAAAGATCCAGTGTCCAGTACAAAAAGCCAACATATGGTGTAAGAATTCAGAGGTGAGAAATATTAATGAAAACTAGGATAGTGAGAGAAGACATCACAAAACCCATAAAACTTGGACTTAGCTTTGAAAAACCCATAGGTGTTTAGCCAACAGTAAGATACTAGTGCCATAATTCTGCTTATTGGAAGAATGTTCTCCACCTTAACCCAAAATAAATTACTGGAAACTGGCCATTCTATTGGGGAGTCACCCCTCATAAGTTACACGTTGTGATAGACTAGCCATCTCTAAATTCCAGGGGTCATAACTCATCCTAAAAATGGTAACATATGAGGCAGAATGAGAGGTTTTGGTGGACTTATGGCTGGAGCAACAGGCTTTCTCTCTCGAATTCACTGCACTTTCCTTTAGCACTAATTTTGTTCTAAGACTTGTAGACTTGCATACTTTAAGAAGAATGAACATGCCCTCCATTTGTGCTTGGAATAATAAAACACATAGACATGTAAGCGAATTCTGTTAAGATCTACAAAAAACAGACATTCTGGAAACAAAGTGGGACTTATTTATAAAGAATATTGGTAGGCATGCAGATATCTCTTTATCATAGACTTTAAAAAAGAGCAAACTTGTTGGAACATTGTGCCTTTGTTTAGTCCAGGAAGAAGATGAAGACAAAGATGAAGAAGAAGGAGGAGAAGAAGAAGGAAAATAAGAAGAAGAAAAGGAAGAAGGAGGAGGAAGGGAGGAAGGAGACAATCAGAAAAAGACACTTTCACAATGGTCTTTAAAAGATGGCTAGAAATGTACTAAAGTTAAGATGATGCTGAATATACTTTTGGCCATGGTATTTTCTGAGCTGTTGGATTTTTTTCATCTTATTTTTTCAGTGTTCCAAGATTCTTACACTGTTGGTGGGAATGCAAGTTGGTGCAACCACTTTAGAAAAGAGTGTGGAGATTCCTCAGAAAATTAAAAATAGAGTTAGCCTGGGCACCTGGGTGGCTCAGTGGATTAAGCCGCTGCCTTCGGCTCAGGTCATGATCTCAGGGTCCTGGGACCGAGTCCCACATTGGGCTCTCTGCTCAGCAGGGGGCCTGCTTCCCTTCCCCTCTCTCTGCCTGCTTGTGATCTCTCTCTGTCAAATAAATAAATAAAATCTTTAAAAAAAAAAATAGAGTTAGCCTATGACCCTGCAATTGCACTACTGGGTATTTACCTCAAAGATACTGATGTAGTGAAAAAAAGGGCCAAATGTACCCCAATGTTCATAGCAGCAATGGCACAATTGCCAAACTGTGGAAAGAGCCAAAATGCCCTTCAGCAGACGAATGGATTGAGAAGATGTGGTCCATATATACAATGGAATATTACTCAGCCATCAAAAAGGATGAATACACAACTTTTGTATCAACATGGACAGAACTGGAGGAGATTATGCTGAGTGAAATAACTCAAGCAGAAAAGGTCAATTTTCATATAGTTTCACATACTTGAAAGACCTCAATATGAGGCAGGAATCCATCAAAATCATAGAGGAGAACATAGGCAGTAATTTCTTCGATACTGGCCACAGTGACTTCTTTCAAGACATGTCTCCAAAGGCAAAGAAACAAAGGTGAAAATGAACGTTTGCAACTTCATCAAGATAAAAATCCTCTGCACAGGAAAGGAAACAGTCAAAAAAACAAAGCAGCAACTCACAGAATAGGAAAAGATATTCACAAATGACACTATAAACAAAGGGCTGATATCCATGATCTTTAAGAAATCCTCAAACTCAACACCCAAAAAACAGATAATCATATCAAAAAATAGAAAGAGGACATGAACAGACACTTCTCCAAAGGAGACATACAAATGGCTAACAGACAAAGGAAAAAATGTTCATCATTATTAGCCATCAGGGAGATTCAAATCAAAACCACATTGAGATACCACCTTACACCAGTTAGAATGGCCAAAATTAACAGAACAGGAAACGTGTGTTGGATTGTTTTTACTAATTACTTGTCCCTACCCTCATGTACTCTTATATTCTGGTTCCTCATGCTATCTACCCACTTCAGTCTTTTACATTCAAAGGGGCTGATTTGGGAATTCCTGAATGGAATGGAACTGTAGCAAATGAAGGAGGAGGAGGAGGAGGAGAAAAGGAAGGAGGGGGAGGCAGGGGAGAAAACAAATGAAAACTATATTGCATATATATGAGGATGAGGAGAAGAAAAGGAAGGAGGAGGAGGAGGAGGAAGAGGAAAAAACAAATGAAAACTATATGGCATATATATGAAATAATCTCCCTAAAAGTGGTGGGAGTGAAAAGTGTTACCTAAGAAATTTTGGAAAGAAACATAATCCGTAAGACTAAAGGCAAAAGGAACTGCACATAGGCATTATACTCTATTTGATTAAGTTCTTTCCTACAGGGGTTCAGTTCAGGTAGACAATACATTATCCATGTATATTGGAATTGAATAATTAAGTTAAATGATGGCAGATAGTGGTTACCAGATTTCTTATTATTGGAGTATCAGGTTATAGTTAAGGGCTTAGTATAGATACAGATGGATATGTGTGTGTGTGTGTGTGTGTGTGTGTGTGTGTGTGTGTGTTCACACACAGGTTTAAAAAATGCATATATTTCCTTGCCCTGTCTGCTGAGAGGAGTTTGAAAAAAATTCTACTTTAGTAATAATAATCACATACAGCACACAGATTTTGTTTCTTTGTGTAGGTAAATTAATGCCCCCCCCCAAAAAAATTTCCATGTTTTAACATTAGGAATCTGTGAATATGTTTGGTTGCATGACTAGGGAGAATTAAGTTTGCAGATAGAACTAAATTTGCTTATGGGATTACCTTGATTTAAAGCTATCTTGAAAGCTTTCTTGAAAGGAAAAAAAGAAACGTAGTTTCCCTAACATTTGAAGAATTTTTTTAAGATTAACTTAAGGGGTCTGTGGATCATCATTTAAGTGAAAGTTCTAAGTAGTTTTTTTGTTTGTTTGTTTGTTTGTTTTTTAAATTTTTTATTTTTTATAAACATATATTTTTATCCCCAGGGGTACAGGTCTGTGAATCACCAGGTTTACACACTTCACAGCACTCACCAAAGCACATACCCTCCCCAATGTCCATAATCCCACCCCCTTCTCCCAAACCCCCTCCCCCCAGCAACCCTCAGTTTGTTTTGTGAGATTAAGAGTCACTTATGGCTTGTCTCCCTCCCAATCCCATCTTGTTTCATTTATTCTTCTCCTACCCACTTAAGCCCCCATGTTGCATCACCACTTCCTCACATCAGGGAGATCATATGATAGTTGTCTTTCTCTGCTTGACTTATTTCACTAAGCATGATATGCTCTAGTTCCATCCATGTTGTTGCAAATGGCAAGATTTCATTTCTTTTGATGGCTGCATAGTATTCCATTGTGTATATATACCACATCTTCTTGATCCATTCATCTGTTGATGGACATCTAGGTTCTTTCCATAGTTTGGCTATTGTGGACATTGCTGCTATAAACATTTGGGTGCATGTGCCCCTTTGGATCACTACGTTTGTATCTTTAAGGTAAATACCCAATAGTGCAATTGCTGGGTCATAGGGCAGTTCTATTTTCAACATTTTGAGGAACCTCCATGCTGTTTTCCAGAGTGGTTGCACCAGCTTGCATTCCCACCAACAGTGTAGGAGGGTTCCCTTTTCTCCGCATCCTCGCCAGCATCTGTCATTTCCTGACTTGTTGATTTTAGCCATTCTGACTGGTGTGAGGTGATATCTCATTGTGGTTTTGATTTGTATTTCCATGATGCTGAGTGATATGGAGCACTTTTTCATGGAAGACACAAAGAAATGGAAAAATGATCCATGCTCCTCGATTGTAAGAATAAATATTGTGAAAATATCTATGCTACCTAGAGCAATCTACACATTTAATGCAATTCCTATCAAAGTACCATCCATCTTTTTCAAAGAAATGGAACAAATAATTCTAAAATTTATATGGAACCAGAAAAGACCTCGAATAGCCAAGGGATATTGAAAAAGAAAGCCAACGTTGGTGGCATCACAATTCTGGACTTCAAGCTCTATTACAAAGCTGTCATCATCAAGACAGCATGGTACTGGCACAAAAACAGACACATAGATCAATGGAACAGAATAGAGAGCCCAGAAATAGACCCTCAACTCTACAGTCAACTAATCTTCGACAAAGCAGGAAAGAATGTCCAATGGAAAAAAAAAAGCCTCTTCAATAAATGGTGCTGGGAAAATTGGACAGCCACATGCAGAAAAATGAAATTGGACCATTTCCTTACACCACACACAAAAATAGACTCAAAATGGATGAAGGACCTCAATGTGCGAAAGGAATCCATCAAAATCCTTGAGGAGAACACAGGCAGCAACCTCTTCGACCTCAGCCGCAGCCGCAGCAACATCTTCCTAGGAACAACGCCAAAGGCAAGGGAAGCAAGGGCAAAAATGAACTATTGGGATTTCATCAAGATCAAAAGCTTTTTCACAGCAAAAGAAAGTTCTAAGTAGTTTTGTATCTGCTTTATTTTTTCCTGTTAAATTGGTTTAGAAAATGTGCTCTCTGAGTGGACTCACGGAAGGGATCTGATTTAGTTTTGTGGCATGTTCTAAACAACTTTGGTGATGAGTCCTTGGTTTTCAAGAGATTATGAGATTGCTTCTGACCAGCACTAATTCTTAGTTGAAAGAAAATGGTCCTTTCTGTTCAGAGTCTGTGTCTCCCATAGAGCTCCAGGAAAAGGAAGGTTCATGAGACAGATGACTTGTTAGCATGACTCCCCAGCAGTGCCCTGAGTAGTCAGGTTCCAGGGGACTTCACTCAGCCAGGGCTGCAGGGGAAGCTCAGTAAGAGGACTGGAGGTTATTTCCCATTTCCATGAGCTGGAGAGTTTTGAAACAGTTGGATCTTGAAACAAAGAAGAGGGTTAATGAAGTAAAACAGCCCCTAAAGAGGAAGTTTTAATGCACAGGGTGATACATTTATACAAAATAATAAATGAATAAATAAGGAAACTCTTTCTCCTGGTGGAAACTTAAAGAAGATATACAAATAGAGCCCTTTTATTTCTGAGGTAGAAAACCATAATTCCACTTTTCTTCTAGCTGTGGAGAGCTCTGCACAGTCATGATACCCCTTATTTCTTTTCTTTCATTCTGAGATGGCGCACTGGAGTTTCAGGAGCATGGACATCTTCCACTAGATAGCACTGGGACAAAGAGTGAAGAGTAGTTCCTGCCTGCTAATGCCAGGTTGGCCCCCAATTTTCTGTGACCCACACCCATACCCCTCACCCTCTTACCTACGTGCACAAAGAGGAGACTGCATGTATCATGGGATGTTTCAAGACCCAGCCCCCTACCTGCAGTCTGTGGCTCTGGCATGTTGCTGAAGTTCTCAGCCTCAAATCCCCAGTCAGTGAAATGGGCACATTGGTACCCTCCATGAAGATTTTTGACATTGAGTTATGAGAGATGCCCTGCATAAATCCTGACCTAGAGCTCATAAATGCACCACCTGCTCACACTGCCCTGTTCTGCTTGTTGTAAACCCACCTGGATCCATCAGTTGAGCACCTTAGGGCTTGAAAACATGTACATTTTTTGTTGTTTTCTCAGTATACCAAGTCCCAAATGATACAGTTTTCCCTATTGCATTCTCTTGGCTGCCATCCTCCTGCTGCATTACAGAACGATGTGGAGAGTGGCTGCCATAGAAGTATTTCTGCTAATTAAAAATTCTCGGCTGAGGGGCACCAGGGTGGCTCAGTGGATTGAACATCCAACTTGCAATTTCAGCCCATGTCATGATCTCATGGGTGGTGGGATCCAGCCCCACCTCAGGCTCCATGATCAGCAGAGAGATTCTGTCTCTCTCTCTGCTCCTCTACCTCTGATAAATACTTTTTTTTTTTTTTTTTTTTTTTTTGCTTATAAACAACACAAATTAATTTCTCACAGTTTTGGAGGCTGGAAATCCCAGATCAAGTTGCCAACAGGTTCAGTGTCTGCTGAGGACCCACCTCCTGGTTCATAGACTGTACTTTTTCTTGTTTGTGCCCTCCCAGTATGAGAGGGGAGAGGGAGCTCTCTGGGCTCTCTTATGTAAAGGCACTACTCCCATTCACCAGGGCTCGGTTTCCTGACTGCATTACTTCCTAAAGGCCCCACCTTCTTTCTTTAAATTTTTAATGCTATTTTTTAAAAATTATGTTATGTTAGTCACCATACTCTACCCTATTAGTTTTTGATGTAGTGTTCCATGATTCGTTGTTTGCGTAAAACACCCAGGGTTTCATGCAATACATGCCCTCTTTAGTACCCATCATTAGACCAGCAACCCCCCCACCCCTTCCCCTCTACAATCTTCAGTTTGTTTTTCTGGGTCCATAGACTCTCATGGTTCTTCTCCCCCTCTCATATCCCCCCTCATTTTTTTCCTTCCTCTCCTAGTATCTTTCATGCTATTCCTTATGTTCCAAAAATAAGTGAAATCATATAATTCTTTCTGTGCTTGACTTATTTCACTTTGCATAACCCCATCCAGTCCCATCCATGTCAATGCTAAAGCTGGGTATTCATCCTTTCTTTTTTTTTTTTTTTTAAGATTTTATTTATTTGACAGACAAAGATCACAAGTAGGCAGAGAGGCAAACAGAGAGAGGGGGAAGCAGGCTCCCCATTGAGCAGAGAGCCCAATGTGGGGCTCAATCCCAGGACCCTGGGATCATGACCAGAGCCAAAGGCAGAGGCTTTAACTCACTGAGCCACCCAGGCACCCTGTATTCATCCTTTCTGATGGCTGAATAATATTCCATTGTATATATGTACCACATCTTCTTTACCCATTCATCTGTTGAGGGGCATCTTTGCTCTTTCCACAGTTTGGCTATTGTGGACATTGCTGATACGAACACTGGGGTGCATGTGGCCCTTCTTTTCACTACATCTGTATCTTTTGAGTAAATACACAGTAGTGCAATTGCTGGATCACAGGGTAGCTCTATTTTTAACTTTTTGAGGAACCTCTACACTGTTTTCCAAAGTGACTGTACCAACCTGCATTTCTACCAACAGTGTAAGAGGGTTCCCCTTTCTTCACAACCTCTCCAACATTTGTTGTTTCTTGCCTTGTCAATTTTTGCCATTCTAACTGGTGTAAGGTGGTATCTCAATGTGGTTTTGATTTGAATTTTGCTGATGAAGGCCCCACCTTCTAATACCATCACCTTGGTACTTAGAATTTTAATGTATGAATTTTAAAGGGACATAAATGTTCAGTTCATTGCATTTTTTCAAAAGCACTACTTTTTTGTTTGTTTTGTATATTCAGTTAACCACTGTATAGTACATAATTAGCTTTTGATGTAGTGTTCAATGATTCATTAGTCACGTGTAACACCTAGTGCTTATCAAACACGTGTCCTCCTTAATACATCACCTGGTTATCCCAATGCCCTATTCCCCTCTGAAACCCTGGGGGTTTCCCAGGGTCCATAAATCTTAAAAAAATAAAAATAAAAATTTCAGCTGAAAACCATCAAGTGGCTCATTCCTAGAACTCCAAACCTACACACTCAGAAGTACGACAAAAAGTTATATAATGAGACAGCTTTCAAATTTATGAAATCAGGAAAGAAGTGTCCTCAGAAAAGAGGGTAACCTGTCAGAACCACCACCACCACCACCACCATCATACCAGTTCACATTTACTAACCACTTTATATGTGGCTGGCTCTGCTCTGAACTTTTGGTTCATCAGTCCTATACGCTGGGTATTAGTACAATTTCTACTTTAAAATACAATCATTGAAGGGGTGTCTGATCCCTCAATATCATACAGCTCAACCTGGGGAAACAGGACAGAAGTACAGCTCAGTCTTGTTAACCTCTGCCAAATCCTAGCTAACCAATGACTTCACTAATGGGAGGCTTCAGTCCACTAGAGGTGACAAATCCAGGCACACTCAACATGTTCTAATGCACTAGGAAACTTAAAGGGGCTCAATTTGATTTCCAAAATATTGAACTCATGTGACATGGTCAACTAGCCTACCTTCCCATCTTCTACCAGTCTACACTACACAGCAATTCTCACAAGCAACTACTACAGTGGACAACATCCCAAGTCTTCCTCTTGGAGCTGAATGGCTTCCAGAGAATCAGGACACCTAACCTCAGTTTCCCAGAGTTGGAAAAAATATTCTTTACCTCTTTCTCACTCATACATCTAATTATGACCTTAATGTCTGTACCTAAATGGTTCAATCCCTTTTGTTCAAATAGAAGTTCTGAGCCCAGACAGCAGTTGCACCTGTATCTTCTCCATGCAAAGGAATAGTGATCACATCCATCTTGCTATGCCAAAAACTATGGACGCAGTTCTTTCTCTCACATCTGATATCCAATACATTAGGAAACCCTACATGCTTCAGAGAGTCTCCCTAGGACTGCCTCATACCACCATCTTGATCTAAGCTATTGTCCTTTTCCCTCTTTATTACCCTAGCATCCCAGGCCCTCTGCTTCTCCAACCTCCACTGAAACACCACCTGCCCCCAATGAATCTTTTTAACCCAACAGCCAGACTCAGCCTTCCAAACTATGCACAACCATTCCAATCCTTCACTTAACTCTTCCATTTAGAGACTCTTGCTTTATTTAAAGTCCTAAGGCCCACAAGACCTGCCCCTCTTGGGCCCGTGTTCTTCTCAAACATTTTTTTTTTTTCTCACTGTCCCTTTTGATCCCATGTCTAAGCCATTCTAGTCTCCTTGCTCATTATCAAAGAAGACAATACTTGCCATAGGATCTTGTCTGGCTGTTCCATCTGCCCAGATCATCCTTGTCCTAGATTTCTACACAGCAAACTACCTTGCATCTGGAAATAGATAATATCGACAGGCTTAGTCAGATTCTCTGCATTACCACTTTCTTTCTAAGGGACCATTGTCAGGACATTGCTCTGCTCTTGCTGCCTTTATTGACCTCTTGCCAGGCCCTGCAGAGCAGGAATCCCAACTGCAGGCCCAGGCCCACAGCCTCAGCCTATGCTCAAACTCTACACTAAGCAGCCTGATCACATTTGTATTTGGATGAGAGGTGCACTGTGTGCTGCTGTCCAGGCTCAGATGAGATACACTGTGTGCTGCTGGCCCAGACTCAGATAAGAGACAAACTGTTTATCTGGACTCCTGACCAGCCCAAAGGATAATGGAAACTGAAGGCACCAGGGTCACTGGGAGAGGGCAGACAATGGAGAAACTGACACCACAGCTCTTGTCCTCACCAAAGTAAAGCCCATCCTGTGAGCCCCTTGAGGACATTTGATGTGCTGAATGAACATTCTTGCCAACTGATCTTCCCCTTCTCTTGTGTCCTGTTAGGAAGAGGCTCCCATGCCATAACTTACCTCATCACATGGTTTTGCTCACTTCTTGTCCTTGCTTCTCCTTTTTCTCTTTCTACTATCCCGTGCTTATACTCCCAAATTTTCCTACTTGATCTTTGCCTCAGGCTCTGCTTTTCTGGGTGTTGGACTCAGTGGTATACTAGAGTATTTGTTATGTCAAACAGGCCCATTTTGACCTTTCTGCTTAATGCTATGAGAAACCCCACAGCACTATTGACCCTTTGCCTAGCAGCAAGCTGTCTTTTTTTTTTTTAATTGCATTTAGCACCTTCAAACCTGCTATATATTTATTTTTTATGTTATTATTTGTTGATGTCTGTCTTCCTTTGTTAAAATGGCAGTTCAGTAAAAGCAGGGATCTTTGTTTTCTTCATTGGTGCATACCAGGTACCTACAACAGTACCTGGCACATGATAGACACTCAGTAGATATTTATTCATTCTTAAGTTAAATAAGAAATAAGAAAAGTGTCACGCATATGACAATTGACTCCTGCTACAACCAGCTACTCCAGGGAATGCTCCTACTTCTTCCTGGCCACTACCTCCTAGCTATAACATGTAATCTGGATTTATAGCAATTTGTGAATTTCAAGTGTTCCCAGTTACTACGACTACATAACAACCTAAACTTGTGTCATAAGACCATCACTGTATTATTATTTTGGATTCTGTGTCAGGGGTTGGACAGGGCATACTGGAGTTGGCTTTTCTCAGTGCCATAAAGTCTGGACCTTCAACTGAAGGCTTGATGTCTGTAGTGACTCAGTAGTTGGGGGCTAAAATTATCTGGAGGCATCATTAATGCCACATCTGGTGGATGATGCTAGATGTTGGCTGAAACAACGGCCAGGTTATTAGCAGAAATAACTATACTTGGCCTGTTCATGGCCAGTTTGGGTTTCCTCAGTGTACTGGGTTATGAGAGCAAACATCCTGAAGAAATAGGTCTGTTTTATTTGGCCTACCCTCCAAAGTCACATAGCAATCCTTGTGCTGTAGCCATAAACCTGCCAGATTCATGAGAGGGAAAAGACCTTACTTCTCTTTGGGAGAATTCTCGATTGTACATGAATGTCACAGCCCAGAAGAGGCTAAGGAGCCATAAGGACAATGTGGATGAGATCTTGGAACAGGAAATGGACACTAGATAGAATGTATGGATAATAAGATAAAATGTATAGTAGGAGGGTGCATGATTCAATGAGCACTGGGTGTTATTGAATTTATTGAAAACTACATCTGAAAATAATGATGTACTATATATATTTGCTAATTTAAATTAAAAATTAAAATTAAAATATTTAAAATGTATGGACATTTTTTCATACTAATATATCAAGATTTGTTCATTAATTGGGACAAACATACAATACTAATGTAAAATATTAATAATATGAAGACTGCATATGGGGTATAATGAAAACTCTACACTATCTTCATAATATTTTTATAAATAGTCAAAAATTGTTCTAAGAAATAAAGTTCATTTTTAAAAAGAAAAACAAGAACATGTTTGATAGGGAATATTGTTATAACTTTTTTTAGGAAAATAATCTGCCACATAAGTAGTTGCTGATAATATTCTTGAAGAAAAGATTGGGAGTATGTATATTTAGTGGCTGTGAAGAAGTCTCTAGATGGAGTCAATACTTATTTATCCAAAGGTATGAAGCAAAACAGAAGTATAACTAAATAAAAATAAAAGGTAATCCAACAGTTACTTGGGTTTTGACTTTAAAATGCATTATGGTCATATTTTGCCAGTTCATCACCGCATGTATTATCTATATCCAGAAGTTCCTCCCAAGTTGGACAACTTAATTACTTATTCAATGGTTGTAAGTGTCCAGTGATGAGATTAAAACCAAACAGGTTACATTTTAAAGGTGATGAGTATGCAATGTCTTTTCCTCAGAACTTCATATATTTCTGCACATTTATTCTAAACTTTTAAATTAAGCTTAGAATTTCTATAAAGAACAGATGTAGTGTTTAGAAAGGTATATAAAGGGTGGTGGGATGGGTAAGCCTGGTGGTGGGTATTAAGGAGGACATGTATTATATAGAGCACTGGGTATTAAATATAAATAAATCTTGGAACATTACATCAAAAAACTAATGATGTATTGTATGGTGACTAATATAATACAATAAAAATACACAAAATAAAAAGTTAAATAAGAAGAAGTGTGGTAGATCAAAATGGACACCACCCTCTGCTGCTCTTCCCAGTGAGAGGTGAGGTCTAATCCCTGTCCCATGTGTGGTTGACCTTAGTAACTCCTTTATCCAGTAGAAAACAGCAAGAGGAATATTCTGGATTTTCTGAGACTACATCATAAGAAGACATGAAGCTTCTGCTCCTAGAGCCCCACCATCATGCTCTAAGAAACCCAAGCCAGACGAAAAAGCCACAGGTAAATGTTTGGTTAAACACCCTCAGCTGACAGCCAGCATCACGTCGAGCCCCCTTAGATGTCAAGGCCAGCCAAGCTGTCAGAGGACTGAAGTCCCAGCCACCATTTGCCTATAACCACATGACAGATCCCAGCAAGAACTGCCCAGCTAAGCCCAGTCAAATCACAGAGCTCTGAGGAATAAGAAACAAATGCCCAGCTGCCAAGTGTTGGAGTGCTTATGTATCAATAGAAAGTTTATGCAAAGATTTATAAATATTTAATAAAGTTCTAAAAGACCAAAGAAGTTTACAATTGGCTAAAACAAGTATAAGAATTGGGGGGAAAATTGCAGAAGAAATGCTAATGGAAGCCTAGGGAGCAGCAAGAAAACAGTGAATGAAGAATAAAAATACTTGAATTGAGAAGAAAAGCCTCATGGTGCATGTAGAGCTCATCTAATAAAAGGATAGTGTGTGACTCACCCGCAGGATGTCATCAGTGTGGAAAAGAATAACAAAGCAAATATGCCATTACTACGAGTACTAAGGTGCAATGAATTGGATATAAGGTATTTTTATGCTCCTTTTTTTATATTTATTTACTGAACTATTTGTTAGTTATAAGTAACTAATAAAACCTGTGAACTTTCTACCCAACATGAAGCTAGACCCTTTATCCCATTCTATATTAACTCCATTATTTATCAAATCCCATCGACCTGTTTCTTCCATAGTCAAAATAAGATTGTGTCTTATATACATCTTCTATTTTCTTCTTTTTTGACAGAATCTGCTTTTACATCCTGAAAACTCAATTTAGTTTTAGCCAAATTCATGTTGCTTCTTACTTAATTGACCACTGGGCAGGAATATTTAAGAATATGGAAAAAATAATAAATAAGAAAATAAGGTATACTAATATATTATTAATAATAACATTTATCAGTGTGCTTATATTTCACTAGGTGCAATCAGCGTCTAACTTAGCCTTTCCAGCATTTTTTGTAAACAGAGTACATGAGGGACAAGGGAAAGCCCCTGGAAGCTTCCTTAGGCGTGAGTTTAAAATTAAGATCTAGGGTGCCTGGGTGGCTCAGTGGGTTAAGCCGCTGCCTTTGGCTCAGGTCATGATCTCAGGGTCCTGGGATTGAGTCCCGCATCGGGTTCTCTGCTCAGCAGGGAGTCTGCTTCCTCCTCTCTCTCTCTCTGCCTGCCTCTCTGCCTACTTGTGATCTCTCTCTGTCAAATAAATAAATAAAATCTTTAAAAAAAAAAAAAATAATAAAATAAAATTAAGATCTAGAGCCATTTACTTAACATCAACTGTTTTTTACTAGTTATATTCATTGGGATATAGGCATGAAGGATACAAGAGTTCAACGTTTCAAGACCCTCAAAGTAAGAGAAAAACATGAAAGCAAGTAAATGTACATAATATAAGTATGTTAAGGGCACAAAGAGAAAACCAAATTAATTATGTCTGGAGGCCAGGGTGTAAAACTCTTCCTAGCGCTGTTGATTTGGAAAATTGATTAGGACCTTGAAGTAAAACAGGAATTAGTCAGAAGGACCAGAGGTGGGCAGTGATGGTAGGCAGAATGCTCCAGAACGGTGGAATAGAAAGCAAGGTCATAGAGACTTACAATGATATGTGTCTAGAAATACTGCTAACGGGCACACAACAAGCCAGGAAGTGACTATGAAAGGGACTAAGAGATTCTCCTTATTTTTCTCTTGTAAAACTCCCTTGTCCATTCTTTTTAATGGCTAAATAGTATTCCATTATATATATTTATATGTTTATATAAAATATATTTATATATTCATATAAAATATATCTTATTTATATATTTATCGTATATAATACAAATTCTATAATTATATATGATGTATACATTACATATATAAATATATTTATAACTATATATTTATATATCTAATTATATATGCCATGCATTATTATATATAATAATATATAATATAATGATATATACTAATATAATTATAATACATTGTTATATAAAATATATAATTATATGTAATAAATATAACACACATATATATTATATACAATATATTATATATAAATGTTATATATAATATATTTGAAGGCAATGTAAAAAAGTGTGCAAACAACTCATTAATATTGCACATTTATTACATGTTGAAACATGATCTGAAATATTCTGTTAAATAAAATACTAAATTAATTTCACTTTTTCTTTATGTCTTTTAACATAGCTAGGAGCAAACTTAAATATATATGTAGCTTACTATATATATATGTACATATATATATAGCTTACATTATATTTCTATTGGTGGCATAGCTCTCATATCTTCACATCCTTCTTCAAGATTGATTTTAAAAATCTAAATTTTGGTTGCATTGTTTGTTGTGGGTTTTTTTGGTTGCATTGTTAATGCATGGGATTTTGTCATCTTTAAAAACATCACTTCATTAATCTTCAAAATCCACTAAGGGAGGCAGCAGAGTTTAGATCAAGCATGACATAGCTAATGTGCCATTTGTCTTATAATTTGTTTTGCAGGAATCAAGGAAGATATGATTCTTTTTGAAAAATCTTCATGACTCATGCTTGAAAAGGAAATAGAATTGCAATCTCTTGTTTCCAAACATTTGTTACCAAGTTTCCAGATACTTAATTCTAATAATTAAACAACTGTTTGGAAAAGACAGAACATAATCTGGTCTAACTGTTGGATGCTTCTAGTAGTTACTATGTGTGCAAAGTGAATAATGGCCCAGGACGTAACACTAATCAAATGTGTGTCAACTTTAGCCTGAAGTGTCTCTTGGTAGATTTCCAGCTATGGGGCTTAGGATCAGGTAGAGTTATTTCATGGAATATGGTCTTTTACTAGGACTAAGTACATGAGATACTCTGCAACCACACCTCATGATGGAACAAGTGTAGGGATATGTGTTCAAGGTTGTAATAAAGACATGTAAAGACCACAGTTCCTGGGGCCTTCATGGGTGTCC
Organism: Mustela erminea; assembly: GCF_009829155.1. Classification (NCBI taxonomy): domain Eukaryota; kingdom Metazoa; phylum Chordata; class Mammalia; order Carnivora; family Mustelidae; genus Mustela; species Mustela erminea. The sequence goes on from NC_045620.1 coordinate 48,960,914, forward strand.
CAACATCTCTCAGTACCAGGAATTACCAAAGATTGAACTCTGAACATCGCTTAGTTCTGGGCATGAGGGAGGGAGCTCTGAAAGGTCCTGATTTTGATTAGATCCTCTTGAAAAGTAACTATCTTTCCTTTCCTGCAGGAAATTAACAGGTATTTTCAGTATGTGTGATCCCCTCTGTCCATGCTGACAAAAGCTTGCTGGGTAGACCCTCATCACCAGAAGCTAAAGTCATAATATACAGACAGATATGGAAAGAACAGTGATAGTAAGCATAATACAGAAAAATTAGATTTCATTCTGTTAGGCATCTTATCTCAGTTAGCTAACTTAGTCCTGAAACATAGTTATTATTATGTCCCACATTTTAATGATGATAAAGAAGAGATACAGAAGGGTTAAGTAGCATACTCACATTCCCACAGATTAAAAGTCAATCACAAAAGTGATTTATCTTCTTTCAACAAAGCAGGGTCAATCACTATGAGGTACTCTCTTTAACAAACTCTGCACTTGGCCTCCATTTGACTGAAAGATAGAGAAATTAATGGTCGAAAGCAGAAAATACAGAAGTCACTGTGTCAGTGAAAACCAAGACCAGTTGCTGTCAGAAGCCGCATGTTCTACTTAGAAGGAAGGTCCTAGGGAAAATCCTCTTGAGGTACCAGCCGCATCCCATACTCTTACTACCTTCAGTGACAGTTGTGTGACTGAAATGATGCATGCATAGCAGGAGGGATTCAGTGAGGAGGAAGATGCATGATTGCAGGGCTGAAGTCTCTCCCAGGACCAAGAAATGAGAAGTAACTTCAGAAATGATTATGGTTTCTTCCTGCAGGCACTCAGCTTCATGGGGACAGTCTTCTGGATGAGTGGCTCACACACCCCTACCTGCCTCTGAGAGATGAGCAGCTCTGAGATAGGAATGGGACAGGCAGACATGGTGGGAAATGCAATTTAGTCCAGGGCACAAAAGGTTTGATATGACTGAACTGCAGAGTGGACGGAGAGGGCGAAAACTCCATGTCTAGCAGAAGGTAGACCACAAGAAGCCTTCTCTACCAGCAATACTCAGTGTGGCCCACAGACATGTAATAACAGTCTCATGGAGGGGACTGTTAAAAGTGCAAGTTAAGCTGAGTGAAATAAGTCAAGCAGAGACAGTCAAGTATCATATGGTCTCACTTACTCGTGGAGCATAAGGAAAAACATGGAGGATACTGGGAGAAGAAGAGAAGTGAGTTGGGGGAAATCAGACGGGGAGACAAAACATGGAAGACTGTAGACTCTGAGAAACAAACTGAGGGTTTTGGAGGGGAGGGAGTAAGGGGTTGGGAGAGACTGGTGGTGGGTATTATGGAGGGCACATATTACATGGAGCACTGGGTGTGGTGCATAAACAATGAATTTTAGAACACTAAAAAAAATTAAATTAAACTAATTAAATGGGGAAAAAAAAAAAAGGCAAGTTCTTGGGGGCCCACCTCCACCCTCCTGAATCAGAATCTGAAGCTCCACAACCTGTCTTTTGGCAGTTTCTCCAGGGAACACTTCCATATGCAAAAGTTTGGTTAAAACAAACAAACAAAAACAAACAAAAAACAAAACTGTAGTGTCATTTCCAAGTTTCGGTTCTTTCTAAATGAAACATTACAACTATGAGTTTGTCTACATTACTAAGACTGACTCTGTAAGTTGGCAAATCCATTACATAGGTTTACTCATGTTACCTTTGAATGGCACATGTAGAGAACAGACCAAATGCAGGACAGCAAAGATTTCAGAAACTACCAATATTGAGACCATAACCCATAGAAGGAGAGACAGAAAATTAGTAAAACCCCAATACTAGAAATCTTTAAAACATGCATTTAAATAATGCATGGTTCAAAGAGAAAATTACAAGAATATTAGAAAATACTTTGAATTGAATGAAATTAAAAATACAATATTATAAAAAACTGGGATATGCTGAAGCACCACACGGATGGAACTTTATTACATTAATGTTTACATTAAAAAGAAAAGAAAAGTTTCCAATCAATGACCTAAGCTTGCACCTTAAGAGAATAGGGGGGAAAAAAAGAAAAGAAAAGAAAAAAGCAAATTAAAATCAAAGCAAACAGGGATGCCTGGGTGGCTAAGTCAGTTAAGAGTCTGCCTTCAGCTCAGGTCATGATCCCAGGGTCCTGGGATTGAGCCTCAAGTCAACCTCCCTGCTCAGTGGAGAGCCTGCATCTCCCTCTCCTTCTGCCCCTTCCCCCTGCTGATGTTCTCTTTCTCACTTGGTCTCACTCTTTCTATCTCATACAAATAAATAAAATCTTAAAAACAAAACAAAAACCCTCAAAACAGAGGGAGGGAAAAATAACAATGAAAGTAGAAATCATTAAAATTTAAAACAAGAAAATAACACTGAAAACAGGTTCTTCGAGAAGACTTTTAAAAAATATTTATATATTTTAGAGAGAGAATGCAAGCAACAGAGCAGGGACAGAGCGAGTGGGAATCTCAAGCAGTCTCCACAGTGAATGCAGAACCCAACATGGGGCTCGATCTCAAAACCCTGAATTCATGACCTGTACCAAAACCGAGAATCAGAAGCTTAATTGACTGAGCCACCATGTGCCCTTCAAAAAGACTTTAGTTTAGTTTTGTTTTGTTTTAATTTCTTTTCAGCATAACAGTATTCATTGTTTTTATACCACACCCAGTGCTCCAAGCAATCTGTGCCCTCTCTAATACCCACGACCTGGTTCCCCCAACCTTCCACCCCCCGCCCCTTCGAAACCTCAGATTGTTTTTCAGAGTCCATAGTCTCTCATGTTCACCTCCCCTTCCAATTTCCCTCAACTCCCTTCTCCTCTCCATCTCCCCTTGTCCTCCACGCTATTTGTTATGCTCCACAAATAAGTGAAACCATAGGATAATTGACTCTCTCTGCTTGACTTATTTCATTCAGCATAATCTCTTCCAGTCCCATCCATGTTGCTGTAAAAGTTGGGTATTCATCCTTTCTGATGGAGGCATAATACTCCATAGTGTATATGGAACACATCTTCCTTATCCATTCGTCCGTTGAAGGGCATCTTGGTTCTTTCCAGTTTGGCGACTGTGGCCATTGCTGCTATAAACATTGGGGTACAGATGGCCCTTCTTTTCACTCCATCTGTATCTTTGGGGTAAATACCCAGGAGTGCAATTGCAGGGTCATAGGGAAGCTCTATTTTTAATTTCTTGAGGAATCTCCACACTGTTCTCCAAAGAGGCTGCACCAACTTGCATTCCCACCAACAGTGTAAGAGGGTTCCCCTTTCTCCACATCCTCTCCAACACACGTTGTTTTCTGACTTGCTAATTTTGGCCATTCTAATTGGTCTAAGGTGGTATCTCAATGTCATTTTAATTTGAATCTCCCTGATGGCCAGTGATGATGAACATTTTTTCATGTGTCTAATAGCCATTTGGATGTCTTCATTGGAGAAGTGTCTGTTCATATCTTCTGCCCATTTTTTGATATGATTGTCTGTTTTGTGTGTGTTGAGTTTGAGGAATTCTTTATAGATCATGGATATCAACCTTTTGTCTGTACTGTCATTTGCAAATATCTTCTCCCATTCCGTGGGTTGCCTCTTTGTTTTCTTGACTGTTTCTTTGCTGTGCAGAAACTTTTGATCTTGATGAAGTCCCAAAAGTTCATTTTGCTTTTGTTTCCTTTGCCTTTGGAGACATATCTTGAAAGAAGTTGCTGCGGCTGATATCAAAGAGGTTACTGCCTATGTTCTCCTCTAGGATTCTGATGGATTCTGTCTCACGTTGAGGTCTTTTATCCATTCTGAGTTTATCTTTGTGTACAGTGTAAGAGAATGGTCGAGTTTCATTCTTCTACATATAGCTGTCCAGTTTTCCCAGCACCATTTATTGAAGAGACTGTCTTTTTTCCACTGTATATTTTTTCCTGTTTTGTCGAAGATTATTTGCCCATAGAGCTGAGGGTCCATATCTGGGCTCTCTACTCTGTTCCACGGGACTATGTGTCTGTTTTTATGCCAGTACCATGCTGTCTTGGTGATCACAGCTTTGTAGTAAAGTTTGAAATCAGGTAATGTGATGTCCCCAGTTTTATTTTTGTTTTTCAACATTTCTTTAGTGATTCAGGGTCTCTTATGATTCCATACAAATTTTAGGATTATTTGCTCCAGCTCCAAAAAGACTTTTAAAATCGAGCAGATTCTAGTCACTCTGACTAGGAAATTTATATAAATTATCAACATCTGGACAGAAATATGTTCTAGAGACATTAAAATGTTAATAAGGGAATATTATTCATCATATAGTAAAAGTGAAAATATAAATAAAATAGGCAAATTCTTTAAGAAACACAAATTACCAAAGGTCACTTGGGAAGAAATAGATGATTTGAATACTTTGTCTCTGTTAAAAAAATTAAATGCTTTCTTAAAACTCTTCTAACAAGAAAAATTCCAGGCCCAGGATGGCTTTACTGGAAAATTCTGTCAAAAAGTTAAGGAAGAAATAATAATAATTTGACATAAAAAATGTTCTAAAAAAACAGAGGAGAAGGAAGTACTTACTTAATCATTCTATCATTACCCTGAAGTCAAAACCAGATAGTACCATACCTATCACAACAGGAGACACAAAAATCCTCAAAAGTAATTCTTCATATCATCATCATCATCATTAATATCATAGCAACAAATCAAATTCAGTAACACAGAATACAAATCATGAATTATGACCAAATGCCATTCGCCTTCAGAATTCAAAGTCGGGTCAATTTTTTGAATATCAGTCTATAGCAATTATTATATCAAGAGATTAAAGCAAATAAACCCTATGATCATTTCAATAGATGCAAGAAATGTAAAGTTTCACATCCATTTATGATTCTAAACTCTCAGTGAACTAAAAATAGAAGTGAATTTAGTTAATCCAATAAAGAATATCTTTAAAAAATTAAAATCTATAAGACATTATAATTAATAATAAAAGAAGGAATGAATGTTTCCCCTTAAAATTATGTTCTCACCATCCCTATTCAACAACACATTGGAAGTCTTAGGTAATACAATAAGAGAAGGAAAACAAAAAGTAAAAAGGTCTACAGACTGGAAGGAAGAAATATTTATGTCAACAATCGCACGGAATCTAAAAATAGTCCACTGGAACTAATGAGTAAATTTAATAAGGAGATAAGATACAATGTAATAATCAAAAACAAATTCTAGGAGGGAGGAGTCAAGATGGCGGAGAAGTAGCAGGCTGAGACTGCTTCAGCTAGCCAGAGATCAGCTAGATAGCTTATCTAAAGATTGCAAACACCTGAAAATCCATCGGCAGATCGAAGAGAAGAAGAACAGCAATTCTGGAAACAGAAAAACAACCACTTTCTGAAAGGTAGGACCGGCGGAGAAGTGAATCCAAAGCGACGGGAAGATAGACCCCGGGGGGAGGGGCCGGCTCCCGACAAGCGGCGGAGCAACGGTGCACAAAATCAGGACTTTTAAAAGTCTGTTCCGCTGAGGGACATCGCTCCAGAGGCTAAACCGGGGCGAAGCCCACGCGGGTTCAGCGTGGCCTCAGGTCCCGCAGGGTCACAAAAGGAGCAGGGGTGTCTGAGTGTCGCAGACCTTGCGGGTATTGGAACGGGAAAGCCGGCTACAGAGACAGAGCTGACAGTAAGCTCACAGCTCGGTGTTACCTTGAACTGGTCGCAGGCTCGGAGAGCTCGGAGCGCGGCTGGAGGTCAGGCAGACGGGAGTAACTGGGCGCTGTTCTCTGAGGGCACACTGAGGAGTGCGGCCCTGGGCTCTCGGCTCCTCCAGGCCGGAGACCAGGAGGCCGCCATTTGTATTCCCGTCCTCCGGAACTCTACGGAAAGCGCTCAGGGAACAAAAGCTCCTGAAAGCAAACCCGAGCGGATTACTCACCCCGGCCCCGGGTAAGGGCGGTGTAATTCCGCCTGGGGCAAAGACACTTGAGAATCACTACAACAGGCCCCTCCCCCAGAAGATCAACAAGAAATCCAGCCGAGACCAAGTTCACCTACCAAGGAGTGCGGTTTCAATACCAAGGAGAGCAGCAGAATTCCAGAGGAGGAGAAAGCCAAGCACGGAACTCATGGCTTTTTCCCTGTGATTTTTTTTTAGTATTGCAGTTAATTTAATTTTTTTTCTTTTTCATTTTTTTTTTTTTTTCTTTTTTTTCTCGCCTTCGGGTAAAATTTTTTTTTTTTAACTGTTACCTTTTTCTTTTTTAACGATTTTTTACTAGTTTATCTAATATATATATTTTTTCTTTTTTACATTTTTCTTAGGTGTTTTCCTTTTTTTTTTTAATTCTTTTCTTTTCTTTTTTCTTTCTTTCTTTTTTTTTTTTTTTTCTTTCTTCCTTTTTGAACCTCTTTTTATCCCCTTTCTCCCCCCTCACGATTTTGGATCTCTTCTAATTTGGTTAAAGCATTTTTTCCTGGGGTTGTTGCCACCCTTTTAGTATTTTACTTGCCCCTTCATATACTCTTATCTGGACAAAATGACAAGACGGAAAAATTCAACACAAAAAAAAGAACAAGAGGCAGTACCGAAGGCTAGGGACCTAATCAATACAGACATTGGTAATATGTCAGATCTAGAGTTCAGAATGACAATTCTCAAGGTTCTAGCCGGGCTCGAAAAAGGCATGGAAGATATTAGAGAAACCCTCTCGAGAGATATAAAAGCCCTTTCTGGAGAAATAAAAGAACTAAAATCTAACCAAGTTGAAATCAAAAAAGCTATTAATGAAGTGCAATAAAAAATGGAGGCTCTCACTGCTAGGATAAATGAGGCAGAAGAAAGAATTAGTGATATAGAAGACCAAATGACAGAGAATAAAGAAGCTGAGCAAAAGAGGGACAAACAGCTACTGGACCACGAGGGGAGAATTCGAGAGATAAGTGACACCATAAGACGAAACAACATTAGAATAATTGGGATTCCAGAAGAAGAAGAAAGAGAGAGGGGAGCAGAAGGTATACTGGAGAGAATTATTGGGGAGAATTTCCCCAATATGGCAAAGGGAACGAGCATCAAAATTCAGGAGGTTCAGAGAACGCCCCTCAAAATCAATAGGAATAGGCCCACACCCCGTCACCTAATAGTAAAATTTACAAGTCTCAGTGACAAAGAGAAAATCCTGAAAGCAGCCCGGGAAAAGAAGTCTGTAACATACAATGGTAAAAATATTAGATTGGCAGCTGACTTATCCACAGAGACCTGGCAGGCCAGAAAGAGCTGGCATGATATTTTCAGAGCACTAAACGAGAAAAACATGCAGCCAAGAATACTATATCCAGCTAGGCTATCATTGAAAATAGAAGGAGAGATTAAAAGCTTCCAGGACAAACAAAAACTGAAAGAATTTGCAAATACCAAACCAGCTCTACAGGAAATATTGAAAGGGGTCCTCTAAGCAAAGAGAGAGCCTACAAGTGGTAGATCAGAAAGGAACAGAGACCATATACAGTAACAGTCAACTTACAGGCAATACAATGGCACTAAATTCATATCTCTCAATAGTTACCCTGAATGTTAATGGGCTAAATGCCCCTGTCAAAAGACACAGGCTATCAGAATGGATAAAAAAACAAAACCCATCTATATGTTGCCTCCAAGAAACTCATTTTAAGCCCGAAGACACCTCCAGATTTAAAGTGAGGGGGTGGAAAAGAATTTACCATGCTAATGGACATCAGAAGAAAGCAGGAGTGGCAATCCTTATATCAGATCAATTAGATTTTAAGCCAAAGACTATAATAAGAGATGAGGATGGACACTATATCATACTCAAAGGGTCTGTCCAACAAGAAGATTTAACAATTTTAAATATCTATGCCCCCAACGTGGGAGCAGCCAACTATATAAACCAATTAATAACAAAATCAAAGAAACACATCAACAATAATACAATAATAGTAGGGGACTTTAACACTCCCCTCACTGAAATGGACAGATCATCCAAGCAAAAGATCAGCAAGGAAATAAAGGCCTTAAACGACACACTGGACCAGATGGACATCACAGATATATTCAGAATATTTCATCCCAAAGCAACAGAATACACATTCTTCTCTAGTGCACATGGAACATTCTCCAGAATAGATCACATCCTTGGTCCTAAATCAGGACTCAACCGGTATCAAAAGATTGGGATCATTCCCTGCATATTTTCAGACCACAATGCTCTAAAGCTAGAACTCAACCACAAAAGGAAGTTTGGAAAGAACCCAAATACATGGAGACTAAACAGCATCCTTCTAAAGAATGAATGGGTCAACCGGGAAATTAAAGAAGAATTGAAAAAAATCATGGAAACAAATGATAATGAAAATACAACGGTTCAAAATCTGTGGGACACAACAAAGGCAGTCCTGAGAGGAAAATATATAGCGGTACAAGTCTTTCTTAAGAAACAAGAAAGGTCTCAGGTACACAACCTAACCCTACACTTAAAGGAGCTAGAGAAAGAACAAGAAAGAAACCCTAAGCCCAGCAGGAGAAGAGAAATCATAAAGATCAGAGCAGAAATCAATGAAATAGAAACCAAAAAAACAATAGAACAAATCAACGAAACTAGGAGCTGGTTCTTTGAAAGAATTAATAAAATTGATAAACCCCTGGCCCGACTTATCAAAAAGAAAAGAGAAAGGACCCAAATAAATAAAATCATGAATGAAAGAGGAGAGATCACAACTAACACCAAAGAAATACAAACTATTATAAGAACATACTATGAGCAACTCTACGCCAATAAATTTGACAATCTGGAAGAAATGGATGCATTCCTAGAAACATATAAACTACCACAACTTAACCAGGAAGAAATAGAAAGCCTGAACAGACCCATAACCAGTAAGGAGATTGAAACAGTCATTAAAAATCTCCAAACAAACAAAAGCCCAGGGCCAGACGGCTTCCCGGGGGAATTCTACCAAACATTTAAAGAAGAACTAATTCCTATTCTCCTGAAACTGTTCCAAAAAATAGAAATGGAAGGAAAACTTCCAAACTCATTTTATGATGCCAGCATCACCTTGATCCCAAAACCAGACAAGGATCCCACCAAAAAAGAGAGCTATAGACCGATATCCTTGATGAACACAGATGCGAAAATACTCAACAAAATACTAGCCAATAGGATTCAACAGTATATTAAAAAGATTATTCACCACGACCAAGTGGGATTTATTCCAGGGCTGCAAGGTTGGTTCAACATCCGCAAATCAGTCAATGTGATACAACACATCAATAAAAGAAAGAACAAGAACCATATGATACTCTCAATAGATGCTGAAAAAGCATTTGACAAAGTACAGCATCCCTTCCTGATCAAAACTCTTCAAAGTGTAGGGATAGAGGGCACATACCTCAATATCATCAAAGCCATCTATGAAAAACCCACCGCAAATATCATTCTCAATGGAGAAAAACTGAAAGCTTTTCCGCTAAGGTCAGGAACACGGCAGGGATGTCCATTATCACCACTGCTATTCAACATAGTACTAGAGGTCCTAGCCTCAGCAATCAGACAACAAAAGGAAATTAAAGGCATCCAAATCGGCAAAGAAGAAGTCAAATTATCACTCTTCGCAGATGATATGATACTATATGTGGAAAACCCAAAAGACTCCACTCCAAAACTGCTAGAACTTATACAGGAATTCAGTAAAGTGTCAGGATATAAAATCAATGCACAGAAATCAGTTGCATTTCTCTACACCAACAGCAAGACAGAAGAAAGAGAAATTAAGGAGTCAATCCCATTTACAATTGCACCCAAAACCATAAGATACCTAGGAATAAACCTAACCAAAGAGACACAGAATCTATACTCAGAAAACTATAAAGTACTCATGAAAGAAATTGAGGAAGACACAATGAAATGGAAAAATGTTCCATGCTCCTGGATTGGAAGAATAAATATTGTGAAAATGTCTATGCTACCTAAAGCAATCTACACATTTAATGCAATTCCTATCAAAGTACCATCCATCTTTTTCAAAGAAATGGAACAAATAATGCTAAAATTTATATGGAACCAGAAAAGACCTCGAATAGCCAAAGGGATATTGAAAAAGAAAGCCAACGTTGGTGGCATCACAATTCCGGACTTCAAGCTCTATTACAAAGCTGTCGTCATCAAGACAGCATGGTACTGGCACAAAAACAGACACATAGATCAATGGAACAGAATAGAGAGCCCAGAAATAGACCCTCAACTCTATGGTCAACTAATCTTCGACAAAGCAGGAAAGAATGTCCAATGGCAAAAAGACAGCCTCTTCAATAAATGGTGCTGGGAAAATTGGACAGCCACATGCAGAAAAATGAAATTGGACCATTTCCTTACACCACACACAAAAATAGACTCAAAATGGATGAAGGACCTCAATGTGCGAAAGGAATCCATCAAAATCCTTGAGGAGAACACAGGCAGCAACCTCTTTGACCTCAACCGCAGCAACATCTTCCTAGGAACAACGCAAAAGGCAAGGGAAGCAAGGGCAAAAATGAACTATTGGGATTTCATCAAGATCAAAAGCTTTTGCACAGCAAAGGAAACGGTTAACAAAATCAAAAGACAACTGACAGAATGGGAGAAGATATTTGCAAATGACATATCAGATAAAGGACTAGTGTCCAGAATCTATAAAGAACTTAGCAAACTCAACACCCAAAGAACAAATAATCCAATCAAGAAATGGGCAGAGGACATGAACAGACATTTCTGCAAAGAAGACATCCAGATGGCCAACAGACACATGAAAAAGTGCTCCATATCACTCGGCATCAGGGAAATACAAATCAAAACCACAATGAGATATCACCTCACACCAGTCAGAATGGCTAAAATAAACAAGTCAGGAAATGACAGATGCTGGCGAGGATGCGGAGAAAGGGGAACCCTCCTACACTGTTGGTGGGAATGCAAGCTGGTGCAGCCACTCTGGAAAACAGCATGGAGGTTCCTCAAAATGTTGAAAATAGAACTGCCCTATGACCCAGCAATTGCACTATTGGGTATTTACCCTAAGGATACAAACGTAGTGATCCAAAGGGGCACGTGCACCCGAATGTTTATAGCAGCAATGTCCACAATAGCCAAACTATGGAAAGAACCTAGATGTCCATCAACAGATGAATGGATCAAGAAGATGTGGTATATATACACAATGGAATACTATGCAGCCATCAAAAGAAATGAAATCTTGCCATTTGCGACAACATGGATGGAACTAGAGCGTATCATGCTTAGCGAAATAAGTCAAGCAGAGAAAGACAACTATCATATGATCTCCTTGATATGAGGAAGTGGTGATGCAACATGGGGGCTTAAGTGGGTAGGAGAAGAATAAATGAAACAAGATGGGATTGGGAGGGAGACAAACCATAAGTGACTTTTAATCTCACAAAACAAACTGAGGGTTGCTGGGGGGAGGGGGTTTGGGAGAAGGGGGTGGGATTATGGACATTGGGGAGGGTATGTGCTTTGGTGAGTGCTATGAAGTGTGTAAACCTGGTGATTCACAGACCTGTACCCCTGGGGATAGAGTATTATGCCTCCATCAGAAAGGATGAATAACCAACTTTTGTAGCAACATGGACGGGACTGGAAGAGATTATGCTGAGTGAAATAAGTCAAGCAGAGAGAGTCAATTATCATATGGTTTCACTTATTTGTGGAGCATAACAAATAGCATGGAGGACATGGGGACTTAGAGTGGAGAAGGGAGTTGGGGGAAATTGGAAGGGGAGGTGAACCATGAGAGACTATGGACTCTGAAAAACAATCTGAGGGTTTTGAAGGGACGGGGGGTGGGAGGTTGGGGTACCAGGTGGTGGGTATTATAGAGGGCACGGATTGCATGGAGCACGGGGTGTGGTGCAAAAATAATGAATACTGTTATGCTGGAAATAAAAAAAAAAATAAATAAATTAAAAACAAATTCTATTTCTTTGTATTGCTAATGAATAATTGACAAATCTTAATTTAAAAATCAATACTCTTCATAATAGAACTAAAAACAAGCATGAAATATTTATGTATAAATTCATCCAAATATGTACAGTGCTTGTGTACTGAAAACTACAAATCACTTCATAAATAGGAAGTGTCAGTGTTGTTAAGTTCTCAAATTCTTTGCCAGCTGATCTATAGATTCAATGCAATCCCAAAGAAAATCCCTGAAGGAGATAAATACACACACACACACACACACACACACACACACACACACATAACATAGGTATATATGTGTATATATATATATATTCATATTCTTAATATTGACAAATTGATTGTAAAACTTACATTGAGAATAAAAAGAACTAGAGTTGCTCAAAGAATTTTGGGCAGGAAGAACAAAGTAGAGGACACATGCTATCTGATTTCAAGACTTACTATAAAGCTACAGTAGGTTTTGATGAAGAATAGACACAAAGACAAAAGGAACAGAATAGAGTATGCAGAAGTAGATTTACACCATGTATGTATGGACCATTGATCTTTTGATAAATTACAAAGACAATTCAGAGGGGAAAGGCAGTCTTTTCAACAAAAGTTGTTCTAACAGTTGTAATTCAAGTGCAAAATAAATAAACCTTGACCCACACTTGGCACTATATTCAAAAACTAGCTCAGGTACCTGGGTGGCTCAGTGGGTTAAGCCTCTGCCTTCGGCTCAGGTCATGACATCAGGGTCCTGGGATCGAGGCCCACGTCGGGATCTCTACTCTGCAGGGAGCCTGCTTCCCCACTCTCTGTCTGCCTGTCTCTATGCCTACTTGTGATCTCTCTCTGTCAAATAAATGAATAAAATTAAAAAAAAAAAACCTAACTCAAAATAAATTGTGTAAAAGCTAAAATGAGAAAACGTATGGAAGAAAACATACAGAACTTCTAACTGTATATTTGGTAGAATTTCTTAGATTATGATCCCAAAAATCCAATACATAAAAGGGAAAACTTTGATAATAACATTTTATCAGTTAAAAAACTTCTGCTCTATATAGACACTGTTAAGAAAACGAAGGAAGCCAGGGGCTTCTAGGTGGTCCTGTTGGTTAAATGTCTTCCTTTGTCTCAGGTCATGCCACTCTCCCTGCTTGCGCTCTCAATCTCTCTCTCACTATAATAAATAAATAAAATCTTTTCTAAAATAAGAAAGAAAATGAAGGAAGCCAAGACTGAGAGAAAATATTTACAAAACATACATTTTAGGAGGGATTTATTGTTCTTTCAGAATATTTTAAAAAACTCTCAAAATGCCAAAAAAAGAAAAACGAGCTTGCTTCAGTAACATGTGCACCTACAACCAGAAAGATACAGAGAAGAGTAAAATGGCCCCTGCGTGAATGACTCACAAATTCATGAAATGTTCCATTTTTTACTGGATGAAAGTGGCAAAAGGTGTAAGTTTCCAGTGATTAGATAAATAAGTATTGGGAATGCAATGTACAACATGAAGACTGTACTTAAGACTGTTGTTGGTGCATTTGAAAGTTACTAAGAAAGTTGATCCTAAAGTTCTCATCACAAGGATAAAACTTTTTTTTTCCTTTTTCTTAAAATCTTTGTGTAATCTTAATTGAACCCACGTGAGTTTGCTCCTTGGTCAGTCAAAAACTGAACCAGGTGAGTTGTCCCCGGAAGAAAATTTTATTTGCTGTGAATGAGATCACAGGGAATGACTTCCAAAGCCCTGACTCTTCTAGAGGGTGAATGGGTGGGTTCCTTTTGATTAGGGTTAGGATGAATGTCTTCTTATTGTATGCAGAGGTGGGCACAAGGTCCTGCATGTGCCTTAAGGAAATAGCCTACACACATACTGTATGTTATGTAAATGAGGCTTGTGTTCCTCCTTGGGTGGAGATTTCAGTATTATAATGAGGTAAACATAACTGTAGGTCATTCCAAGCTTCACTCTGAGGTCCATCTGCATAGACATGAGTTGAGGGGTGGGGGTAAACTCAAAGAATCTGGGTTGTCTGGACCATCAGGTGGTCTTATCAGTCACCATCATCTTTGGGGAGGACTGGTTTCTGGTTTCATTAGCCTGAATTAACAGAAAAGCCTGAAAGAAGAGCTTAGGGAAATATAAGAGGTTAGTGAGCACAAGCAGGCAGGCAGTAAAGGCCAGGTCTTGGGGTCTAGGGGGCGACAAGATGATCAATGTAACTAAACTTAATGTGGTCATCATTTCACAATATATGCAGGTCAAGTCATTGCACATACAGCTTAAACTTACATAATACTGTACATCAAGTATGTCTCAATAAAACTGGAGGAAAAAGAAAAGAAATGAAAAGTTCAACTAGAAAATGGCAAAATATGATCCCCTGGGTGGCTCAGTCCATTAAGCATCTGCCTTCGGCTCAGGTCATGATCTTGGAGTCTTAGGATCGAGTCCCACATTGGGCTCCTTGCTCAGCCAGAGTCTGCTTCTCTCTCTGCCTCTGCCTCTGCTCATGCCCTCTCTCTCTAATAAATAAATAAAATCTTCTTTAAAATGGAAAGGTATTTATATAGACACCTCATCAAAGAAGATTTGAATTTAGCTAAAAAAAAAAAAAGATGTACAAAAAGATGGCCAACATCACTAATAATTAGTAAATGCAAATTAAAATACAGTAAACTCTACACACTTGTTAGAATGGCTAAAAAGTGAAACAAAATTTAAAAACAAAACAGAGCAACTGGAAGCTTCATACATTATTTTTGTGAATTCAAAAATGATGTCACTACTTTGGAAAACAATTTGATGATTTCTTATAAAGTTCAACATACACTCACCATACAATGTATCAACCCTGCTCTTGGAGATTTTTCCAAGAGAAATAAAAGCATATGCTCACACAACACTTGTTCATAAATATTTAGAGCTGCTTTATTCATAGTTGCCAAAAAAAATACTGGGAATAACCTGCATGTATTTCAGTCAGTGAATGGATAAGCAAATCCATTTACTTGCTTTTCATGAAATACTACTCAAAAATATGAAGGAATACTACTGTTACACACCTATAGGAAAGACTCTCAAATGCATTTTTCTCAGTGAAAAAAGTTAAACTCAAAATGTTATACTTATAATTCCATTTATATGATGTTCAATATTATATGTATTACACACCAAAACTATATATAGGTAGGTAAATAGGTCAGAGCTGCAAGGAGCTAAGGTTTGGGGATGTGATACCTATAAAGTGTATCAGGCAATGTTGGAAAGTGATAAAATGGTTCTGTATCTTTTTAAGGATTTTTATTTATTTATTTGACAGACGGAGACCACAAGTAGGCAGAGAGGCAGGCAGAGAGAGGGGAAGGGAAGTAGGCTCCCTGCTGACCAGAGATCCTGATGTGGGGCTCCATTCCGGGACCCTGGGATCATGACCTGAGCCGAAGGCAGAGGCTTTAACCCACTGAGCCACCCAGGCACCCCATGGTTCTGTATTTTTATTGTGGTGGAGGATGTATGACATCATGTATTTATCAAAAGTCATAGAACTATATATATAACATGACAGATTTTACTATAGTTAAGATATACTACAATTTTAAAAATTAAGAGGAATAAAAAGTAATTTTTTTTTAAGATTTTATTTATTTGACAGACAGAGATCACAAGTAGTCAGAGAGGCAGTCGGGTGGGGGAGAAGCAGGCTCCCTGCTGAAAAGAGCCCAATGTGGGGCTTGATCCCAGGACCCTGAGACCATGACCTGAGCCGAAGGCAGAGGCTTAACCCACTGAGCCACCCAGGTGCCCCAATAAAAAGTAATTTAAATGATAAAGTAATTCAATAAATAAAAAAGACAAGTGTGACAAAAATTGTGAAGGTGATACTTAGTGCCAGAAATGAGAGACTTCACCAAGGCACCAAGGTCCTACTGAAGAATCATCTGTAACTTATTCAAATTCCAATGTCTTGGCCTCACTTTCAAAGATTCTGATTAAGTAAGGTTCTATTGTAGCTGAAATCTGAATTTCTAAATATTTCTTCTGAGGCTTCCAATGAACAATAGATTTGGGGATCGCTAGGATATTGCTTCAACATCTCCCAAATTGTGACCTGGAGAACATGCCCTTTAGATCAGCAATTCTTAGACTACAGTGCATAAAATATTGCTGAAAATGCAGATTCCCTGGCTTTTGGCTCAGAGCTTATGACTCAGTAATATCAAGAAGCATACATTTGTAACAAGAATACTAAATGAAATCTATTTTAAATGGTCCTCTAATCAAACTGAGTGGTTGGGATGGACTTGGTACAATGGGCTCTGAGTGTGAGACAAGATGGAGGAGGCTCTCAGTAATCAGAAGACCCATGAGGACATTACATTCTTTCCCCAGAGCTCTGCCATAAAAGCATAATCTGTGTGAGTCTAACATGGTTTCTTCACACCAAGGCAGGTCTAGACTTCTAGACTGAACACATAGAGCCAAGCTCTCCAGAAAAATTAACTGCCCCGAACCCCATAATCTGTGGGAGCCAGCCATCTGTTTATTGAGGGTACATGAAATAAACATTATGAAAATACAGAAAGATTCAAAAGAAATGTTCAATTCATGTATCAGAATAATTAAGAATTATTTGGGGGACACCATAACAAAGTGAAATGAAAAGTTAACCAGAATTTGCCTACTGTTCCAAAAGTCTCTCCTATGGTTTCCCTAGCCCTTACCCTACCGCTTCTCTCCCATTATACATCCTACCAAATGCATGAAAAACAAGCATGTTGTACTGAACAATCAAGAACCACAGTTAACCTAGAGTCTAGACCTAGAAAAGCCTGAGTAATCTGAAATTCTGACCCAAAAGGAGACATAATTTTGGGACAACACCAATTTGAAGATGAGGACTAAGCAATTTAGTTGAGCCAAGAGAATCTTCCAATCAAGGACAGAGTGAAATCTTTTCAAAATTGCCATTACAAGAAGCCAGACCCAAGGCCAGCGTCAGTCAGAATATGTTGGCATTCCAGGTCACTGAGTGATTTCCCGTCCTAGCCTGGCAGACACATCATTCACAGCCAAGTTCACAAGGACAAGGGATGAAGCTAAAGCCTATTTCCCAGGTGATAAAGGAAGATACGTGTTCATGCCTGAATAACTGATTAAGGTAACAGCCCCATCTGTGGGATGTGACCTCCCAGACCCTGTCTAGCCCCCAATATATATATACATGATGCAGCTATTACTCCAAGGTACTCTTGGGCTCTTATCCAGGTGTCCCATGGGTTTTCTTCAGTCTGAACAGAATGCACAGAGATAGTTCCTTCATAATAAAAAATCTGTTTAAGACGGATCATTTGTTTTGGTGAAAATAGAATGTTCTTGAAAATGTTGCCATTCTACAAGATAAGTGACAATACAGAACTGACCTCTAACTTCCCATAAGCGAAAAATAATGTAAAAATCAACTCAAAACAAAAAAACACAATGCAAAACCACAACAGCAACTCTGTCAACCCTGTGGAAATGTTCCACATTTGAATTCTCCATCTATTTATTGTTCTTGGGTGGTTCCCCCTCCCCAGTAGGATCAATTATTTAGGATAGGGGAGACCACAGAAATGGGAAGGCTTATTGCATATCTCCCAGTGGAAAAGCATACACCCAATCACTGTGTGAGACTGTTATCAGGCTTGTAGACTATCTCATGAACAGGAAACAGAGGCGGCTTTATTGGCCCCATGAGATTACATCAGCAGTTTCTACACTTGCCTGCAATCTCCCCCTCCCCAAGGCTATAAGAATAATTTGTCTTGAGTTTGACTTGGTTTTCAGATTTTTTTTTTTAATTTCTAGGTCATGTTAATGTGTCAAATTTGGGAATGACTGTCAAATCTGAGTCCTCCATTTTAAATTACTAGGTGCTGGACGTTGACAAAGGAAGTAAACTAAAAGCAAAAAAAAACTAGTTAGGCCTCTGGGAAGGTAGAACATAACTCAGGGAAGTGCAGGGTTTCATAGCAAATGGTGAAACCAGGGTAGTACTGGTAGGTTTCAGGGAGGAAGCTCTGGATTGAACCTTACTATGCACTGGTAGACTACCCCAGTGACCCTTCGGGAAGGCCCTATATCCTCATGCTCTCCTGCACCATGTGCTGTTCCCTGTTCCTCTCTGCCTGCCTGGTGGGTTTTCCAGATGTCACAGCTTAGCCCTGTGATTACTAGAAAGGTTTATCTTCTCTCCATATTCACTAAGCCCTTCAGCTGACACATTTGTGAAAATTTTCATTTTATAAAACTTTTATCTTTTTTTTTTTAAAGATTTTATTTATTTATTTGAGAGAGAGACAGTGAGAGAGAGCAAGAGAGGCGAGAAGGTCAGAGGGAGAAGCAGACTCCCCATGGAGCTGGGAGCCTTATGCAGGACTCGATCCCGGGACTCTGGGACCGTGACCAGAGCCGAAGACAGTTGCTTAACCAACTGAGCCACCCAGGTGCCCCAACTTTTATCTTTCTACTAATTGCTCTGTCACTATCTTATTGGCTTGCAGATTTCCTTTTAGTTTCTATGTATTGATTTCTTTGGCTTTTTATTTTAATTTTATGTATGTTCGCAACTGGTAATGCACTCATGAGGTTCAAATTTCAAAAATTAGAGTCTTCTGTAAAATCTCACCTCTATCTCCTCAGTCACCTCATTTCTTATGTATCTCTCTTGAGATATTTTAGGCATGTGAATGCAAATGAATCATATGAGCATTCACACGTACACAACTATTCTTTTCTTTCTCCTTCTACACAAATGATGGACTATTTAAGGATTCTTCTGTACCTTGCCTATTTGCTTAGTACTCTATCTTGGAAGTCATTCCACAACTAATACATAAAGAATGCCCTCATTTCTTTTTGAGATTGTGAAGTATTCCCTTGGTGCAATGTTCCATAATTTATTTAACCAATCTACTATTGAGAGACATCTAGTTTGTTCCTAATCTTTTATCTCTGTTCTGGAGGTGAAATTGCTGGATCAAAGGGTGCATAAATTTTTAATTCTGAAATTTATTTCCAAATTGCCCTTTTTAGAGACTGTACCAGTGAGAACGTTCACCAGGGATGTGTGAGAGCATCTGTTTTCACTCCTCACTGCCAATGCTGGGTGGTATCATTCTGCATGTTGCCGTACTGCTTGGTGAAAGCTTGGCACTCCAGAACACTCACCTGTGGGACAGGGGAAGTCCTTTAGAGACACAGCACTCACTTGCACTTGTGTCTCCTCAGCTGCTGTTCCTATCTTTCTGTCAGAATGCTAGTCTTTTGTTTTGAATGAAGGCTTAATATGCTAGGGCAGTAAGCTATTTCTATGATATTGGCAGTGTATCCTAACTTCTCCTAAATAATTATTCATCTTTTGACTTCATTGCCTTATGTGTGCAATGCCAAAATTCTAATTTTGTGTAACTAAATTTATTAATTATTGTTTTCTTAGTCTGAGCTTTGTATGTAGTTAGAAAAGTCTCTCATACTCTTGCTATGCATGTGTGCCTGTGTGTGTGTGTACACACTAGCTCTTCCATGTCATTTCTAGCTTTTTTATCATTTCACTTTTATATTTAAGTTTTTGAAACATTTGGAATTCATTCTCAGATAAAGAATGAGATATGCATCCAGCTTATTTTATTTTCCAGATTACTGCCAAATTGACCCATTGCCATTTATTAAATAATGCATCTTTTTTTTTTTTTTGGCATGTTGCCTTCAGATGGCTTCTATCCTATACTAGCCTCTGTGTTTGAGTATATTTCTGGTTCCTATAGTCTGTCCACTAATCTACCCACCTATTCTTGCATCTTTTCCACACTGCTTTACTTATTTTAGTTTTTTCCTGTTATAATGCTAGCCCTTGATTATTCTATTTTCAGAACTTGATATTTTCATATGACCCTTGACTACTGAAAATAACTATTGGTGGGCTCTCATCATATTCATAAATTAGCTAAGGGAGAATGGAAATCTGTTTGATGTTGACTTTTCCTGCCCAATGACAATGGCTGCATGTTTAGCTGGTTTATTCTTTTGGCCCTCAGGAGTGTTTTAAATTAAACTGAAAAAGTGGCTATTGTTCAAATAGCCATCTGCATTTCCTTATATGTATTCCCAAATATTATACTTTGCATCGTGCTGTTATAAAAGGAACTTTTTTAATTTAAATAATCTAAAATTTAATTTGTATATAACATATTCATAAGCTACTGTTTATTATATATTATTTTTTCCTAAATACATGAATTCTGAAGTCTTTTATCATTGCTAAAATATTTAGTTGATCTTCTTTGGTTTCAATGATAAAAATTTATATAATCAAATATAGTAGTCATTTTACATCTTTCCTTCAACATCTGTACATTCTAATTTATTTTTCTAAGTTTTTTAGAGTAATGTAACATCAGTAATAGAAAATAATATTAGAGATATATGAGACTTGACAGCTTTGTATTTTCTACTATTTCAGTGGTGATGCTTTTAGCATTTCCCTACAAAGCACAAAGTTTGCTTTGAAATATATACACACGTACACATTTGTGTATCTTCATTCCTGTTTTTAAAAAATTCTTAAAGATAATGCATTGACCCTTATAAGGATCAACACATTAGTTTTTAATAATGTTCAGTTAGCCAACAGATAGTAGTACATCATTAGTTTTTGATGTAGTGTTCAACAATTCATTAGTGGTCAACACTCTATTTTTCAAAGAATTTTTAATGGAAAATTTTAAAATTTTTAAAAATGGAAAAAAAAAGGGAAAAAAATCACATGGCTTTTCAACATTTTTTAAATAAGAAAAATGATAAAAGATGTGAGTTCTATCGATCATCGATCATCTATCTTATCTATCTGCTTATTATTTAGCTATAAAAAAGAAAGAAATCTTGCCATTTGCAATGACATGGATGGAGGTAGAGAGTATTATGTTGAGTGAGTAAGTCTGTCAAGGAAAGACAAATACTTTATGATTTCACTCATATGTGGAATATAAGAAACAAAAAAAAGAAAAAAAAAAAAAAGAGACAAATGAAGAAATAGACTCTTAACTATAGAGAACAAACTGACGGTTACCCGAGGGGAGGTGGGTAGGAATGGGTGAAATAGATAAAGTGATCTAGACGACAGTTAATATAATGAGCACTGAGTAATATAGAATTGTTGCATCATTATTTTGTACACCTGTAACTTTCTTCCCTGTAATAATCTGTAATAAAATCTGTGAATTTTTTCTTCTGACTCCTGCTTTAGCAGCATACCTGAAGTTTGATATATGGAGTTGGTATTCTTGTTATGTTTTTGTTGTTGCTTATACTTTCAACATTTTTATGTGTTTTTCCTTCTACTCAATAATTGTTTGAGAACACCTTAAAATCCAGGTGGTAAGGACTATTGGTTTTCTTGTTCTTCTATAAAATTCTTTGTTATTACAGGAGATAGGATAATTGCTACTCTTGATTTTTAGGATTTACTGAATTTTTTTTAATCCATCATATCATATTTTATGACTGTTCTGTGAACAGATGAAAGGTTTGCTCTTTGTTTTCAGAATACATTTTTTTAACTTAGTAATTAGATAACCCTTATTAATCATTATACTTGAGCCTTTTGTGTCTGCCTTACACTGCAGGTGTAAGTTAGAGAGTCTTGCTGGGTCTAGTGCTCATTAAACCTCTGGAACTCACCATTTTATAAACACAGTTTCATGCCATCCCATGACTATCAAACTGTGTCCTCAGTGTCTTCGTATTTTAGAGGATCTATTTGTTTTGATTAATGACTTTTGGCATGGATTCAATTTTATCTGATGTTAAGATGAATTGCTTGCTTTCTCATTGTACCTGTATGCTAGCTTACAACTCTTTGTACTTCTGTATTCAGATTTTAATCACCAGTCTTATCTGTGACTCTTGTCACTTTCATTTTCGTAGATGACTTCAGCCTTTTCTAATTTATTGAAATGACATATATGCTTAGTGTAAGTTCTTATTCCTATGTGGTCATTTCCATTGTATGTTTTTCTTTAACGATAAAGATACTGGATTGCTTTCCGGTAAAACAAGACCACAGACCAACAACGGAGTCACTTATGATCAGCCCCATGTCACCAAACTGAGACCTAACTGAATTACAGCTTCAGCTCTTCCAGAAACTAAATCCTAAACCAGTCAGGAATCACCTCGTTGCACTACTGAGGTAATCTGCTTAACACACCTCCTGCCTTCTCCTCAAAACAAGTAACTTTGCAAAAACCAACTCCCCCAACACACACTTTAACGTCCTTACTCTTGCTCCTTCATTTTGTGCAACTCCTCTGAGTTACTTTCTATCTGCTGGACTGGATGCTGCCCTATTCAAATTGATTTTTGCTTACATAAATTTTTTTTTCTGGGCCATCTATTGGCAAGATATTTAAATTAAATTGAAAAAGTGGCTATTGCTCAAATAGCCCTGTGCATTTCATTATATGGATTCCCAGACAGGACAGGAGTAGAACAGAAAGTATGGAAGGCTCTGGATCACAGTACCAAACCCTTCCTTTGTACTCCAGCTTCAGAAGATCCTGCATGGGATTTTCAGTTAGCTCTGCCTCCACTGCCTCTTGGAATCAAATAGAGGTCAGAAATTCTCTTGAAATCAGTAATATGCTCTGTTTATGCTGCAATATCCAAGGAATTTGTGTTTTAAACCCCAAGGTGTGCCTCTTGGTTTTTTGAGTGTAATTTCCTTGCTGATTTTGAGCCCAGCAACTAAGCCTCCTGCCTCTGCATACTCTCAAAGTGCCTCTGTCTTATATCCACCATCCTCAATGGCATTTCTAACCACCTGTCATTTAGAAAGGGTTAGGCTCCTCCTCAGTTTACTGAAGGTGGAGTTTGTGTTTTCATTCCTCATTCTTCTGGCTGCTTTTCAGAGATTTTTCCATAAATAAAAGAAGGAAATGCATAGTTTATGCCTCTAACTTAAAAATAAAAGTCTCTCTCTCTCTCTCTCTCTCTCTCTCTCTCAGTTTTACAAATGTCTTCTGTTATTGTGTTACCATATGGTAACTTTATTTCTGGTGTTTTATTTTTAAACCAAAATCATGAAGTTCCATGTTGTCAGATGTATCAAGTTTTCATCTTATAGTTTGTGTTTTTGGTATTTTTAAAAAAATATCTTTTGCTTACCCCTTATTCACAAAAATATTCTGACTGTGGAGTGGTGTACCCATTTCTCTCAGTACTCTACAACTCAGTCTTGTCGCTGTTTTCTGACTTTGAATTAGGAAAACAGGAAATTAATGTTACTGTACATTTGATGTAACACTTTATTGGAAAACCCTGCTTATGTGCATCCTACTGATTCTGTTTCTCTGCAGAACCCAGACTAACACAGCCATTTTTGGGAGGAGGCATATACAATCAACAGAAGCAGGGATTTAAGCTCTACTTCTCTGCAGAAATGAGATAATAGCACATGGAGACATGTGTGTGTGTGTGTGTGTGTGTGTGTGTGTGTGAGAGAGAGAGAGAGAGAGAGAGAGAGAACTTTAGAGTCCTTTAGCACTAACTGCTCTCTGCCAGCCACACCCACCTGACACCATAAGCCCTAACCAACTATTTCTTACTCATGGTGAAACAGGGCTTTGCCTGAATACTGGCCTGAGGACAAACCTGGGAGGAAAAAAATGGAAAAAAAGTTTTGCTTCCAGGCAGCATTTTTGAACTGGTCCAGAAAGGACAGGGGAGATGAGGCAATAACTATTGGCCAACATCAGAGTACATTGGTGTCCTGAGGTACCTAGTGCTTAAAACTAGTAGAGGAGGGATTGCAACTTATTCAATAAAATAAGAGGCAATCATCCAACATACGAATCTCTTTATTTTTTTAAGATTGAATTTACTTATTTATTTGAGAGAGATAGAGAGTGTAAGTAAGCACAAGTGGGGGTAGGGGGAGTGTGAGAAGGAGAAGCAGACTCTCCACTAAGCAGGGAGCCTGATGCAAGGCCAGATCCCAGGACCCTATGATCATGACCTGAGCCAAAGACAAATGCTTAACCAACTCAGCCACCAGGTGCCCCTACAATTTATTTAAAAAGAATCATTTCCTATGATCATGACCTGAGCCAAAGGCAAATGCTAACCAATTCAGCCACCAGGTGCCCCTACAATTTCCTTAAAGAGAATCATTTCAAAGGCTTTGTTCTCTACAGTGTACACTGTTCTTCAGGAAGCCCACCACTGCCTGAAATAAGGCCAGTCACTGGATCCTCCCAAGGGCAAGGGTCAGCTGCTGGTATCTGAATCTCACTCCTGGGCCTCTGTACATGGAACTGAATCTGAGTAAAGTAAAACTTTTAGCAGCCAATTTTCTGGAGTCTCTAATGTTTGCCATTACAGGGCATGTGTGAGCTACTCAGGAAAACTCACATTTGAATGCAATAGCTAATCAGAGGTTCCAGACTTTTGTTAGAGCTACAACCACTTGGAGAAGGAAAAATACATTGATTAACATCCTTAGATGTGTAGTTTCTTTGCAGTATTCCTTCTGGAAGCATCCCAGAGTAGACTGTGCTGCAGGAGAGATACCTGAAGCTCCTGGGCTGTCTCTCCATGAGATATGCTAGATCCGTGGATTACCTTTCCAGTGATTGCTCGGTCACACTATCCAAATCTGGGTCATGCTCCTTGAAGGCACTAGTAACAAATGACCCTCCAGCACAGTATCACTCTGAAGACATGATTTTCTTAACCCCCTGAGACTATAACAAGCAAAACTGGAGAAGTTTTACAAAGTGTCTCTTGAAAACCTTCAAAACTTATTAAACTGGTCAACATGCTGCATGGTAACAATCTGAATGTGACTCTCCCTATTTAGAGGAGTGCTGTCCATAGGTGTCCATGGTTCTGTATTTGACCTTGTCATTCATTTACATACAGCTAGTGACTTTGAAGTGGAACTCTCTTTTCCAGTTTGACAAGATTCTTATATTCGCAGACAGCATCTTGGTGACTTTACCTTTCCACGGGCCTCTATCTGCCTGTAGGTGTCCTCCAGCCTTTTCAAGGACTTGATCCATTCCCTAAGCCTGCCATGGACATGTGGTCCCCCCACCTTTGACCATGTATTCATTCCACATTCCACAAACAATGCTTTGGAATATTGAACTGACATTCAAATTGTCATTTAAATTGCATAAAACAGAGTTGGGCAAGATGGTGAAGGAGTGGGGAATTCTGTTTCAACCAGTCCCCTGAATTTAGTTCAATATCTACCAAGCCATTCTGAACACCTATTAAATCAGCTTGAGATGTAAGAATATATATCTGGATTTCTATTGGCAGAGGGTCAGCAGTCAGGAAGTATGAAGGATGGAGTTGTGATTCCACAGACAGATATTGGAGGATAAGTAGAAGGATTAGGAAGCCACTAGAAGCTGATACCTGGAAAGCGATATAATACCAGAGCACAAAAGTGGTACCACTCATGGTTTTAGAAACTCTAAGGACAGAGAGAAGCAGGGGCCTGAGTGGATCGCTGAGAAAGTCACTGGGGGCATGCATCACCTGAGGGAGGCTGTGGTTTTCCACTGTGCTTACAGAAAGGGAAACTATGTGTTATGGAGGTTTCAGAGAAGAACAGACTGTGACTTCTCTGCCCTGGGGTGGAGGTCTGAGTGGAGACATTGTCCATTCCTCCAACCCTCCAAAAAGGCACAAAAAGCTACCATAGAACAAAAGCAGCCATAGAACAAAAGCCAAAAAAACCTGGTTTCCAAGGAGTCCAGTCCCCTAATAGGGAACAGGGCAACTCCGTTCTAGCAGGGTTGCCTGAAAAATAGTGTGGCAAGCCTCTCTCCCAGAAGACAAGCTGGAAGAACAAGAGGACAACAACCCTAGGGTCCACATAAAACTGTAAAACACCAATACCAGGGGGAAACAGCATATTGAGCTCCAGGTGTTACCTCAAGGCTTGAGTGTTTCTCAGACACATTTTTTTTTCTTTTTATTCTTCCCCATGTTTCTACTTTAAAAAAAATTTTTTTAACTTATTTCCCATATCAACTAGATGTTTAATATAACATTTTCCATAGTAACTTTTTAACTTGTACTTTTTCATACACACACAGAGATAGATGATAGATAGATTTATATCCATATAAACTTCAATGTAGTCCTTTTTTCCCTATGCAATTATATACATATACATAGATGATAGATAGATAGATATACCAGTTATAATTTCCTTGTAACTCTGGGAAGTAGTGTCATCTAACAAAGAGAACAAAATACACCCAGGAAGTACTGAAACACCCTACCTTGCCCACATTGAGGTCCAGGACTGGCAGGAACTGAAAGATTACATGACCACAGCCCTGCAAGAAATACTAAGGGCGATTCTATAAAAGAAGAAAAATCCCAAGAGTAATGGATTCTGGGTTTTTAAACAGAGACAATCCATTGAAACAGGGACTCCACTGACAATAGGATGGTAATAAATACATATCTTTCAGTAGTAACTCACAACATAAACTGCCTAACTGTTCTTGTGAAATGGCACAGGGTTGCAGATTGGATACAAAGACAGAACCCATCCATATGCTGTATGCAAGAGTCTCATTTTGAACCTAAAGTCACCTCCAAACTGAAAGTGAGGTGACGAAGAAGCATTTATTATGCCAATGGACCTCAAAAGAAAGCTGGGGTAGGAATTCTTATATCCAACAAGTTAGAATTTAAACCAAAGACAGTAATAAGATATCTAGAGAGACACTATATATTTCTTAAAGGGTCCATCCAACAAGAAAATTTAATTATTATAAATACCTATGTCCCCAACATGGGAACAGCCAACTACATAAGCCAGCTATTAACCAAAATAAAGAATCAGATCAACAATTATACATGAATAGTAAGAAAGTTTAACACTCCACTCACAGAATTGGACAGATCATGTAAACAGAATATCAACAAAGAAATAAGAGCCTTGATAATGAGATCAATAAACCACTGGCCAAACATATACAAAAGAAGAAAGGACCCAAATTAATAAAATCATGAATGAGGGGGGAGAGATCAAGATTAACATCAAGGAGAGAGAAGCAATTATTAGAAATTATTACCAGCAACTATATGCCAACAAATTAAGCAACCTGGAAGAAATGAATGCCTTCCTGGAATCTTAGAAACTACCAAGACTGAAACAGGAAGAAATAGACAATCTAAAAGATGAATAACCAGTAACGAAATTGAAACAGTAATCAAAAGCCTCCTAAAAGAACAAACATCCAGGGCCAGATGGTTTTCCAGGAGAATTCTGCCAAACATTTAAAGAAGAAATAATACCTATTCTTCTAAAGCTGTTCCCAAAAAATAGAAATGGAAGGAAAACTTCCTAACTCCTTCTATGAGGCCAGCATTGCCTTGATCCCAAAACCATGCAAAGACCCCATCTAAAAGGAGAATTACAGACCAATATTCTTGATGAACATGGATGCCAAAATACTAACCAAGATCCTAGCTAATAGGATCCAACAGTACATTAAAACGATTATTCACCACAACCAAGCAGGTTTTATCCCTGGGACGCAAGGGTGGTTCAACACTTGCATATTAATCAATGTATAGAACACATCAATAAAAGAAAAGACAAGAACCATATTATCTTCTCAATTGGTGCAGAAAAAGCATTTGACAAAATACAATATCCATTCTTGCTTAAAACTCTTCAGAGTATAGGGATAGAGGGAACATTCCTCAATGTCATGCAAACCATTTATAAAAAGCTCACAGCAAATATCATTATCAATGGGGGAACTGAGAGCTTTTCCCTTAAGGTCAGGAACATGACAGGGATGCCCACTATCACCACTGTTGTTCAACATAGTGCTGGAAAGTCCTAAACTCAGTGATCAGAAAGCAACAACAACAACAAAGGTATCTAAATTGGCAAAGAAGTCAAACTCTTCCTTTTGCAAACAACATGATACTTTATGTGGAAAACCCGAAAGACTCCACCCTCAGATTACTAGAACTCATATAACAATTCAGCAATGTGGCTGTATACAAAATAAAATGAACAGAAATCAGTTGTTTTTCTACATGGTAACAATGTAACTATAGAAAGAAAAATTAAGTAATTGATTCAATTCACAATAGCAACAAACACCATAAGATACCTAGGAATAAACCTTACCAAAGATGTGAATGACCTATACTCTAAAAACTACAGAAAACTTATGAAAGAAACTGAAAAAGACACAAAAGGATGGAAAACATTCCATGCTCATGAATTGCAAGAATAAACATTGTTAAAATGTTTATCCTCCCCAGAGCTATTTATACTTTCAATGCCATCACTATTAAAATACCTTTGGCATTTTCCACAGAACTGAAACAAACAATCCCAAAACCTGTATGGAACCAGAAAAGACCCCAAATTGCCAAGAAAAAGTTGAAAAGAAAAACAAAGCTAGGGGCATCGTGCTGCCTGATTTCAAGCTATATTACAAAGCTGGATCACCAAGACAGTACGGTGTTGGCACAAAAACAGACACATAGATCAATGAAACAGAATAGAGGCTCCAGAAATGGACCCTCAACTCTATGGTCGACTAATCTTTGGCAAATCAGGAAAAAAATACCCAATGGAAAAAATACATTCTCTTCAATAAGTGGTGCTGGGAAAATTGGACAGTTACATAAAGAAGAATGAAAGTGGACCATTCACTTACATCATATACAAAAATAGACTCAAAATGGATGAAAGACCTCAATGTGAGACAGGAATCCATCAAAATCCTAGAGGAAAATATAGGCTGTAACCTCTTCAACATCAGCCACAACAACCTCCTTCAAGACACATCTCCAAAGGCAAGGGAAACATAAAGCAAAAAATAAATAAATAAATAACTTTGAGACTTCATTAGGATAAAAACTTTTGCACAGCAAAGGAAACAGTCAACAAAATGAAGCAGAGCCCAGGGAATGGGAGAAGATATTTGCAAATGGCATTAAAAGTAAAGGGCTGATATCCAAGATCTATAAAGAATTTCTTAAATTCAACAGTCAAAAAAACAAATAACCCTGTCAAAAAAATGGGTGGAAGACATGAACAGACACTTCTCCAAAGAAGATGTACAAATGGCTAACAGACACATGACGATATGCTCAATATCACTAGCCATCGGGGAAATGCAAATCAAAAACCACAATGAGATACCACCTCACACCTGTCAGAATGGGAAAAACTAACAAAACAGAAAACAACAAATGTTAGAGAGGTTGTGGAGAAAGGGAGAACCCTCTTACATTGCTGGTGGGAATGCAAGTTGGTACAGCCACTCTGGTAAACAGTATGGAGATTCCTCAAGATGTTAAGAATAGATCTACCCTATGACCCAGAATTGCACTACTAGGTATTTACCCCAAAGGTACAGATGTAGTGAAAAGAAGGGGCATATGCACCCTAATGTTCATAGCAGCCATGTCCACAATAGCCAAACTGTGGAAGAAGACAAAATGCCCTTCAACAGATGAATAGATAAAGAATGGTATATATACAATGGAATATTATTCAGCCCTCAGAAATGGTGAATACCCACCATTTGCCTTGACATGGATGGAACTGGAGGGGATTATGCTAAGTGAAGTAAGTCAGAGGAAGACAATTATCATATGGTTTCACCCATGTGTGGAACATAAGCAATAGCACAGAGAACCACAGGGGAAAGGAAGGAAATCTGAAGTGGGAGAAATCAGAGAGGGAGAAAAACCATGAGAGACTCTGGGCCCCGTAAGGACCTATTTAGAAACTGTCCCTGCTCCCTTTCCCCCAGAAGATAAACCAGCTTCAGGTAACAAAGCCCAGATACAAAGGTGGGTCAGGCTAGGTGGAGACCTCTGATCAGTAACTTACTGTTTCTGATAAAAGGAGGAGGGGGTGGTCAGGATGACAGTAAACGGTCCCTTCCAGGGAGGCTCCAAGCCTCCCACTTGGCGGCAGCACATCCAACCTAAGTCCCTGGGTTGGCGAGGATGTGGCTACACCTCTGTCTCCAGCCCAGTGTGGGCAGTCCGGATCCCTGCATGGGCACCCTTTAAGACAGACTGTAATGCCTGCAGTGACTGGAGTACAGACTGAGCAGTCATTTCTGCTATAGCAACCTCTTTCTCTTTTCTCTCTTCCCATTCTAGTTCTTTACACATTTACTACCTGACATTGAACACATCTATCAACCACATCTTGAGCCCTACGCCCTAATTTAGTAACCTAGATCTGCCTGCCCATAAGCTCTTTAAACTTGTGTGTCCCCAAATGAGTGTCCTGATGTATTTGGCTTACTAAGTTTCTTCTAGTCTTAGTCCAATCTCCTTTATAGTCTAATTTAGTCTAACTCTACCATAGTGAGTCCTCCCTTAGTCAGTTCATAGAGAGGTTGTGCCATCTCCACGAACCGTGGTGTCCACAGCCAACATCCCAAGAAACTCCTTCATGGAGACCAAAGCCTAAGTAAGTGGTGTGGCTCTTACAAAGCTGTGTTTTCATTGCTGACACCTGATACCCTTTTCCCTGCAGAGTCTGAAAAAGAGCTCTCATCCCCTGCAAGCAAGACCCATAGTCCTCAGTGGCTATTGCTACTATTCCCACTAAGTCAGTCAGATTCTTCCTTTCAAATCCTTCAATTTTCTGAAGTTTCTTTCTTATATCTGGGGCTGACTGACTGGCAAAGGCAAGATCGCCTACACAAGTTATCGTCCAACTTCTCTTAAGTTTACCTTAAGTTGTCTAGCTTAGCTAAACAAACATTTAATAACAATCTAATCTAGAATTTAACACCCTAAAGCCATGTTATTAAAACAATTTTTCTTTCTAAAATAACCATTTCCAGAGATAGCCAAATCAGGGCTAACTCGTTTGAAAAACAAGTCCAGTTTTAACAAACTTGGCCTAATTATTTACATAAGCTCAGCAAGAACAGTGAGTAATCATACAGATCTTTTAGAATCTGCTTTGCTGGAACTTTTTATAAGGAATCTCTAGGTTGAACTTTTACTAGCCTCTCCGGGCCAGAAGCCAAGCCATGTACTTGCCATCAGACATGCCTGCAATACCTGTCAGATTTGGGCAAACTCCTGAGGTGCCCAAAGTAATCTGAGGCACCTCCTCCTACCAGGGAGTGACATTCTTTACTCACCTGGTGAGGCTGCTGGGAACTCTGTAAGCAAGGTATCAGGCCAAAAAGTTCCAAAGGGCTTTACCGCTCCAGGTTTTACAAAGTCAACCTTAGTTCCTTTAAGCTGGTCATTATCTGAGTCTTTTCAAATATGACGTTCCAGTCAAAGCCTTGGTAAAATAACCAGTGTCCAATGCTGTCCTGTTACAAGGAGAACAGATTCTTATTGAATTTATGCAAATGACTGATTGCCAAGAAGAATACTTACTGGTTTCAGAGGGTTCAAATAGAAAGAAAAGTTGAATGCCTTGATTCATTTACAAATGAACACCTTTACATCTCTATAAGTTACAGATAACTTAAGAAAAATTTTCCCCAGTCTAGAGGAGCAAACATTACAGAACCATTAATGTTTAAAACATTAAGAGACACAACATTACAACCTTTCAGTTCATCTAGTCCCATGTTACTAATTCTGGTTTAGTCTGAATGTAGCCCTTACTTCTGTAAATCTTTACCCATTTCAGTTCCCAGGATTTTAACATATCAAAGACCTATATTTGTTCTGAAAGTCTTCCCATATGAATTTCTTTTAAGGTAGAATTTATCTTACAAGAGAACTAAAACAATTACAAATGACAAAAACTCAGAACAGATATAGTTAAATATCAAGTGATGACCCTTATCAAGACATTAAAATGTTAGGAAATGTATAGAACCTCTAGAATAATTACAGCATTTACCCAAATGCAACCCAAGGTTTATCAGTAACTTTGCATATCAAGGAAGCCTCAAGATCCAAAGAGATCTCATTTACAATTCTGGGCAGGCAAGGAGAAAGCCATTTACATTTCAATTAACCGAAGAAAACTTTGCCTTTTTAAACAGAGAGAAAACCAGCTTTTCTATACCAGTGTCTTTCCTTTTTTTATTTTTAAGCGTGCAGTCTTAAGCGTTTTCTGGGTTTTCCTTCCATTATGAATGATGTCGCAGACAAAGGGAGGGGGATCTTTCAGATGCTGTCTAGGAGCGTCTTAGCTAAGGTCTGTCGGTATAAAGCCCGGACCAGGCTACTCCATGGAGTAGATGACCATTATGCCATATGATGCCCCATGAGACTCAGGGTGCAGCCCACTCAGACTCCATAGCCGAAGCGGTGGAGCCATACAGACACATTCACACAGTCAGGCACTCTTCAGATTCAGACAGTTTGGACACCTCCCCCCACCAGGTCTCCCCCTCCATTCTGTAGGAATGGATCTAGCTCAAACAGTTTCTCCAGGCCTGTTTTTCTTTCTTATTCAAACAGGATCAGGCATCTGGTATTTTTCTCTCCTTTTTACCTATTTCCTACTTTTCTACAGAGTTGTTTCCCTTATTTCCATCAGTCTTAATTACACTTAGCAGAATTTTGTACTCTTAGAAATACCTTAACCTCTACTGAAGATTAAATATAAACCAATTGTGAACTGTTACAACAGAATTCTTTAGATGGCAAATTTATCAATTAGTTAAGAACAAAACATGTTTACCAACAGATTTCAAAAGCACAAATCTAGTTCCAACAACCAGCGCTCTAGCATTTTATCCCATTTAGTTGAAGTTTCAGGTTAGCAAAGACTTTGAAAGCTACTTTAACAACTACCCATTAAAACTCTGAGACAGACAATTAACCGTCAGTTCTAGTCATCTCTTTGCTAACAGATTTCAACAGATTTTAACACAGATTTTTTTGACCTTGAGTAAAAACTCTGAAGTTTTACATTTACTACTGTTATCTCAAAAGACACGTTTATCCTAATTAACCCAACAAACTTAACTTAGTTCAAATACTGATTGATGTTTCACCTGGGCCCACTCCACTTCGAATGTTTACCTGAGACCCGGGTGGGAAGATCTGTAGTAGGGGTGTTAGGTCCAGGGGGCGCTTTTCTTGTTTCCTGACAGTGAAGAACAGAACAAAGTACCACCAGAAGGCAGAGAAAGGGTTCCCAGTTCCAGGGCTCATCAGCTCCTAGAGAGGAGCACACACCATGCTTTCCCGCCAGCAAGGGGGAGGGGCTAGGCATTCTCCATCCGGCCAGAGAAGGCAAGAAATGTCCCTGAAACAAAGTTGTTTCAGCAGCTGCTTGAGAATATTCCTTAAAGTCTCTGTCTCGAGTTAGACTACCCCCAGTTGGCTCCAGTTATAGCCATTAAGAGTCAGACTCCCCTTACTCTCTATTTGCCCCATTCCTTCAAACACAACAAACAGCACAGCAGACAACAAAAAGATAAGACAAAGACAACCACAGGCCCAGCAGTTCTTACCCAGAACCTGCCACCGGTGGGGACTTTTTGATCTTCTGGCCGTCCAGGGGGACTCGAAACCCCTGACAGCCTAGGTGACCGCCTAGGGGACTCGAGCCCCCTTGACTGCCTAGGGGGACTCAAACCCCCTGACTTTCTAGGGGGACTTGAATCCCCTGGTGGTCTACCAGTGGAGGGAAGGCGCGTCCCCGCATCCTCTCCAGCCCTGGGGAGCATGGCCGAGTCCGGCTTCACCCAGCTGGGCTATACCCAGAGCTCCACCCAGACAGACCAACCAATCTCACAGAGCACCTGGAGATCGGTGGATCCCACAGAGTAAAATCTGTGAGATCTTACCTCGAGGCTTTTCCCAGAAATTCTGATGCTGGTTCAGTTCTCATCATTTAATCCCGGACGAGCCCCCATATGTTATGCCCAATAATGGGTCCGGGATTAAAGGAGAGAGACTGATATAAAGCGAAGGTCAAGCAAAGCTTTATTTCACGCCAAGCATCAAGAATCTAACTGAAGGTCCAGGGCCACAACTCTTACAAGAGAAGGCGACCCTTCTCTGTTTCATAGACTAGCTTTTAAGGGCAAAGGCCATGCAGTCAGGCCTGCCCACGCACAGGTGGCCAATGAGATTGTAACACACACAGGAAACTCCACAGTGATGCTAGCTGACCAATTGAGTTACAATTTACCCTAGTAGACATTTGAACCAGCCTATTACACCTTAATTGGGATTGGCGCCCAAAAGGCTCCCAAAGGGCGGGGCCCATACTCCTTGGTAACCAGGGAGACAGTATGCATCCCCCCACTGATTGGATGTCTCCACCTGGCCTGACCCACCTTTGTATCTGGGCTTTGTTACCTGAAGCTGGTTTATCCCCTGGGGGAAGAGGAGCAGGGACAGTTTCTAAATAGGTCCTTGCAGGCCCAGAGAAATAACTGAGGGTTTCAGGTGGGAAGGGGGAGAGTTAGGGAGTTACAGGGTGATGGGTATTAAGGAGGGGGTGTGTTATGATGAGAACTGTGTGTTATAACAAATGAATCATTGAACACTACATCAAAAACTATTGATACAGTGGCTAAGTGAATATAATTGAAATAAAAAAGATAACAATACTTTCCAATCTGACCTACAAAAATAAATGAATAAATAAATAAATAAATAAATAAAGCATGTCTTTACTCATACATTGTTTGAAAGAGAATGTAGGGATGCCTGGGTGTCTCAGTTGGGTGTCTGCCTTCAGCTTGGGTCATGAACTAGGGGCCCTGGGATTGATTCCTACATTGGGCTCCCTGCTCAGTGAGGAGCCTGTTTCTCCCTCTCTGCTGCTCCCCCTGCTTGTGCTCTCTCTCTCTCTGACAAATAAATAAAAATAAGTAAAATCTTTAAAAAAATAAAAAATGCAATATTTTTAATGAATAAAACCATTATCTAATACCACAGCCTTTAGGCTCCCGCCACTTACATTCTCCCTGAGACCCACCTGTCACTATGTTGCTAGGGTCCTCTGCACTCCCCTGCTTTTTTCCAGATGGCTTCTCTCACTCTTTCTCTAAGGTCTCCTTCCCTACCAGGGACAGTAAAACATGAGTGAAGTACCTTCCCCTGTGACCTAATTAACAAGGTAGTGGTGCTGTGCTTGGGGTCAAACTTAATCACCAAAGCAGGCCCTAGATTCACCCTGTAAAGCACACCCCTTGCAGTGCTTTCCAAGAGGAAAAAAATTAAATGTTAAGTCTTTTGTCCCAAATTTAATTTCCCTCTTTTGCCTTGTAATGAAATGACTTTCAGGAAGCTTGTTTTACAAACATGATTTCCTATATTTTGCTGCAGAAAGAGGAGAGGAGGAGATGTCAGATGTGAAGGGGACAAAGCATGGCAGAAACCCCAGCATTGTGCCTGATGGTTGTTGTGGATCTTATTCCCTCATTTCTTGGGCTCCCTCCTAATGTAAAGTGATGTAATGGAATGCAACGTAATGTACTATACTTAAAGATTTTCAGGAGAATAAACTAAGAAAAAATGATAATCTTCAAAAAAATGCACAGGCCAATGATAAGGCATGTCCCAAATGTAAAATACTAGGGAAAAGAATGCTTTGGAATTTTTTGGACACATGCTACTTTTTCTATCTCAAAAGTAATTTTTAATTGCTCTTCCAGCAGACAATTTGGATTTTACAGCTACTTTGCTGCCATCCCTGTTTCTCAGGGAATAACCTATTTCCTTAGGACAGGAAGTTAACTTTTATATTATACTTTTGGGTATAATTCTTGAGATATGTGTCATTAAAAGGAAGGATGTGGCATTCTGTGTATCTGACAGCTAGAATGTGTAATAACCCCCTACACCTTCCACAGCCCTTTTTTGGGGAAGATTCTAAAACTGAATGATAAACAATACTTCCTGTTTCTAAAAAGTTATTACAAAATTTATTTGTGATTAACTCAAACAGGAAGAACTAGGTTGGGGTGGGGGACTTTGTTTCATATTTTTTCATTCAGGTTTGGCACATGTTTTCTTTATCCCATGGGATGGAGGCAGGGTGTTCTCCCATCTCGGCCAGGCTGTACCTCTCTGCCACAGGCCACTGTGTGGTCCATGTGTAGGGCAGCCCCACAAATCTCTGAATTGTGCTATAGGGTGGTGACTTCTCTAAACCTCTATAAATTCTCTGATCTTACTGGCTATACTTATTTTCCTATTCTAGTCAGCTCATTTGATCATTCATTTATTCTGTTTATTACGTACCTGATCTATGTCCAAGGTCTCCCATGTAGGGTTGTTTTGCAATGGATCCATGAAGAAGAGGTCTTTTCCATTAGCTTCATTCACATTACCCCACTTG
Source organism: Mustela erminea (assembly GCF_009829155.1). Lineage (NCBI taxonomy): Eukaryota > Metazoa > Chordata > Mammalia > Carnivora > Mustelidae > Mustela > Mustela erminea. The sequence goes on from NC_045620.1 coordinate 48,997,276, forward strand.
AATTCTAGGTCCTGTGTTGCCTGGGATAAAACCAACAAAAATGTTAGTTTTCCATGTAAGCATTGTTCTTCATGCACCTTCCTTCCCATGTAATTAACTGCAGGGGACAGCCGTAAGGATACCCTCTAGTGGATGTTTTCTTTCTGCACCTGTCACTGTACCACCCTCTTCCAGAGACAGTGGACTCAACTAAGTAAAAGCAAGAGATTTGTGTTGAAGCAAACTCTTGGTATAAAACCTGAATAAAGGGATGCCTAGGTGGCTCAGTGGGTTAAGCCTCTGCCTTCAGCTCAGGTCATGTTCTCAGGGTCTTGGGATTGAGCCCCTCATCGGACTCTCTTCTCAGCAGGGAGTCTGCTTCTCCCCTCTCTGCCTGCCTCTCTGCCTACTTGTGCTCTCTCTGTCAAATAAATAAATAAAATCTTAAAAAAAGAAAAACTTGAATATACTTATTGGCTTATTTCAGTTAGCATGATACTCTCTCCTTCCACATTGTTGCAAATGGTAAGATTTCATTTCTTTTGATGACTGAGTAATATCCTATTATGTGTATGTAGTATGTGTGTATGTATATGTGTGTATGTTGTATGTAGTATGTGTGTGTATGTATATATATGTATATAGATATAGATAGATGATAGATGATAGATATATAGATGATACATAGATAGATGATAAATAGATAGGCATATCACACCTTTTTAATCCATTTATAAGTCAATCAGAGAAAGACAATTATCCTATGATTTTCCTCATATGTGAAATTTAAGGAACAAAACAGGATCATACAGGAGGAGAAGAAAAAATGAAATAAGGCAAAATCAGAGATGGAGAAAAACCATAAAAGACTCTTCACTATAGGAAACAAACTGAAATTTGCTGGAGGGGTGGTGGGTGGGGATTGGGGTAACTGGGTGATGGGCATTAAGATAGGCCTCACAAAGACTGTACTCAATGATATAAAGAGCACTGGTGTTATATGCAACTGATGAATCACTGACCTCTACCTCTGAAACTAATAATATACTACTGCATGTTAATTAGTTGAATTTAAGTAAAACATACCAAAAAGAATGCTGAATATACTACTTATTCAATGTAGAATAAATACTGAAACTCTTAACTTCAGATTCCACTCTGGAAACACCTCACAAGGCAGTTGTAAAAATTAAATGAGGACCTAGTATTGACTGGGACAGTATATTTAGTCCTATTTTGCCCTCAAATCCCAGGTTCTCTGGAGCTCCATTAAGTCACAGGTTATTCAGCTGAGAGTTTGCAGGTAATTGAGCTGAGAGCCTGCAAAATGGCAACCCCACCCAAGGCACTTTCTTTAAATCAACTGTATTGATGTAAAATTTACACATAATAAAAAGCCCTCATTTTAAAGAAATAGCTTGATGAGTTTAAACTAATGGTATCTGTGTAACCACCACCCTACAGTCAAGGTACAGGTCCTATTCATCATCCCAAAATGTTCTTTTGTCACTTTGCAGTTAATTCCCTCCCTACTCCCAAGTCCAGGTAACAACATATCTCATTTTATTTCCACTATAGATTACACTTACATTTTTTATCATTTTTTTCTTTTTAAGTTCTTTTCCGTGTTTCAGAATTCATTGTTTATGCACCACACCCAGAGCTCCATGTAACACGTACCCTCCATAATACCCACCACCTGGTTCACCCAACCCCCCACCCTCCACCCCTTCCCAAACCCTGTTTGTTTCTCAGAGTCCACAGTCTCTCATGGTTCATCTCCCCCTCCAGTTTCCCCCAACTCACAATTTCATATACATGGAATCATGTGACATGTACATTCTTGTGTTGTTGTGCATATCAGTAGTTGTATCCCTTTTTATTTCCAAGAAAGATTCTCTTGTATGGATATGCAATTTGTTCTCTCATTCACTAGTTGATGAATTGTGGATTGTCTCCAGTTTGGGACTATTTGAGTACATTTGAGTATTTGAGTACATTTGAGTACAGTCTTTGTGAGGACATATGCTTTCATTTCCTTTCTGTAATTATCAAGGAGTAGAAGGACTGAGTCTAGGCATAAATTTAATTTTATAAGAAATAACCAATCTCTTTTCTAAAGCAGCTGTACCATCTTACATTCTCACTGGCAATGGAGGAGAGTCCCATTCTTGCCAACTTCTGCATTCTTGACAACTTTTAATGTGGGCTACTCTCTTTTCCATTTGTGTCCTTCCAGTGAGTGTGTATTGATTCTCTTAACTCTTCTAGCTTTACTTTTTTAAAATACTACATCTTAGATTTAGTCTAGAAAAAGTGTGAAGGGAGACCTGAAAGCTGAAAGCCTTGCACTTCTCTATAAGAATCTAAAATCCAAGTAGCAAACCTTGAGAGATTCCTGGGGAAGGGCCCACAAAACAGAAAGTGATGCCCTCCTGAATATCAGTACAAAATATGATATGCCAACAAGGTATTTAGTTGTAAAACAACTAATGTTAAGAAAGTCTTCAGAGAGAAAATGGCATTAGAGCTGGTCCTCTAGAGAGAAATTTCTCAGGAATCATTGCAGGGCACAGAGGAGGGAGAGCAGGGCACAGAGAAGGGGGGCGGGAAGTGTGGTGGGGCAAGGACATTCTGGGCTAAGAGAACAGTAGAAATAAAGGAGCTGAAGTTGTCTGGGGAACAGAGGGTGTCCTTGAGTGATTGGACTATAGCTTGCTGACATTTTCCTTGGCCAATTTGGTGAATTTTAATACTTCTGAAGTTATAACAAAGGCCTCTTTAATGTTTTCATGCATTGAAAAGTAACCATGAATGGAAGTGCCTGGCACATATTAAGCACTTAATAAGTATCTGTTGAATGAATGAACAAGTAAATTAATGAGTGAACTGCCTGAATGTACAAAAACATAAATGGGTGATTTTGAAACTGTGCAGATACAAAGCTCAGGGAAGTTAAAAGGAGAGAAATAACTTCCAGCTAGAAAATTGAGATAGTTTTATGAGAATGGGTCATTTTAGGTCTAGTTTTAAGCATGAGAAGCTTTTAAATATGCAAATATTGGAAAGAAAGAAAAACATTTCAAGACATAGAGTAACATTAATATAGCTTCATAGAGGGGCGCCTGGGTGGCTCAGTGGGTTAAAGCCTCTGCTTTCGGCTCAGGTCATGATCCCAGGGTCCTGGGATCGAGCCCCACATCGGGCTCTCTGCTCAGCAGGGAGCCTGCTTCCTCCTCTCTCTCTGCCTGCCTCTGCCTACTTGTGATCTCTGTCAAATAAATAAAAATCTTAAAAAAAAAAAAATATATATATATATATATATAGCTTCATAGAAAGAAATACGTAATTTTTTTTTGGTGCTGTTGAGGGACAAGTTTTATTTTTAATGTTTTCCATATGTATATGCCAACAACCATATGCAAGGAGCTCTTCTATGTGTCTTAAGCATTTATTTATTTATTTTTTAAATTAACAGACGTCTACTCAGTGCCTGTTGTGCAATAGTTGCCAGTTGTCTGAGGGAAGCAGTGGGAGAAGGAAATGTAGGTGTAACCAGTGACCTCCAGAGTTAAGATACTCAGGGCCCTCCTTTCAAGAGTTATGGAGTGTAACTAGTGGAGGGGCCAGTCTACACAGCAGGTTGGCTGAAGAGTCATTAGAGGAATTGAAGCTGAGACCCCAGGACACTGGGAGGTTTAGTAAAGACAAAATCTATGTGTCTTGGCCAGTAGACCACTGAGCACAGTCTATTGCCCT